>NC_135758.1:8750000-9109116 GCF_052425735.1 Oculina patagonica | reverse complement strand
CTGGAACGGGAGGTGATCACTCAGTTCATACTGATCTCTGGAAGGAGAGGGAGATTTCTTTCCTGTTGAGAAATTGTACTACGGCTATCATCTTGCAAAATATAAGACATAACCGTAATGGCATTTGATAAGTTGACAGCTAGGTCGAGTCACTTATCAAATTTCTAAAAACCTTGCACATTGATTGTCTATAGAAATCAATCAGCTATAGCACGAAATTACGTCTCCGTGAGGAGTTATCAGGGCAATATTGCACTTCTCTGTTTGATGTGCATCACGAAAAGAAACAAAAAAAACAACAACAAAGTAATAGTTTCAGTTAGCAACACGGAGTGCTTGACTTAAAATACTTTTATATTTGTTCTGTGTGACCCACACGTGTTTCCGACTGGTGAACTTCACGCTAAGATTTACTTTAAACAGATTAAAAACTCCGGTCGTTTTTGTGTGTGAAAATAAGCGGCAAAAACAAACGTAAGCGCTTGTTCAAACTAAACTACGGAATAAAAGCTTTAAACAACAGCGCTGAGCTTACCACAAAACCAAACTATGGTGCGAAGTGCCCAAATTTTTAAATGTGCAAATTCTAACATTATATTTGTGTCCCTCGACGGGAAAACAGGGACAAAGGTGATAGCACGCTCACAACACGCTAACATAGCACGCTTAGTGTGTCCTAAGACACGCTTTATGCGCATATTTAATTCGTACAACAAAGAAGGACACACTGGCTTTTGTTTCGGTGAATCTAACACGCTAAACCTTTTGTTTAGATAAGCGTGCTCATTATGACACGCTTAGCGTGCGAGAAAGCACGCTAAAACACGCTAAAACACCCTTAAGATTTAAAAACACACGCTTGAATAGCTTGAGCAAAATAAGCATGGCAACTTGTCTGAATTAATTTAATCGAAATTTTTATGTCCAAAGCGGGTGTTCGCTTGTCTAAATAAAACTAAAGTTATCAAAGTTTTCATGTTCAAAGGGTGTTTGCTTGTCTACAGGAAACTTATTGAAATTTTCATGTTCAAAGCTTGTGTTCGCTTGTCTAAGTAAAACTTATCAAAGTTTTCATTTTCAAAGCGTGTGATCGTTTGCAAGCCTGAATAAAACGTATCGAATCTTTCAAGTTCAAAGTGCGTGATCGCTTAAAAGGCTGAATAAAACTTCTCGAAGTTTTCATGTTGAAAGCGTATGTTCGCTGTCTAAATAAACGTTTACGAAGGTTTATTCAAGGTCTGTCTTAAATGAGATTCGGAAAGCTGTTGACCGTGAACTTGACAAAACGGTACCACTCTCTCGGTTTAGTAAAAGTGTGCCCTCGCACGCTAAGCGTGTTGTGCTCTCTTACACGCTAAGCGTGTTGTGTTATTTTACACACTAAGCGTGTTGTCGCACGCTAACTTTTGTTTTTGAACCTTAACACGCTTCTTTGTTTGACTGCATTGTTCGTATGCGCACGCCTTATTGTTATAGGAAACAAAGGAGTTCCTAATGAAGTGTGTTCTTGGACACTCTTTAAACGTGCTAAAACCAATTTCTTTTGTTTTAAAGTGGAAGCGTGTCGTGAGCGTGCTATCACCTTTGTCCCTGTTTTCCCGTGGAGGGTCACATTTTTGAATAATAGACAACATTTTACTAAGATATGGTATAGGCTAGCAAGAAAATTCACGATCATGATACAATATTGAGTGCAATGGCCATTTGGAGGGGGACGCTATATTTGACTTTAGTGAAACACTCTTCCATACTTCAATGAGTTTTGTTTGACACTCGAACCCTGTGAAGTTCACATTCAATGGGCATGTGCGGCACTGTACTGATTTACTGAATAACCATATTTTCAAGCTCTCGTTTGACCCCTTTAAGCGTCTGATTCGATTGTGATTGACACAGGATATTTATTTCACGCAGGAAAATAAATGTTTTTATGTAGCTTGCGACACAATAGTTCCCAGCTTCCGATGAGGGATTACATGATTGCTTATTACATGAAAGAGAGGCAACCTGGGGACTAGTTCGACCTTCGTTTAAGCATTATCACAACATGGCGTATTCCATTTTTCCCTCCCTCCGCTCCCCGTCTTATATCTTACCGAACATGAGGCGGGCTTTCCCCCACCTTTGCTGGGATATTTCCTTGTTTGTCTTTCTAATGTCATCTTTAACTGATTGTTTTGAAATAAAACGGCCACACCTGTGGCCAAAATATCCCAAATGGGAATGTCTGTTTTTGTCCCAACAAACAGAGCTGATTAATTAAGATACATTAAGTGTATTTTTGACTGGATCACGCGAAAACATAGGCCTTTTCTGTAGAAAAAACTATTACATACTTGATTTAGGGTAATTAATTTTTACCAGATAGTTCAGTGTGGGAACTCAAATGAACTAATTTTCACATTTATTTTCGTATACAAGGGTCAAGGATAATTTCGACATGTTGCAGCCCATATTTAACTCTTCCTCAGACTTCAACTCCTTTCAAATTTGGTTGTTTTATATGCGTTAACCTCGCTGAACAATTCGGGTACACCTGTTTGGTCATAATATCTCCTTCGTCGTAAGAAAGCTGTATATGTCTATTTGAGTTTTCAAAATTAATGTAAAATATCTGATGGTAAGAATAATGGATAATTCAACCATTCGGTCACCTTCCTTCTCCTGATACTGGACACTCATCATTATTAACCCTATTCAGTCCGAGGAGCGGATCGACTGAAAGGGGCAGATTTGTCCCCTACAAACTTAAGGGTTTACAGTCTTATTTTTTTAAACTCACACATTCTAATGCGTTTTATCCCCCCCCCCCCCAATTTATTTCAAAAGATGCCGTCTTCAATGACAACCTAACAATTATCCAATCTATAAGTATATCAGAAGCTTATGTAGATAAGCTTCTGGTATATGGAACCCTCCATTTCAAACCTGCAGTAAGCAGCAACAGAATTTTCGGGCTGCATAAAATGTAGACTTTCTCAAAGTCCTTTTTATGTGTTGTGTATTTTCCGGTATAAGGTATATAGGTATGTGCCGCCTAAAAGGGTATGGTTTTTGAGCCGTTTTGGTCTGAAAACGGGTAAAGATTTTGACTATTTTGGTCTGAAATTGGTTCTGGTTATTTGGGGAACGTTCACGAAAGCTTATAAACGAATTTTTCTTCCCAGCAACCGGAGCGAGTAACTTATGAGAGACAAATAGAAATAGATAAAAATATATCATTTCAGCTAAATTTTACCTATTCATCCTTGTTACGTTGACTTCCGTTCAGCGTTCATTTCAAGGTCAGGTCTGAAAACGGGTATGGATTTTTGAGTCCAGGTCTGAAAACGGGTGTGGAAAATGGCATTTTTTGGTCTGAAATTGGGTCTGGATTTGGAGATGCGGGCGGCACACCCCCACCAAAACTTCCAAGGAGTACCCCCTCCCCCCCCCCCCCCCGGGAAAATTGTATATCTTATTAATCCCGCCTGCGAGCAATGCATTCACCACGTCAACATCAAGAACCAGGAACAAGAGATAAACTAACAATTAAGCATCATTGATGTTGCTTTTTTCAAAATTGCTATGAAACCTTCGATAAAATTAGCCTCCTCCAAACCACCTTATTATTTTCGCGGGACTTAATTTTCGCGATCTCGTGTTTTTTAAAAACCCGCGAAAAAAGGTTTACGCGAAAAATAACGACGCCAACTATAATACCCTTCTATATATACTAGTTATGCAAGGCTTTCGAGTGGTATACTATGGAATATCCCACGAGTCACTTGTATTTTTTCGGTATACACACGAGCCTTTAGGCGAGTGTGTATACCAAGAAAATACAAGTGACAAGTGGGATATTCCATAGTATACCACGAGAAAGTGTTGTGTAACTATTTTATACCATGCCATAGAAAATACGCTTACTAAATTTCGTCGAGAATAAGATCGCAGCGCACGATGGGAATGTTGAGTTGAATACCGTCGAATATACAACGGCTTTTCTGAATTCTGATTGGCTGTATTTTCTATGGCATGGTATAAAATTCGTTATGATTACTTAACGTTGCCGTCAGTCGTTACCACATAATTATCTTGGTACAGTCGTAAAACTAGCTCTACTTTGTTACAAAGGAACATGTCAAACTGTTTTAAGTTTCGTTTTGTTATATGGTTTTGTTCAGTGTATAACTGTGAAAAATTAACATAAGTTGTGCCGATTTTGAGACTTTGTTAACGCAGACCAGTATTTTGACAATTTTCGCGAAATTTATTTCCTTAAAACGCATTTTTTTTTGGCCAAATCGCTTAATTTAAGTTCCGCGAAATATACCCGTTCCATTTTTGAGAAATTAAGTTCCCGCGAAAATAAGTAACAGTAAGGTAACTCAAAGTAGAGTGACACAAAGAAAAATAAATAAGATAAAATAAACATAATAAAAACAGAAATGCCGGTGGCTTTACAACCGGCAAAGGGAACAAAAGGGATTTACTTCAAGTCAAGATATCTAAGCAACTCTAGTAATTATAATTTTGATTGCAAAGGTTGCGTAAACTGTTAGTCGAAGGCGACTTGTGATCTGTTCCGCCATTTTGGTATATGAATCTGCTGTTTTAAGCCAGCGGGCTTATAACAAACACGTGACGTTGTTTTGGTTTCTGTGTTGCTAGGTGCAGTACTGGTTTTACACTTTCCGTTACTCTGAGTTGATATGAGAGAAGTAGGTACACATTTCAGTGTCAATATGGCACAGTTATGGCGTGAAAACACATTGATAAAACACGAGATACATAAAGACTACTACTCAGAAAAGAATCGACAAACAGCGAAGCGGATAAATGAACGTTAAGCAAAGCAGCCAACCCAGTTTCGTCACTAAAATACGCTTCACCTCTGGCAAGTATTGTAGCTTCACTACTCTTATCTCCTCGAAGGAATTCTGTCACGCGATCGATATTTTTGCCTTTGCCGTATATACATTTGGAAGTGCCATAACTTCCTCATCGAATAGGTCACCCTTTAACAGTTGGAGTTATGGTGATGTGCATGTATCTAACTTGTGTAAATAATGGCGCGATGAAATTACCTTGCAATATTTATCACTGCTTTGACGAGCCTGTCGAGTCTTCAGTTAATCATCTTTTTCTCTGTAACCCCGGCTCAAGGTCCTAGGAAAAATTAATGGGAAAAATGAATTAATATATCTGAAAGTTGAAACGCGACCCCTGCTTATTTATACAACTGCATCCCTTAAACTCCATCGGATCATTTTTTTCATACAAATTGCCGTCGTGTTTGCCGGTATTCCGGCCAGCAGAGTTCGAAAAATTAACGACGGAAAAAGTCGAGAGCGAGTCTTCGAGTCACTCAAGCAGCTTTACAGCAATAATTGTTAGTTATTAGTACCTCAAACATATTTAATGAATAATTCCGTTTTATAATTGTGTTTGCAGTAGTCTCGCCTGATAAATTTGATTTTTCCGCGCAGTACCCTTTCTTTACAATCAATATGTCAAATAAATCAAACATACCACTAAAAGGAAAGTATTTATATCGCGGACAAAATTGAAATTCAGTAGTCAATATATTGGATACTTTTCATAACGGATAAAACAAGGGAAAATTAGACGCCTAGCCAATGGAGTTTAACCTTAACAACTTCTTAAAAGCAAACTCTGTCTCGATATGTTCATAATTCCGAGAGACGGCTGTGTCAAAAATCTAATTGTCTCACTCTCGATGTTTTCATATTGAGAGACAAGTATTCTTTAACTTTTGACAGTTCATTCGAACACGAAAAATCTTCATAGTTTGCCATTAGTAGAAGAAACAATGTCTTTCATGTCTCGAGGTTCAACAGGTCACAAAAGTTAATTCTGAAGCTAAAGGCTTCGAAAAACGGTGGGCTGTGCGCTGCTCTGGCTGTTGGTTGCTCTACTCATCAATGAAATTGAAAGAAGTAACGCAAGTGCAGTTCTCCCTCCAAGGTTAGTCTTCATATTTTATAGAGAGCGAACGTTATTTGGCTCAATCCAGACATCTTGCAGTTTGCTTTATCAAGTTTAAAACTCGGCAATAACGTTCTAAAATGATTCGTTCGCGTTGAATCTACAAAATTTTTTTTCATAGCGGCTGGCTTATAGAAAATCCGAGAGGTTGTTACTTTCTTTCGTTTTGTTTGCTAACTGAATCCGCGAGGAGTTGATGGGATCGGATTTTCGTTAACTGAGGTATATAAAATTAAATTAAACTGGCCTCTAAATCAAAACGCCAGGAATCCTAAAAGAGCAAGATAACTTAAGCGTTAGTTTGATCATTCCACTGTTTTTCGATTTCAAAAACTGTTTTGCTTTATTTATTTTAATGAAAATTTATTCACTGAGTGGACATGTGGTAGATTTGTTTTTATTTCCGCGCGACGTACAAATAATATGTGCCAATCCGACATTTTATTTGCTGATCAGATAACGAAAGCAACTATTATGAACTCAATTTTTTATTAGTTATTGTGTTACTGGAAAGTTAGCAAATATATTAAAATCAATTTTTGCGTACACGACATGCTTCTCAATATCAAACAAAGGTTTTTATTTCCCTGAATTCATCAAATTGAAGCGAAAAGCTTACTGAGAAACTGCCCTTTTGGCATACAGTGTATATTAACTTTCTTTATATTTACTTCTCGATGTAGTTTTTCGACTATGCGCTTTGATAAACATAGACTAGCTGTTTGCATTCCTTTGAACATAAATCAGACGACACGTACAATGTATGATTTCTGGTGAGTTGATTTTGCACGGTAGTCAAAATTAAATAATAAAAAGATTAAGCGTGACGTTTATTTTTTCCGGCGAACGGCAAAAACTCAACTTCTGCCGTCTGCCGTTTGACGTTCGTACGCGCAAATGAGTAGTTTTGTGTTTGTCGTGAATGTGTGATTTTCCCTTGTTTTTGTCAAAGATTAATTTTATAATTCGATAAAAGGGTAACAAAACGAAAGGCAAGCTTGCGTTTGCCGTTTCCCGTATAATTAACGTCATGTTTAATATCGATAGGGTAATTCATTGTCGTTGGAAGTATTAAAATTTGCATTGTGAAATATTTTAATTTGCTTTGTGAAGCTAACTGCTGTTTTATTTTGTCTGCAAATTATTTTAAACTAGATCGCTTTGGTTTTGGAAAATGCGTTTGGAAACCGATAGCGCTGCTAAAAAGATCATATTCTTAATTTAATTTAGCAAAAGAGGATTGCCATTACAAGGTCAAAATGGAAAGTAGATTGTATGAGTGAATTTGAATTTATTCGCACATAAACCCTTAGGTTTTGATACGGCCAAAATGCAACTAATCCTACAGGAAAACGTACTGCTGTAACGCATATCATTAAATTTTAAGTGTTATTACATAGTCGTTTATGGAAAGATATTTTATTATCTTCCGAGGACAATTAAAGAGAATAAAAATTCTGAAATTAAGCATAGTATCTGTTGCGAGATCGAAGGTCCTGTTCTTTTGAAACTGATGGAATTCAGGGAGAAAATACATAACCGACGCTTAGAACTCGAAGCCTTGCTTGAATCTTTTAGTCATACTTGCAAAGACGCCTTTCGTAATTTTTATTTCCACTTGTTCACCTTCATGAACTGTCGCCCCTACCTGAACAAAACCTACCAGTATCACCCTCCCGGGGAGAATTTGTCTTTTCTTCCATCTTTCCGAGCGTTTAAATTTCCCGCTCGTATGCTAATCGGAAACTTCGTCGAATCCCTCGTGTGTTCTGAAGCTGTTGCGCCATTGTTCAAAAATGGCCATATAGGGTCATTTTTCGCTTGCAAAACAAAGCCTATTGTTAGCAAAGTTGAAACGCATTTCTTGATACGATTTCGATTGTCGGTTTCATAGCTTAATATAAAAAGAGCGGAATCAAAACATGTTAACTTCTTCATTTCTTTTGTTGTTTTTTTTTCGTTAGATATCTACCAGACAAGTGCAACTACTGGGAATTAGTGAACGTATTTGCGCTTGCTTGTAAAAAGGGAAGAAAATTACCAAAAAAGGCACAGCGGATTTCCGCACTTTAGAACCTTAGTGGACTATGACTTTTATTACATAGCTTTAAAAAAAAATAGGTGCTTAATAAACTCCAAAAAAGGGACTAATTACGAATTTTTTTAATTTTAATATGCTAAATTTAATCTTTATTTTCACTAAAGAACAGTCGTTGTTTTGACGCGTGTATCTGATCTGTTATAGCATTAGCCACATTAACTTTCTGGACGTAAATCATCGATGATGGAGTACGTTTAAGAATTAAAAGGAAGTGTTGCTTTTTCGTCGAAACGGTTCTTTAACACCTTTACTTGTTTAGAAAATAATTCTTAATAGAACACCAAGAGAAAATTATCAACCGAATTCTTGAAAGAGGAACACATCATGATCGTTAACGTGCAATAAAAACAAAAATGCGAGAACTTGGAATTGTTAGCCTAAAATTTTCCGTGTTGTAATCCTTTTCGACCTTTTAACACTAAAATATTTCTTAGTCTTTGGAATTACGCAAAATTCCCGAGATACTACTCATTTAATGACAACTGGAATGAATGCACAGTCAGAAGTTGTGTTAACAATAAAACATCTCCCTGTATGTTTGACTTCGTGCTCATCACATTCACTGTCAAGAATCTATAACAAGAGTTCGAGGGTTTGATGCGTGAAATCATTTTGATATTTAGGCCATTTCCTGCGTAACGGAGAGAGATCTTCAAGCAGGAACAAGTACGAAAAGAAACTTGGTTGTCATATGTCTATATTGCTCGATTAGGGCTATTCGCGAGAAATTCCTATACCTTTAACTAATAGGTGTTCTTAATTTTAATTAGCAATATATTTTTCTATTTGTAAATTTGTATCTTAGGCACACACACGCACAAAAGCGCAAGCATCGAAGAAAAGTAATAAAATTCAACTGAAAAAAATACATGGGGAATCAGAACAGGACAATTGTAATTCAAATCTGTTGCGAAGAAGTTTGGTTTATATAAAGAGGAGGAAACCTTTTTTAATCCTTTGTTTTTATTTAACAACATAGTTATATTAAACAGGGCATATAATATTACTGGCGGTGAATATATTATAATTTGATGTTTTCATAGAATCTTCTAGTTAGCCTAAAGACAGATCGACTTTAAGACCTGTAGTGTTTTACACGCACTTTTCCATAAAAAAGCAATGTTTTTTAGAAAAAAAAGATACACCACAACCAGGATTTTTTTAAGCAATTTTTTTAAATAAAAAAATGAAAAAAGCTTATAATAGGTATAGTATGAATTTGTATTTTCCCTACTCAATCATATTGCAAGAAAACGAACCTGTTTGACGTCGACATATCGGTTACGTTAACTCAACATTATGGACATATTGACAACCAGCAGCGGAAGTTAACATTAAAAACACGAAAAAGGACCAGTTCGATTTGTTGAACTAATGACTCAACTATATTGTATTACCTCAAGACTAATAATTCAGCAAATTGTTCTCACTCTGGTTAATTTCGGCGTGCGAAGTCAATCCATTACAAAAAAGAACATTTCAAAGTCCTCAATACTGAAGTTTTTAATCATCGTACAGAGATGAAAGGAAAGAAACTTACCGTTTATATATCGCTGTTGTTATTGCTGTCTTGCATATTACAGGGAAAAGGTGCGTCCAATACATCAAAGGTAAGAAGCGAAAATAAACGACTTAGTATTTCTTAAATGCAAAAGTTTAGTAATGGATAGTTTGATTTGAACGTTCAATAAAATAAGCAATTCAGTATTCGCTTCTCGCTTAAGTCTCATTTCAGAAAAAGTCAAAATTTAATTGTTTTGGGAACTACGATTTTGATTTTGGACATGAAATGTGTTTCTTGTATTTGACCGTTTTACAAGAATCAACGCCATTGTAAGCGAGCGAATGCACAAGAAGCATCCGTTGAAAGATCAACTATACTTGCTTATGAATAAGGAGGCAAAGACATCAGTGTTTCTAACAGTATTTACTTTTTGCCACATTTTGGTCAATTAATAGGACGAGAAATCAAAATTAAACTTAATGCAACGTTTATATCTCGAAATGTAATTTCGTACTAACGATCCATTGTAAAGAATTTATGAAAAAGAAGAGCCTTAAAGGTTGTATTGCAAAAAGTTTTAGAAAATGTTTGCCCCATTTTGTTACACGCGTACCGGACTGTGATAAAATAAACATTACGAACTTATTGTTGGCTAAGATTAATGTCACTCGCGAATTCCGCTGTTTCAGGGTTTTATATGCACATGTAGAATAAAAGTGCTCACCAGATTAAAAATAAACGAAAAGTTTTGTAAGTTCAACTTCATTTATCTCTCAAAAAAAAGCAATATGTGAGGCACACAGGGAGACATAAATTGTTCAATAAAATAAGGACGAAAGCACATTGCAGGAAAAATCCCGTTTGGCCTGTCAATCATGTTGCCTTGTTGGACATCAGTCAAACCGAAAACGGGTGCTTACTTATAAACTAGAAGTAGCAAATCTATATTTGTGCAGTTACTTGGTTTAATATAGTAGACAGTTATGTCAAAATACGAGTTGGCAAAACTTCATGTGCAAAATTAGTGATAATATGCTATGAATTTGCCTTTGGAAAAAAACAAATTTTCTTTCCTGATTCGCAGACTCTTGAAAGGTCATAAAATAAGCTTAAACAATGGAGAATATTTAAAATTAAATTGGGTGTGAATTTTTCTTTTGTCACATATTGCGGAAAGTGATCAAATAGCAAGAAAATGAACCTGTTTTGCTGGCAGTCACAACCGAGAGCGGACGTTTACATTAGAAACATGCAAAAAGTACCAGTTCGATTTGTTGAACTAGTGACTCAAGTATATTGCATTACCTCAAGATTAAGAATTCAGATTGTTCTCTCTCTCGTTAACTGAGTACGAAGTCAGTCGGTTTCAAGAACGAACATTTCAAACCCCTCAACACTAAAGCTTTGTATCATCGTACAGACATGAACGGAAAGAAACTTAACGTTTTTCTATCACTGTTTTTGCTGTCTTGCATTTTTGAGGGGGAAGGTGCAGCCACCACATCCAAGGTAAGAAGTGAAAATAAACGACTTTGTTTTTTCTTAATAAAAAAGTCTGAATATAGAAAAAAAGGAAAATTTTTTATAGTTTAGTAATGGATAGTTTGATCTGAACGTTTAATTAATATAAGCAATGAAATATTCGCTTCTTGTAAGAATCTCAATTTAGAAAAAGTCTAAATTTTATTGTTTAAAAACTACTATTTTGATTTTGAACATCAAACGTGTTTTCTGTAAAAAGTGCTTTTAACAATTAAACACAACAAAAGTACAGGCTTGAGCAGAAATAACGCTTATTCATGTTGTAACAGAGCGAAGGCAAAAGAAACGTCCGTTGGATGATCAGCTATGCTTGCTTATGAATACGGAGGCAAAACATGAGTGTCTCTAGCAATATTAATTTTACCTCAGCTTATTTGTCTGTGCTACTGTGTTTGTCACATTTTCGTTGCGTGATTGGTTGGATGAGAAAATATTACTTGAAGCAACGTTTTGATTCAGTAATGTAATTTCGTAATGATCCATTGCATGGACTTCACTGTCAAGGGACAGTGGAATTTTTCGTAAGAAACATGAAAAAGGGACCAGTTCGGTTTGTGGAACTAATAACACAATTATATAGTATTATTAACTCAAAAGTAAGAATTCATATTGCCCTTATTCTCGTTAAGTGCGTGCGAAGTCAATCCGTTACAAGACAAAAAAAATTGCATCATCGTGCAGACATGATAGGAAAGAAACTTAACGTTCTTCTATCGCTGTTGTTATTGCTGTCTTGCATTTTTAAGGAGAAAAGTGCGTCCACCACATCCAAGGTAAAAAGGGAAAATAAACGGCTTACTAGTATTTCCTAAATGAAGAAGTGTGAATTCAGAAAAATGTCAAATGTTTGTTTTTCAGTAACGGTAGTTTGATTTGAACTTTTGATAAAAATAAGCAAAGTAATATTCGCTTCTCTTGTAAAGGCCCAATTCAGAAAAAAAGTCAAAATTCCATTCTTCAGCAACTACGATTTTGAATTTAAACATCCAATGCGTTTTCTGCGGTAAAAATATATTTTGTATTGAACAAAACAAAAGTATTAGCCTGTGCAATCAAGGCTAATTGTTGTAATCAATCGAGCAAACGCAGAATAAAAATTCCTTGAATGATCCAAGAAATAACTGACTCCACCAAAATTAGTTTTACTTCAGCTTTTCATATGTTCGCGTTGTAGTTTTTGCCACATTTTTTGCACGCAATTGGTAGGATGAAAACATTTCAATTAAAGCAATTGTAACAAGTATAACGAGAGGGACTGGGCCCAGCCCAAAGTGACATATTATTATGGGATCGAAAACCCCACGTGTGTTGGCGAAAAAACCTAACGAGAATCGATGAGAAAACGTTTTGTTATTGTAGTTTTGAAGTAGTTCCTGAGCTAATAGAGTAGAGTGTAACATTTGGTGACCCCGACGTGACAAAGAAACCATCGAAATGTCGAAAGTCGTCGAAGAGATTCAGATAGAGGTGAGAACAGCAATTTGTCAGCTTAGCGAAGCGAGTTTTCGAGAAATATGCGCGGGGCTACACATCGAAGTAGAAGAGACGGATACGGGACGTCTGGCGTTATTACAAATCCTAACGAAGTATTTAGACGCCGAGGAACTTGGAACTGAGGCATTAACGAATCTCAGAGAAGCTATTAAAGAGAAGAAACCGGCAACAAAGGACGTGAAGAGTGAAGAAGAGAGTGGTGTGAAAACCGAACAGGAGGATCAGAAGTCTGCCATCAAGTCAAGTACAAACACAGTTACGCCTAAAGAAACCACAGCGACCCCACCGTTCAGGAAGGAATTTAAAATATCGGGACAGGTTGGAGATTCACGTCAGAAAGACCGCCTGAGCTTTACCAGTTTAGCTCACCAAATAAACGCTGGATTAAAACGGGGCTATAAAGAAGAAGAGATTATCGAAGCCGTTATTCGAGCCATCAATCCAGGCCTTAGATTGAGGAGCTACTTGGAAGGTAGGCCCGATTTAGAACTTGCCAGATTACGTAAAATACTCCGGTCACATTATCAAGAAAGGGGGGCTACGGAAATGTATCAACTTCTCAGTTCGGCAGTAAAGGAAGCTGGGGAGACCCCTCAGGACTTTCTTGTTCGCCTCCTTGATCTAAAGCAGAAGGTACTATTTGCATCTCAAGAAGCAGGATCTGATTTGAAGTATGACCCAAAGCTGGTACAGTGCATGTTTCTGCATTCATTATTAACTGGGTCACGGAATGATAGCATTAAAATGGAGATAAAACCCTGCTTGCAAAACACCCAAGTAGAAGATGAAGAACTTTTTGAGAAATTGAATACAGCAGTTAGTAATGAAACAGAAAGAATGCAGAAGCTTGGTTCCCGTCATGACCAGCCCACAAATTGAACCCCCACACAGCTTGTAGCTCAATAGGCCTTATTCGTATTCCCCGACGGCCCTGGGACGAGAGCCTTCTGAACATGAATGCGAGGCTAATGCGGGATACTTTGAACAAATTGCAAAGAAACATATGGAAAATTGCGACTGGGTTGCCGAAAAACCTTAAAAATAATAAACGCTTTGAGGATCTAGAGCTAGGAGGTGATCTGCAGGCTAGAGGGATACCAGTGTCAATCAGAAAAAAATTAGAAGATCTGGTAGAACTTACCGAGAAGGCTAACAAATTTACACTGAATCGTCGGGAAAGGTTTCGAGTCAGCAGTACTTGCGAAGTAAACTTCAACACCAGGTTATGCTTGCAGCTAATCTCTTATTTTTATTTTCAGTGTACATCCGACTTAAGTGAGGGATTAAACTTTCCTTGGGGATATTTATATTGCTATTTAAGAAAGGGGTTCAGAAGAGGGAACTTGCTATATTAAATTTGATCACGCACACAATCTCAGTTGTTTATTTTTTTAAACAATAGCTACTGTAGCGCTGTGATAACTTTTTCACTGCAAGAGCATGAAATGAGCGTGAAACGATTAACAGCATCACTTGAGCCAAATGAAAATCTAGCCTTTTAATTAAAAAAAAAATTGTGTGTAGTTAGCTTCAAATCGAATCTGTAAATTGCTTTGTAATTTAGTGAGTTTGCCGATCTTGATGTGCGTGCGAGATTTTAATCTGAAACATCCAGTTCTGTTTCAGACCATTTTCGTGAAAGAATATTAAATTATCATTAAACTATCGACATTCTCACTTAACTGAAATAAGATAATTATCTTTTATTCGAACATTCGATGATTTAGGGGCAAAATGAATTTGGAAGTTTAGATCTTGTGATTTTTAGGTCTTTCTAGCCAGTTTGCATGTACCGGCGTGCGAGAACATTAATTAAATTTACTAGTTCTCAAGACGTTTTGGCAGCAGCACAGAAACATAGCTGTCAAAGTGTGAAAGAAATCAGTTCAGTGGAATTAAAAGCTATTCTTTTAACTAAACAGTGAGAGCATTTAACAGCAAACGAATTTGTAAATAATTAATGCGCCATTTCGTTCAGTTGTTTTTGTCCATATGCCGATCAAAATATGTAGTCAATACGCACCATCTCTCAGACATTTATTCTTATTTTTTTTTTAAATAATAGCAATACAAATCTCTCCAAGTTAAGTATATTGCCTCTGGTAAGTCGGATGTACAATCAAAACAAATATTAACAGATTGAGGTCATTACCTTGCGACTCGATGACTGACTTGCACTCCCCCGATTCGACTACTTCAAGGAAAATTTGTTAGCCTTCTCGGCCAGTTCTACCAGATCTTCTAATTTTTTCTGATTGACACTGGTATCCCTCTAGCCTGCAGATCACCTCCTAGCTCTAGATCCTCAAAGCGTTTATTATTTTTAAGGTTTTTCGGCAACCCAGTCGCAATTTTCCATATGTTTCTTTGCAATTTCGAGCAAAGTATCCCGCATTAGCCTCGCATTCGTGTTTAGAAGGCTCTCGCCCCAGGGCCGTCGGGGAATACGAATAAGGCCCATTGGCCACCCATGATGACAGCCATGCCTCAGTTAAAGGTAAAACCCCAGAAAAGCCACCAAAAGTTAACCTTCTTACTGAAGTTAGAGAGTTGAAAGCTGAACTGGCTGCTATCCGGGAGGGTATGGAACAGCAAAGCCGCGCTAGCCCCAACCCGCAGTACAACCCTGTAGAGCAAGGGAGGGTTTGCCCTAGAGGATGCTGGAATTGGATGGACAAGGAAGGGGCTGTCGTTGCAACCATTGTTTCAACTGTGGTGATGCTGGCCACTTCAGTTACCAATGCCAAAGGTCAAGCCGACGGAGCTATAACTCAGCAAACCCCCAGGGAAACAGACCAGGGTTGCCCCCACGGGACAAGGAGCAACCCGCCAGATTCATGAGCAGTTCCAACAATGCATGAACTGTGGAAAGAGGGAGAATTGGGCCCATCAATACTTGCGATGCTCACAATGCCATACTAGCCACTATTGTTCAAAAGTTTGTCAGAGGGAACATTGGGAGAAACATAAGAAACTATGTCAAGCCATCAGTGAAGTTGAACTGAGGGAAAGAGGGCCTAAAGCAGGTGTTGAAACACTGAAAACCTCGTTCCCTTCACACCTAACTCCAAGACAACGTTCTAAACTCACCAAACTAGTGGGAAGAAAATGTGTAGTTTCCTGCTTGGTCCAAGGGAGAAAAGTGGATGCCCTGTGGGATACTGGAGCTCAAGTTTGTGTTGTGTCAAAGTATTGGAAAGAGATTTAAAATTTACCAGGTGAGCCAGTAAGAGACATAAGTGAGTTACTGGGGGAAGATGAATTAAATCTCCAGGCCGTGAATGGTACGAAAATTGCATATGATGGGTGGATTGAGGTAGAGTTCCAGTTGGCTGGGGAGGATGGGTACTCGGAGCCATTGACAGTACCCATACTAATAGGAAATGAAGATAATCAGGAGTATCCCATCATTGGCTTTAACGTCATTGAAGAGGTCATTAAGAGGAGCAGTGGCCCCAACAAAACCAGCCTATTGCCCCGAATAGTGAATGACTCGTTCCCATCTGTGAAAGAGGGCGAAGTGAGAGCGCTGGTTGATTTCATCCAAAGTATGGATGACGAGGATGACACTAGGATGCTCAGAGTTGGCAGACAAGACATACGTGTCTCACCAGGAGAGACTGTGAGAGTCAAATGTCAAGTACACTTTGGACTATTGGAAGAAGATTTGCCTGTTGTGTTTGAGCCCAAAGAAGAAGGGGCGTGGCCTGAGGGGCTAGAAGTTAAAGGCTGTCTTCACCGAATTCCCCCCGGGTCGTCGAGCCGAATGTTTGTTCCAGTATGCAACAACACTGAGCGAGAGATAACCTTACGTAGGCGGACAGAACTTGGCACTATACAGTTAGTGCAATCCGTCACGCCACTGCCAGTCGAAGCTGAACAGAAACAAGAGGAAGAGGAAGGTGAAACTCGGAGTGAGGCAACCAGTTATGAGTGGGGACAAAGTCAGCCTGAACAAGGTGAAGCACAGTGGACTCCCCCAGTTGATTTGAGCCATTTGTCAAGTGAGCAACAAGTGATTGTCAAGGAAATGTTGAGGGAAGAGTCCGGGGCCTTCGCTACAGATGATGGTGACATTGGATGTGCCGAACACTTGAAATTAGAAATCAACCTGAGAGATGACGTCCCAGTACAAAAAACATACAATTCAATTCCAAAGCCCTTGTACGAAGAGGTAAAGTCACACTTGCAGGATATGTTCAATCGTGGCTGGATAAGCGACTCAAAGTCACCCTACTCTTCCCCAGTGGTGTGTGTGAGAAAAAAAGATGGCAGTCCGAGACTATGTGTCGACTATAGGCAGTTAAACAGCAAAACTGAGGATGACCGCCAGCCCATCTCTCGTATCCAAGACATCCTGAATAGTCTCAGTGGGAACACTTACTTCTCAGCATGAGGAGACGCAAGCGATATTTTTTGGTTCGCTGTTGGAAGCTGTTGTTGCTATAGACGCCAATTGTTTCACGCAGAGGCTTTCTCATTGTGGTTACAAAAGGTGTTGTAATATGTCAAAAATGCTGTGGATCGAATGATCGGAATTACGAAAGATCAATTTTCTTTCTAGGCGGCAGAATAAATTATAATATTTCGCGGGAAAATGTATACCTGGCGGCAATTCACAATTAGTTTTGCTTGAGCTGATTTATTTCGAGCTACTTGATAACTTCGATTTCGTAAGGCGGGATGTTCTTGAAGTAGGAATTTTCGCTTATGACAAGATAATCGGTTTGTGGATCGATACAGTAAAGCATGTTTTGGCAAAGTCGAAATGGCTATCTGATCCGGGCGCTGGTGCCGTCAACAAAATCATTCGCCTCTCAAAACATTATATCTCGAGATCTTGTTGACGGGTGCCGATGTACATAGCTTTCCCTTTGGAGGGACATGATAAATCGTTCGGGCATCGATGAAAAAGGCCTGTTTCATTCTTGTGCGAAAGCACGCGCTCAATATGTGTGCAACCCATCGAGTTGATTTAATTCAGCTCACTCTTCGTCCATTCGGTTTCCGGCCATCGTGAAGGAGGATTCAAGGTAAGTCAGTTACATTGTATATCAAAAAGTATCCGGCAAAGAAAAGTTAATAGCCATGCATAACTTAAATGAAAATAATCCATTCAATAATAATGCTCATTACTGTAATTTCGATTACCAAAACACTGATTTGCTAGAAATCATAGTTTATAGCCATTTGCGCAACGCTGAATTCTGCTCTACAGCAAATCGGGTGAATTTGTTTGCGTGCTATATGCTACAGCATAACCCACTGCACTGGCCACATATCAACCAGACAAACGTTAGTAACGATTATTAATCATGTTAATTTGAGATATCAATATGATTTCCTTTGTACGTCGGTACATTCCTACACATTAAGCGGTATACTATTAAATAAATAGCCAGAGGTACTAATCATACATTTCGATGTAACTTAAAAAATCTAAGCACGCAGCTTAATTTTTTGTCCATCAGAACTGGCGGGTGGCACGCCTAAAACAGCTCGATGTAACCTAGAAGAACTTAACACGCAGCTTAATTTTTTGTCCATCAGAACTGGCGGGTGGCACGCCTCAAACAGTTCGATGTAACCCAAAAGAACTAAACACGCAGCTCAATTTTTTGTCCATTTGAACTGGCTGGCGGCACGCCTCAAACAGTTCGATGTAACCTAGAAGAACTAAACACGCAGCTCAATATTTTCTCCATCAGAACTGGCGGGTGGCACGCCTCAAACAGTTCGATGTAACCTAAAAGAACTAAACACGCAGCTCAATTTTTTGTCCATCAGAACTGGCGGGCGGCACGCCTCAAACAGTTCGAGGTAACATAAGGACTACTGACGCCTCATCTGGTTCTATTTTTCCACTTTTGTTTCCTATTTTTTTTTTTATCAGTGTAGAGAATCTGACCGCCAAGTACGAGCCGCCAAGCAAAAAATAAATAACATCATTGCTGAGTGTTCATGGTGTTACATTGGTGAGACGGGCAGAGCCTTCAACACCAGGAAAAAAGAACACCTGAGAAATGTTAAAACCGCGGCAAAAGGTTCGAGAATCGCTAATCACGTCTGGTCCAATAATCACGCGATTGACTTTGATAATGCATCTGTCATTGACAAAGGTGGCTTTAGAACAAGAAAAACGTTGGAAGCGTGGCATTCGAAGCTAACTCCCAATGCGGATAACATTTCCTGTCCTCTACCTGGACAGTACAACATTCTTTTTCACAAATATTCTTAGTTATTAGCATTTTTATTTCGCAACTTCACACATTGCATATTTTTACCTTTTTACATTTTACCCGTCGAAGGCTGTAGTTCTAACAGCCGAAAGCTTGTATTTTTAAAGTTTTTAAGTCAGAGATCGTTTTAAATTTTATAATATGTTGTATCCTGGCTGCGGTCCTTCAATATTTTCAAAAAAATAAATAATTAAACAGAATTAAACAGGGTAATGTTTTTAAAACAGCTTTATTGGGAAACTGTTCATAAGATTTTTAAGAGCAGGGCTAATTGAAAACGCACCCGTTATTTCCCGAAAGCTTTTACAATCTATTGCTTTTTATTCGCCTTGTAAATTGCTGGAAGCGATTGATATTGTACAAGTCATTGCGCTTAAATTGCGCGGCTGGGTTTCTTAAGCGTGCAAGGCGTTGACGTGTGATTGACATTACGCGTTCATTAACCAAAGCGTTCAAGCAATTCTTGCTGTGAGATCTGTCAGCGACTTCTATTGTTTTATCTTTAGTCCGGATCAAAGTTCGGTCATTTCAAATGACCGAACTTCTCGTATCTAAGGCTTGCGTCTTGTCATGGTTAGACCAAGGAAAAGCATATCACCAGGGATTTGTAGCAGACGAACACCGACATCTAACGGCGTTCATCACCCCTTGGGGTTTATACCAGTGGAACCGCATCCCTTTTGGCCTTAAAAATGCCCCGGCGGCTTACCAGAGGTACATGGAGAAATGCCTGGAGGGTCTTCGTGATGAAATATGTATTCCATATCTTGATGATGTCCTAGTGTACAGTAGAACATTTTCCGAGCATGTGGACAATGTGCGGAAGGTACTTAGACGTTTGCAGGAGTATGGTATCAAGCTAAAGCCAAAGAAATGTGAGTTGGTTAAGCCCCGTGTTCGTTACTTAGGAAGAATAGTCTCAGCGGATGGCTACACGATGGACTCAGCGGACGTTGCAGCGGTAGCAGCCCTTAAGGAAACTAAACCACGAACTGTTGGTGAATTGCGCAAACTCCTGGGCTTCATTAGCTACTACCGCCAATATATTCGCGACTTCTCCAGATTAGCCAAACCCCTGTATGACCTACTCTCAGTCAGAGAATGCAGTGAACAGCCCAGCAGAGCTAAAGGACAGAAAGAGCACCCCAAGTGGAAGTTGCCGACATCGAAAGGACAATTGTCGTCAAATCACAAAATTCTGTGGAATGAAAGACACCAAGAGCGACTAAGCTTCCTAATTGAACTTTTAATGCAGCCAGGGGTAATGGCCTGCCCTGACTTTGAACAGCCATTTGTACTGCACACGGATGCCTCAAGTGAAGGGCTTGGGGCGGTACTCTACCAAGAACAAGAGTGAAAGTTGAGAGTTGTTGGCTATGGCTCAAGGACATTGACGCCCGCGGAAAGGAACTATCACTTGGCCCTAAAGTGGGCAATTACTGACAAATTCAGGAACTACTTATTCTATGCCCCATCTTTCGTCGTTTTCACAGAAAATAACCCGTTAACGTATGTGATGTCATCAGCAAAGTTGAATGCCACGGGGCATCGGTGGGTAGCCGAGTTAGCAGACTATAACTTTACAATCAAGTACCGACCGGGCAAGACTAATGTTGATGCGGATGTTCTGTCAAGAATTCCATTGGACATAGACAAAAATATGAGAGATTGTACAGAGGAAATACCCAAAGATGTCCTTGCAGCAACCGGGGAAGCAGTTAGGGAACAGGCAAAAGGCACAATACCATGGGTTATGGCAATTGCCGCAGACATGACAACTCCTGAACCCACGTTAAAGGACCTTAACCTGAAACCATTCAGCCCTAGTGAACTCAAGGAGGCGCAGCACTCGGATAGTGCTATACGCCGCGTGCTTTACTACAAGACATATGGGATCAAACCGGGTGGTGGCCAACTGAAGAATGAACCCCATGGAGTTGCTAAGCTTATGAGAGAATGGAAGAAACTGGAAGTTGACGAACATGGTATCCTGCGTCGAAGAAAAAGCTCTGAGATACAATTAGTCCTGCCACACATCTTCATCCCAGTGGTACTTAAAGAACTGCACACAGAGATGGGACACCTTGGGGTGGAGAGAGTCGCCGAACTTGCAAGGTCCCGCTTCTACTGGCCACATATGTACCGTGACATAGAACATTTTGTGACACAACGTTGCAGATGTATCAAACAGAAGAAACCAAACACAGTCACGAAAGCACCTATGATGCATCTGATGACATCAGCACCATTTGAAGTGGTTTCCATTGATTTCCTGCATCTAGACAAGAGCAAAGGTGGATATGAATATGTACTACTGATTGTTGACAACTTTACCAAATATGCCCAAGCCTATGCAACGCGTAATAAGACATCCCGCACTGCTGCTGAGAAGATCTACAATGAGTTTATCCCGAGATTCGGTTTCCCAGCACGAATACACCATGACCAAGGTGGCGAGTTTGAAAATAAATTGTTCCACAACCTCGAACGTCTAAGTGGAGTTGCTAGCTCGCGAACCACTCCATACCACCCACAGGGAAACGGCCAGGTAGAACGCATGAACCGCACCTTACTCTCGATGCTAAGGACCCTCCCGGAGGAAATGAAATCGAACTGGAAAGATTCTTTAAACAAGCTCATACATGCGTACAACTGTACAAGACACTGGGTTCTCGCCATTTTACCTGATGTTTGGCCGTTCCCCACGATTACCGGTTGATTTGCTGTTTGACCTGGACAACGACCCGCGACAGGCTGATTACCAGGATTATGTAAAGACGTGGCAAGCAGATATGAGATGGGCATATGTCCTAGCATCTAGGAAGATCCAGAACTCGTCAGCCAGAAGGACGACAAGATGGCTTCCACTGCAGTCCTACCTCCCGGCGACCGCGTACTTGTTAGAAACCTTTCAGAAAGGGGGGACCTGAAAAGCTCCGTTCACACTGGGAACAGCAAATTTACGTAGTTGAGGAACGCATATCGGATAGTCCAGTCTATCGAGTAAAGCCCGAACATGGCCATGGGAAACAACGAGTGTTACACCGTAACTTGCTTCTTCCTTGTGATGCTTTACCACTGCCTAAACCAACGAGAGCCTCATCCAAGACCACCCAACCAAGATCCGGAGTATTACCCCAGCCTGAAGATACTGGAGAGAGTTCCGATGATGAGTATGAGATGGACACATCGTCGTCTCCAGTCACCCATGAAACAGCCTTTCCGGCGGAAGTAGACACTGCACCTATGGACCCACAGGACCACTGTGATAATGAAGTTTGTGCCGATATGTCAGATGCCAGGGACCAACCTGACCCACATGTGGATACTGATGGCTCATCAGTGCCAAATTCATCCGGTCTAGATGTGACCGATATAGCCCCTCAGGAAAGTGACAATTCAGATTCAGAGGAACACCTAGAGGGAGCTACGCGACCTAGAAGGGAGACACGACCCCCTCAGATTCTGACCTACAGCCAGATGGGGGTGCCCGAGTACCAACGCTTAAACCCAGTAGTGAACGCAATTCAATGCCCTCAGGTGATACTCCCCTACCAAGTCATAGGCAACTGGCTTGTACCTCACTACACCCCACACATCCCATTTGTTCCACAGCTGCAGTTTATGCCACAGCCCATATGGACAAACCAGTACTGAACACTCTTGTAGCCACAACTGATTGCTTCGAGAATTAACCATGGTCAAGCAGACCTGTGGCACGCCTTCTGTGACCGAAATCATGAGCGAACTTTGTGTTGGATATTACTTCTAGTTACAAACTGTTTAAAGACAAAACCTGCGGATCATGGAACTGCTGCAATAAGTATTCAGTTTGAGACATGATGAGAACTGACGCTTCCCCTAACTATTTCTCTGTTTTTGGTTTTGTATTTACTGTAATAATGTCGGGACGACATTTCTGTTGGAGGGGGATTGTGTAACAAGTAGAACGAGAGGGACTGGGCCCAGCCCAAAGTGACATATTATTATGGGATCGAAAACCCCGCGTGTGTTGGCGAAAAAATATAGCGAGAATCGATGAGAAAACGTTTTGTCATTGTAGTTTTGAAGTAGTTCCTGAGCTAATAGAGTAGAGTGTAACAAATCCATTACAAGAAAGAACATTTCAGACTTCTCAATACAGAAGCTTTTTATCATCGTACAGACATGAAAGGAAAGAATCTCAACGTCTTACCATCGCTATTGTTATTGCTGTCTTGCACTTTCGAGGGAGAAGGTGCGTCCACCAGCGAAAGGAAACAACTTAGTATTTTAACTCTATTCAGACCGGCATTTGTTGGATCTTTTTAGACGGGGGAGCGGGGGGTTGGGGTTGGGGTGTCCCCCCTCCAGAATATTTAAGCAATCGCAATGATACTTACAGGATAAAACGGTGCATTAAAGTTAATTCTCATTAATATAAACACATAACACATTTGAGGCAACAAGCCTGTCAAAATGTCGTTGCCATGGTATCGTCAAGCTCCCGACACAAAAACCTATCCTACTAAATTATTCTGAGGCAGTTGGGAGTATTTAGGGGGGTAAGTTGGCATGTGTTTTTCTTTCCCCGCCTCACATCCTCGTATGACTGTTAAATTATGTAGAAACTGTTAACCTGTAGTCACTGCATGTTTTACCGAAAAAAGGTTAAGATGACTCCAACATAATACCAAAAATAGCTTTCCTTTAATTTGAGTAAAAACCATCATCGTTTTCGACGTAATTCTGTCCTTATAAACCAGACTCGCATTATGCTACTTTAGTCTCAATTAAATTGTGTACAAATCGATTTTTTTAAAAAGCCTAACTTATTCTTAATTTCTTTGTAGTAAAGTAAAAACCTCCGGTTGTTGTAGCTTCCTCAATGCGCATGCTTTAGGGTCTATCAAAAATGTTTTCATTCACGCAGCAACCAAGCACGTGTCTGCAAGGATCACCTGGTCTCCCCGGCCGTAATGGATATAACGGGTTACCAGGCCGCGACGGTCGAGATGGGGCGAAGGGTGAGAAGGGTGTGACTGGTCCCGCTGGGTCACGTGGTGTTAAAGGAGACGTAGGACAAAATGGTGCAGACGCTGACCACAGAAACTGGAAACAGTGTGCGTGGAGGAGTGATGACGGCCGTGACGGTGGTCTTATAAAGGTAAGCTGTAATTATTGGAAAAAGAAATATATTTAAAAATATGGGTGAATGATATTTATTATATCAAAATAAACGGAGAACATTGTAGCTATTACCAATACTAATAACAACAGCTGCTGCCATTTTACCGAAGCACATACAAGGTTTCCCTAGGTAAAGTGGGTTTTTCATGTGTACCCGATTTTACCTCGGCACACTTTACCAAGATATTTAAAATTAACAGTTTTATTTCCCCTTAAGGTGGCTCGTACCGGTTTTTCTTGCGTGGGAAGTCTGGTGACTAGCGCGCGCGTCACGCTTCATACCCACGAGTCACGCGCGAGAGTTGAAAAAGGAAATAAACATGGCGGCCAAGTGCGAGGTTGCTTTTCTTCAATTAAAGAAAAAAATCCGCGTTCAACTGAAGTTTTTATAACAAGAACATTTTAAGTCAACTTAATGTTCGACAGTCAAAATGTTTTCGGATCTCACTGCTCGAGTTGCAAAAGCAATGCAATGTGCTACGATCGATCATATTTTGTCGGAGATCGTGACTCATTTCCACTTTTTTCGTTTCAGCTTATTTGAGTTCGCTGAAAAACACATGATTATTCAGACAAAGAAATACTTAAAAGTAAGACCTAAGAGGCACAACTCGCGCCAACTGAAACTGGCTAAATCCCATGAAATCCTGAGCCGAAAAGTTTCACAGACAAAGCGAGGGGAAGTCCCGGCGTGTTGCACACGTATGTGCCTGCAAAGATCAGCGGTAGTCAGAACTGAGCATGAGTAAATACTAAACTTTTAAACTCAAAAATTTTTAAAAGCGCGGAAACGCGCGTGGGAGTTATTAAGTTCGCAAAGGCTCGATGACCCGATGGCCCCCTATTTTTTATTGCCCTAATATTTTCCTTCTATGTAAAGGAAACGCCAGAAAAAATCTAAAAAAATTTTACGAAAGGAATTTTTAATTACTTACAAATTGCCTTTTTTGCATTTGCAAAAAAATCCGCTTCGTAGAATTTTTTTAAAATAATTATACAGTTTCTTTTTCAGATGCCAAAAGTTATCACGAGAAAAAAATGGGGGTCATCGAGTTAGTTTTCAAGATATAACCACCGGAAGCTGAAAAGGAGTCCTAAAAATTATTGCCTATCGTTGCCATGGTAACCACTGATGACGTAATTATTGGTATTTTGGATCAACAACACAATGGGTAATTTAATTATACACAAATTTTGTTACGATCTTTAATTAATTTTTTGGCCATTTACTTCCAAACGTCGCACAGTCAAAAACATGAAAACTGGTACGAGCCACCTTAATAAATTAGCCAGGGCTTTATTCTTTTACTCGGTTAATACATGGATGAATTTTCCGGCTTAGTACGTCTCATACACTGAACAATTAAAAAAAAAAATGATGATCTGTTGATGACCGGCTGAGTACGTCTTATAAACTGTAGATTATAAAAATTATTGATCTGTCAGAACCTAGAGATGATTGTGCTTTGCTCCATTTTCGTTATACTTTTGTGGCTACAATTAGCTTTCGCGCATCAAGTGGTTAATTTTTTACCCTAAAAAAGCGTGTTCACTCACGTGGCCAGCATCTATGCAAATTTGTTGAAACAAAAAAAAAATGCTCAAAACGAAAAAGCCTTCAAATCTCACAGAATTGGCTTGGTACTTCAGCATTTACGTCGTTTCATTGTTTTGGAACAACAATTTGGCCGTCGTGACGTCATGCGAAAACGTTGCAGAGGAATGCGTCAACACCGTTTCAAACGGATGCGGATTTTTTGTTTCGATGTTCTCGAAGACCATCCGAGTCATTGTTTACAGCAATGTGTCGTACACTCAAAGCTATTAAACTAATCATGATAATCCCCAGGCGCACGGGACACAAAGCTGAGAACAATAACGTGTAAATACTAATACAAGGAACCTTTAATAAATATGTCTGGATTTTTGAAAACCGGGTCAACAACACAAACTCCTTACTGGCACTCTACCAGGAAAGTCACAGGCTTTTTCAGTCAATCAAGGGAAGTCAAGCAGTCACTGGTGAATAAGCAAATTTAAACTCACCTGAGTTTTGCCCGGCTAGATCACTGCCGTAACCTTACCTTGTAGCCTAACCAGGCCTGCTCTGCTGATGAACACAAAACAAAAAAAATCTGTTTTTTAGCCCAAGTGGCCACTTATATATTGCAACCACCCCACCCCCCTGGGTTATGAGACCTGCTGCTTGGCATGGTACCACCCTGTAGCCTGAAGTCTGGGCTGCATGCCAAAACCCTTCAAAACACCAAGCCCCCTGCTTTTTCAAGCACCTGGCCGGCCTGACTCCTGGCTATCGCCAGGCGTCAGGCGAAAACGTTTTGCTTCAACCGGAGACCACTTTTTTGCACCCAACCCACCCCCCTGGGTTATGAGACCTGCTGCTTGGCATGGTACCACCCTGTAGCCTGAAGCCTTTTGCTTCAACCGAAGACCACGTTTTCAAAAATTCAGTCATAAATGTATTCTAATGAATATTTCTTTTGTTGTCGGTTTCAATCGTCGCATTTCGTGCATACTCTTTAAATAAATACATACTAATGATTGCATAGGTTACCCTTGGTACGTGTAACCTTCATTTACCTAAGTAAATAAAATCCTAGCTAAGTTTACCTAGGTAAAACTATACTGAGAAAAACAAGATTACCTAATGGTTTAACCGCAGATAACATCTTAAATGAAATAGATGAAAAGAAATCAATTTTATGCACGGCATTGGCACTCAATTTCATAAGAATAATTTAATTTTTTTTAGGATTGCGTTTTCAACAAAAAGAAAGCAAATACTACTCTCCGTGTGGTTTACCAAGGCAACTTTTATCTTAACTGCGGCAACTGTTGCAAGCGGTGGTTCATCACCTTTAATGGCGCCGAATGCAGCGGTCCACTGCCAATTGACGTTGCTTGGTATTTGCATAGCAAGAGCGTCTTTGCAACCCACAAACCGGGATCAATAGAAGGCTACTGTGACAACATTCACAAGGGAAAAATCCGTGTTGGTATCAACATTGGAAACTGTCCCACGTTTGGAAACACCAACAGTCATACGGGTTGGAATTCAGTGTCCCGCTTGATGATCGAAGAAGTTCCACGGTCCCAGTAATCAGTTGGTTATTCATAAGAATAACGCTGACGTCAGCAGTGGGTTAGATGTTGAATTAAGTTGCAAGATTGTATACGGAATGCTTGGTGTTTGTTAAAGTAACATGTATTCCATAAACTGATGAAGGGTCTTTTGATTTTTTAATTTGTAATCAAGAACCTAATTGGAACTGACTTTTTAAAATAAAACCGGTATACATTGCTCTTGAAGTCTCGTTGTCAATGTTTTGCAAAAATTTGCTTCCTGTTAAGAAATAATACTACGGCCACCGTTTTAACAAACGTGAAATGAGCAATAAATGGGCTTCATCTAATTATAATTAGATTACGAAAACCCTTTAATTGCACGCTGATTTGCTTTAGACAGTCCTTCAGTATCATAATAGGATTTTCTAAATTCCTGACGCCACGTTACCAACTGCCAGTTTACCATATGCTTACGAGATTGTCATGTTTATATTTTGGAACGTAGTGAAACACTGGCTGCCTTGAGCGAAACTAGTGCTGGCTGATTGTAAACCCTCATAGCAAAAAATAATTACTGCCCAGTAATAATATAAGGTAATGTCATAGGCGAACCCTCATTCAACTAGGATGTCACTTGGAATATATACTTGGGGAAAAAGATTATTGACTGTCGTAAGAACCATGGGGAAGAAAGTCTGCAATTTTCAAACAGCAGAAATTTGTTTATGAGCTAAAAAGTGCCCAAAACTACCATTTTAAAAGTGATCGACTTTGCTTATTTATATTTTGAAATAAACACTGTTGAGCATTCTGCAATTTTTTCTGTTGCCATATAAACGACCTGATACTATAGCGACAGTGATATAATATTCCCGAGGCGGCAATTTATTTTACATTTTTTGTTAAAGCAGTAGATTGGTGCCAAGCTTCGAGCAAACCTCGTTCTCGTTCACATATGGGTCTGTGGAGAAAAAGTTGTGAGGTCGCTAACGCACGTGACTTGCGAGTTGCTCTGTCTAATGACAGTGCTGGGCGCTTCTTGCTAAAAGACGATTTATGATGCGAGATCTCCTCTTGAGTCTATGTCCTGGTTTTATATATTCCATTAAGCAGAAAAAAAAAGTTATACAGTTTATAAACAATGGTACTTCATTAAAGCATAAAGCTTGTCAGTGGGGTCGTGAAAATAAAAATACAAGTTAAAAAAGAACGATTAAAGTAGTCTAAAAAAAATGTACAATTTAAAATGGTGAGAATAAGATAAATACAAAATTATAAAACTTAGACAGTCATTCTATATTCGAGTTTTCTAAAATTGAAGGATTTAAAAGTGTCTGTCTTTTTGCCACGTGTTTTAAAAACGTCTTAACATTGCTCGTGTTGGAATATCCTCGATTATCTTGCAATCCTTTTTTTCTTCTCTAAATTTAACAGCAAACTAGTAATTATGTACTTGCGTTAAGTGAGCCTATTTTGCCAAAGATAAGACTACAATAATTATGTGCACAGTCATTAAGCTTCATTTTCCTCAACTGATGCAGCGCTGTCGACAACAATCTGGGTTTAGATAAGTTTAAAACGAAGTTCAAACACGCTTTCATGCAATCAAAATGAACAGTATCTCCATGTAACGTGTATTTTATGGTCAACCTTTCTTTTAAGAGCTATATAGAAACATTCAGTGAATCACTGAAATAACCGACGCTGTTTCGTTCTAAAATAATGATTTGCGGGAGAGGGTGAATTTTAAATAGTACTTTTTAGACCTTCTGGGCCTTCTTCAATGGTTGTATCTGAATTAAATCGTCCCGACAAAAGTGGAAAATATCGGTATCACATAGTCGAAAACCCATTTATAAATTGACCTCGGTTACTCTTAAAAACCTAATGATTCGAGTTTTGTTATGATTTTTAATTGTGAGCAATTGATATGTTATACTGTCATTGACAACGATTAAATTCACAACTAATATCCTGTGCACTTATAAATTGCAAACCCTGTGAGTTTGATTTCGTGTTTCTCCAAATGTAGCCGTTTAAAAGAGGCCTCCTGTCCCGGCTATCCGTCGGCCGCTCATTAAATCCATTTTTTTACTACTTAAGAATTGGTTCATGCTTAGCGTGCGTATATCGAGTTATGGATGCACGCGGGAAGTTTGGAGAGCACGAAGGAAGCGTAAGAGTTGCTCGAGGCGAAAGCCGAGAGCAACTCTAGCTTCTTGTTTAAAACACAAGAAATATAGCAATCGGCCTTCCCTAAAACCACAAAAATGTTATAGTTAACTCAACTACGCAAAACAAAATGATTGATGCGAAATGTTTATTTGAAGATACTTGTAAATGTACAAAAAGAGCGACTGAATAAAGATGAAAAGCAACAAATAATTTAGTACGGGATGACCGGAAAACTGACAACTAAATTTTGATGAGTCAGAGACTCAAGAGTGTACGACATAAAATTAGGCTCGACACTTTCGTAAATATTAAAGTTTGTACCTTTGAATCTTGGTCTTGTCCTTCTACGTCAAGTCAAAACTAGTAAGAAACACTTTGGGCTTAATTGCGCTTCAGTTTCAGCATAATATAATAGTCTTCATGACAGCCGTGGAGCCGTAAACAAGTACAATGTAGACGCTTGCTTTGTTCGACTTGTACAAGGCGTTTAACCTCCAAAAAATATACTGCTTCGAATCTTCGGAAATTTACTGTTTTCACAATTTTCCAGGGCGTATAGACGACTTTGGAGGAGATTGTTTAAGGAAACCTTCGACAGAAAACTCTCTTGTTCGCTCTCCTCGTGGGTTCATTCAACTCAAGAAGTGAACACTGCGGCACAGATTCTCCCGCCTCTTTGATTATCACTTCGTTTATGTCGAAAGGAAATGTCCAAGAATTTTAAAATATAACAATTTTCCATTCGCCCTTACTGGATACGAGAGGTTAAAGCCAACTCGGAGTAGACAAAGGGAACTCGCAGCTATAAAACTCGACTTAGCTAAAATGCAAATGCACACGTCATCTTATATACGCACGGCCGTGCATAGATAAAGATTTATACCATAATCGCTCAACAGGAATTAGATAGGGCTTGCGCGCGCGCTATGTTATAAAAATTGTTTGATTTATCCAACCTCGTCCCCAGGGCCTTCTCGGCGACGAGTTTTCAAAATGGCGGCTCGTCGAGAGAAGACCCTGGCAAAGGCTGGGTCACGTGGTACAAAATCTCCAAAAATCTTGGAGATTTTTGTCACGTGACTTTTCAGAGAAGCCAAAACAAAATGGCGGTCCAGTTTGAATTCGAATTGACTCTTCGACGGCGTTTGAGGGCGTAAACTTCATGCAGGAGGCAGTGATTACTTCGTAAAGCATAGATATTATTTCAGGGATTTCAAAATGTTGAAGTAGGCGTCAGCAACTGGAAGAGTAGGCGACTGTGACAAGCCAAGCTTGTTTCTTACAAGCTGATTGCTACGACCGGCCATTAAACTGGTGACAAAAATCAAGTAGCTGGTGGAACTCCGGCGGCTGCCCGCTTGTTTTGAAAACCCTGTTATTTTCGCCAGGTGTTCGAATGTAGACCGTGAGGTATGAGAATCGGGAAGGTACGGAAAGTAAAAAAATTAAATGTTACACAGTCTGTAAGCTTATGTAGTCTATGTACTGTTATTTAAGTCTTAATATATTTACTTTCTGTATTTTGATTGAGTGCAAGAGAAACTAAAACTTAGCTGCTTATAGGTAAAAGGCAAAATGTGTGCTTAATACCCTACAAATGTATGATCAACATATCAATCGATTTCGGTGGCAAATTTTTCTGCTTTATAATTCATTCTAACTTATTACAGTGATACACATAACCTTGACCCTAAAAGCTTTAACTAAACTCATACATTTTCGCTTTTATATGACCAAGTTCACTCTGTTCTACAAACTTTTACATAAGGTGAAGTTGTAACTGAAATTATGAAATATCCATATCCATATTATGGCCATATACCCGGCCACTCTTTTGCATCTCATTGAATAACAAAGTGCCTGTTGTGTTATGCCTCATTCTTTAAAGCATTCGGACACATGGAAATGAAGTGACTGGGTATTCTGCAATCGCTCCCCCTGAAAGCTTAAACTCAAATTTATACATGTTTGAAGCTTACCTTAGTTGAGGCCAATTTCACTTTGTTTTACAAACTTTTACATGAGGTGAAGTTCTAACTGAAATTTTGAGATATTTACATCCACTTGAGTGGCTATTTTGTACATCAAAACAGGTGAACCCACATAACTGTAATCTTCTGGAATTAGTTTTAACTTTTTTACCACAGCAGTTTAAAATATTGACACTTTCATTTCAAAGATGTTATGCACATAGTTATGCACATAATAGACTTAAACAGGGTGTAGAACTTGGGATTACACCTGTGACCACATATGGCAGGCTAGTTAATGTTGTGTTGCTTGAAATGATGTCTAAATCACAAATTTTACAGGAGAAGGATGATTTGACATTTTATCAGAATACAAAATGCTAAAAGATGATCACTTTTACATTTCCCACATGTTGCCATTTTGGACTTTTTGACATCAGTGTGTTTCCACTGTATTGTTAGGAAGCATGCATTCTTTGCGTGAAACAAATGGGCAATACATTGATGTCATAAATTCCAAAATGGCATTGTGTAGAAAATTCCTGTTTTAAAATACCTAAAAACAATTTACGCTCGCTTCTTAAATTGTCTCACAGAGGGATGTCAAGGGCGCCCCATGCCTCAACCCCCAGCTACACTCTTTAATTAAACAGGAGCAAAAAAATTGTTTTGACTCAAAACAGTCATCTTTAAAATTTGTGAGACTGTCCACACAGACACTGTTTATCCCCATGAAAAGAGCTCGAATAGACTTGTTAGTTCTGAATGCCATTGTTGGATTATTTGGCCTCCAGTGATCCCATACATGTAAAAAGATTGTGCTGTGCAAATAATTAATCACTCAAGAGAGTGAAATGGATTTTTGCGTAGATGGCATCTGTGGACTTTAATCACTTTTCAGCCTTGTAAATAATAATTTTATGATGATCATGTTCTGTTAGTTTCAAAAAAATGCTGCCTGTTTTATCACAAGAGAGTGAAGGTGGTACATAATATCTAATTTGAAGCTCTACATAGGCGCGTATTGCTGTATGTGGAGGAGGGGTTTTAACCAATTTTGTCTGGGATAGGGTAAAGAAATCAGAGCCATTTTGGCCTTAAGTAGCTATTGCTGGCATGAAAAAGATTAGAAAATAATACTTGAAATTAAAAAAAGCATGAACTGTTAAAGCAATGCACTGCCACAGCAAAGTTTTTGGAAAATAGCAAATCTTGTGAAAGGAAGAAATGTTTTGCATCTTATCTAGCATAGGCTTTAAAGGCTGCAAACAGCCCAGGGGGTACTCAGGATTTCAAGTGACGGGGATGATCGAATGAGCGCAAAAATCAAGACCCAAAAAAATCCCTAGGGCTTCCCACAGAAGCCCAAAAAAATCCCTGGACCAAAAATTAACCCCCAAAAATCAACAGAAAAGTACTTTAGTTTGTACTTTATTTGCAGAACTATGCAGCCAAAGCACTACCACACATCTTTAGTTCGTATTTAATACCCAAAAATTCCCTTATTTTAAAAAAAAAAATACTTACAAATTTTCCTACCCAAAAAAATCCCGGAACCGAAACTGTCAAACCCAAAAAAATCCTTCTATCATCCCCGTCACTTGAAACCCTAAGTACCCCTGCTGGGGCAAACAGGGCTGGGCTTCATCATCCAAGTGACACATGACTTCCCAAACATTTCCACAGTACAATGCTTTCAGGTTTTGATGTGCAATGAGCCACGTTAAAACAGTACACTGATAAGGTTTTCCTTATAAAATATCCATTTAGGGAACCTTAAGACAAATCAAAACTATGACAGTGAGATAGGTAAATGACCTCACAAAGAACATATTTTGTAGTTTTATTTTCCTGATTGTTCTCTTTTTTAGTCTCATTTAAGTGTTTGATCACATTTTCAAATACCTCAAGTTTCATCAGAAATATTTTGTTACAAATTGTTTTTAAATTTCAATATACTCTGTCTGTCATGTTTGCAATCAGCCTTTACTGATCATGAGGTAACTGAAAAAGGGAAAGCAAGCAAGTCTGAGACAACATATTCTGAGAACAGTACACGATACAACTTTAATTTTTTAAAGAAATTAAATTGACCAAAGTTTTTTTATCCTTCACATTAATTAATTAATATTTTAATAGATCTCTTATAAACACGCTTAATTTATCTCCTTTGGTCAGCTATTTTCTCCAGCACTACTTGAGCATGATTTAAAACACGTCCACCACTTGTATAAGGACCTACAAAAAAGGAGTGGTATAAATAAATTCATAATGAGAACAGACCCTTAGAAAGCACCAATATCATATTCGGAAGAATGCAGACAGTGAATGGGCGATGATATGTGTTCGAACGCGACAAATTGAAATCGAATTTCCTCCGAAAAAGAACACGAGCACTTTAGGTCCAACTATGTCTACGACGGGCAGAAATTCCTTTACGTTTTAGATTTGCATCTCGTACATAGACCTACATAGCTGCAGCCCGGTGTCGAAATGACTCTTTCATCTTGAATGTTACTTTCCGACAGTGCTAGGTTCGGCAGGAATATTAAGTTATAAAACAGTCAAAACAGCAAAGCGAAAAGTTCGCAATGAAGTGAATTTAACGCTTCTACTTCTACCGAATTATTTGAATCTTGAGAATTATAAATATATTGGAAAAGACTTACCTTTCCAGCTGTAAATGGCTTAAATTCCAAGAAAAATCGACCCCTCCGCCATATTTGTTTTGGATTACATGAACCAATCAGGATTAAGGTTAGAATAGACCACTCTGCGATGCCGTTATATCAGCCTTGGCCAGGGTCATCTCGTAACGACTGCCATTTACCGAGAAGGCCCTGGGGACGAGGTTATGATTTATCATGTAAATATCACAATCACTGTAAAATTTAACATGACTTAAATTGCTCTAGTGTACTTTGATTTTAAAACTGAAAATACATGATTTGCCGTCACTCCTTTAATTTAAAACATAAAAAAAATTAAAATAACATTTACTTTTTCCCTATTGACTGCCTCCCTTCGTCATATCTGAACTCATGTCGTCTCCGAAAAACATATTTATCTATACCACGTTTGCATGGATTTGCTGTTTTGTATTTTAAATTGCGTACTTACATCAGTAATGGTTGAGTAAACAAGCATATTTACATTTATCACTTAAAGGTAGTTGCGTGCACTTCGTTAATGTTTTTTCTTAATACTTTAATTTCGTATTTCTCGTTCGCAAAGTTATTTGCTTTCAGGGCCTTGAATTTATCTTAAAAGTGGCAAAATTCAACGGCTCTTTGGTCACCTCCACCATGATAATTTTCAATTTTTTTTAATTATAAAAATATCACAACTACGGTGAATTTTAACATAATTGTCAATGCTCCAGGCACTTTTAACTACGTAGCAGCATAACAACTTTGTTATGTCTCCAAAAATAGTTATAGAGTAAGAGATTCGAAAACGTTCAGATATAAAACTTAAACTGTCGAGTTTTTACTTTTTTTAGCCAAACGTTTATTCAAATTTATATTTGTTCAGAAAAATATCACCGAATTACTAAATGTTATTAAAAAAATAGAAAGCGGCGAAACGTTGCAGACACGATTGTTTTAACAAGCAAGAAAAATCTCGTATAATATTAATTCAAAAACGTTTAATTATTGGCACTCTACACCAGAAAGTCAAAGTTACCACGCGAGTTTCGTTTCAGCGTCTAAATCCTTATACTCACTCGGGATCTGTTAATTTTCCTCACCATGAAGGCAGCATTTTTTGCTTTTGGCGTTCTCTTCTGTCTGTTAGTGCCTTCCCACGGTGCTTCGAGTGATGACAAAAATGTTTCCACGTCTACCAAGGTAAGGCTTGAGTAAAACCTAGGCTCAATGCTAAACCTACGCTATGCGAATGCCATCAAATTATTTTGTTGAGATTTAAAGTTTTCCAGAATAACGTTGGTTTTTTGGACGTTTCTGTGTAAAAGGAGGTCCTGATGGCTTCTTAAGTCAGCAGTACGGCCGGTTTACTTGGCATCACTCGCGGCCACATGCGGCATGGAGTATCCCGTGCAGCGGATCGCCATCTACACGCGATCTGCGTTGCCGCCAAATCGTCGAATGTAAACTGCATGTAAACGTTGTAGTTAGGAAAAATCCTTCGATCACCCAAGCCATCTCAACACATATGCTCACGGGCATACATTGATCCGCAAATTTCAATTTTAATCTGCTTCACTTTCCGTTGATTTCTTTATATTCATATTTTGAGCGCTGCTATGTCATTCAGACGCGCTGTTTTTGATAACAAAGCCTCCCATCACGTAATCAATAAGCTATATTAAAGTGTATATGACAGATTTTTTTTATTTGCCTGATCAAATCTACGTGGTATGCTGATGCGAACATCGAAAAAAGAAATTCGAAATCTCGTTTTTTCCACCGCGTTTTCGACCTAAACGCGCAATATTTTCACTTCCGGTTGGGTCCAAAACCGCGCACAGTGGGGAGCTGGAACTATTCTGCTTTTGACGCCATGGCCGGTCTAGACCCAGCTCCCCACTGGAGGCCGTGACGTCAAACAAGTGATACACTCAAGAACCAAACAAACTGAACAGGGAATTTCAAAGGAAGATTGCGGCTCGGTTGCCGGAAAACCGAAAAAAAGCTAAAGGCTTGGAAGTTTATAAATGATCTGAAGTCTAGAGGGATACTAGTGTAATAATAGTTTTTTTTAGAAAAGCCGATGGAAACAGGGTGTGAAAATAAAGCTATCATTATCATATCAGCAAATGTACAGGTATAAGCCGGTTTTTAATCTTGACCTATTAGGCTCAAAACGAATTGTTGTTGTGATTTTAGCGACATTAAATCTATGCCGTCGCAGCTTTAAAATTCCATGTTCGGTTTGTTTGGTTACTGAGTGTATCACTGAGCGCATTCTTGTTTGACGTCACGGCGAACAGTGGGGAGCTGGGTCTAGATCGGCCATGACGTCAAAAGCAAAATAGACCCAGCTCCCCAATGTGCGCGGTTTTGGACCCAACCGGAAGTGAAATTTCACAAAGTTAGAGTGCAAAAACGCGGTGAAAAAAGAGCTTTCGAATTAATTTTTTCCATGTTCCCATCAGCATTCCACGTACATTCGATCAGGCAAATAAAACAAAAATGTGTCATATACACTTTAAATTCGATCGATGTATAATACTAGCTGCAAAAACCTCAGCACTGCTGAGCACTGCTACACATCCTATGTTTTTGTAGTTTCCCCATTGGCGTCTCGCTATATCATTATCTTTGTATTGCATGTTGCTATTATCAGCTAACTCTTTTTTATGATTCCACAGATTCCTAACGCGTGTGTTCAAGGACCACCCGGCCTTCCTGGCCGTAATGGTATTAATGGACATAACGGTTTACCAGGCCCTTACGGTCGAGCTGGTGCCAAAGGTGAGAAGGGCATGGTAGGCAGTCCCGGACCACGTGGTGTGAAAGGAAACGCAGGACAAACTGGTACAGACACTGAGCACAGAAACTGGAAACAGTGTGCGTGGAGGAATACAGATGGCCGTGACACTGGTCTCATCAAGGTAAACTTTAGTATTAACTTTTAGGAAAAAAAAACAGTGAATATTTGTCGTTCTCTATTCGAGGTTCGCATGAATTCTATTCCTCTGTAAGCATATTGATAGATGATATTATTTGTGACACCAAAATGAAATAACATCATTAAATCTATTACCAATTCAATGCAGCAGTCGAGAGGAAAGCATCTTTATGTAACATATTTTTGCGGAATTTGGAATCAGTGATAAATACGTATACGCGTTTTTACCTTTGCATGTATCAACACACGTAATGGATTAACAATTTTGCAGGATTGCGTTTTCGACAAGAAGAAAGATGGTACTTCTCTGCGGGTTGTTTACCAAGGAAACATCTACTTGGGTCATTGCGACAACTGCTGTAAGCGATAGTTCATTACCTTCAATGGCGCCGAGTGCAGCGGTCCACTGCCCATTGACGCAGCCATATGGATCAGAAAAAACGACGAAGACAACCGTAGACCTGGAGCAATAGAAGGTTACTGTGACAACATTCACAAGGGAAAAATCCGTGTTGGTATTAACATTGGGAACTGTCCTGGATATGGGGACTCTAACGGTTCCACAGGCTGGATGACAGCGTCCCGCTTGATAATTGAAGAAGTTCCACAGTCCCAGTAATCAGTTGGTTATCCAAAAGAATAGCGATGACGTCAGCAATGCAGGGACCGATTTAAGGTGCAAAATTGTATACGGAATGCTTGGCGTTTGTTGAATCAACAAGTACACATACACTGGTGAAGGGTTTTTTTTTGTAATCAGAAGCGTTATTGTAATTGATATTCCTCAAGTAAAATCATTGTGCATAGCTCTTGATGTCTTATTGTCTGTGGTTTGCGACTACTCTGAATCGGGAGGTGATCACTCAATGCATGCTGTTATCTGCACGAAAAGGGACATTTGTGTCCAGCTGTTGAGAAAGTCCGCAATCTTAGATTAAAATAGGATAATTAATGCATGTAAAAAATACCATTACACCCCAAATTTATTGAAGAAACGCGAAAACATATCCTTACTACGAAGAATTATCCCTGAAATACTGAATGTGAACTAACCTGCATCGCATATCAGCGACACATTTACGACAGCAATATATAAAACAATGCGTATCAAGAAATGTGTTTCAACTTTGATAACAATAGGCAATGTTATCAAAGCCATTACCAAACCAAAAAAGTCACCGACAAATATATTTAATTTGAACGTAAAAGTATCTGTATTCAAAATTTCCGTTATACATCTCAAAAAAGCCACGCCCCACCCAATCCCATATTTACAATGCAGCTTGCAATAAAGAAAAATCAAGAAAAAATGAAACAACATAAAAAAATACTATATTATTTATAACCTGTCTCATTCATGTCATCATTTTTTCATATTTTTTTATTATTGGATAATTCTTGGTTTTCACGTGACGTCATCAAAATTCTAAAATCCAGAATCGCAAGGCCCCTGAGTTTTCATCCTTCACTGGCTATTAGACGTCCTTAATACATATTTTTTTGAAGGTTTTTAGCTCGATAGCATTCGCCGTCTTTAAGATAGAGCATTTTGAATTTTGGAGTTTCACGCCACACGAGATCAAAGATGGCCGCCAAAAGGCTGTCACGTATACTTAAAAAAATGCTTTATCTTATGATTTTTAACAATCCGAACAGTTGAGATTTTGCGAGAAGTGTTTATCTGAATGTTTACTTGTTCATGATGGTGATCTGACCGCTTTTTGTAGCAGTATTTAATGCCAGATGTTTTTGTTGATTTCCGGCCGCCATGTTGGAGCCCAAGCAGTTAGGCTCCAACATGGCGATTCCATACTGTGCTCTCTAAATTTGCGTGAAACATTTTGACGAATAACTCGAGTACGGAATACCGTACAGCCCTGAGACTTGGACGAGTAGTTTATATTGTACTTTTCTACAACCTGTAATATTCTTGATTTTTTTGACACAATAGTTTTGGATTTATTTTTTCGCAGCGTGACAGTGAAAACCACCCATAAGGGGCAGGTCTATATATAGGCAATTTTGCAAAGAAAATATATTTCTAGGAGACTTCACCTCTGAGCAAATAACTTTCAGAACGGTGGTAAAAACAGGGCGATACCTAGCAGGGGGGTAGAGGGAGCAGTTGACCCCACCAGGAAAACTAAATTTTAACATAGTGTTTAATTTTTTGGGTTATTTCATGTAGCTATATTGGAGTTTGCCCCCCGCAGCGGAGTTTAGCGGACTTTTTCCCCGCAGGAAAAAAAAAAAAAAAAAAAAAAAAAAAACAGGTACGACCCTGATAGCCCTACATTGATGAATTGAAAGATCGAAGGTGTCTTGTTATCCTCTCCGCCATTGTTGTCTATGAATCCACTGTTTTATGGCATCGGGCCTGATAAAACCACGTGCCATTGTTTTGATTTATGCGTTGCTAGGGACGGTACTGGTTTCAAACTCCCGGTTACCTTGAGTTGATAGTATATACAAGACTAAAAGCAAGCTTCAGTTAAATTTTGGCGTCAAAAAACAACGGTAAAACTCGTTACACACTCGATACATGCGACTACCACTCAAAGAAGATACTAACAACGACCTGACGTAAAATAGAAGCGGATAAATGAAGGCTTAGTCCAGCAGCCATCCTAGTTTCGTCACTGAAATATGTTCTTCACCCTCGGTGCGCATTGCCGCTTCAACAGTCTCATCTCCTCGAAGGAAGCTTGTCACACGATCGATCTTTTACGTAGCTTTTCCTTATAAAAAAAAGGCCGGCCAATTAACAAATTGGTGAAAAATTGAAGGAAACAAAGCGAATATTCACCTGCGCCGTGTGAAAAGGGCTAAATGAAGGCATCTTGCAATACATATGACTGCTTTGAAAACCAGTCGTAGAATTTTCGATTGATCAATCATTTGTCTGTAAGCCCTATTTAAAGTCGTAGAAAAAATTAACGATAAAAACTCAACTCAAAGCAACCTCGTTCCCAAGGAATAGGATTGAACTTAAACTTTATTAGCACAGCTACATTGTTTAAGATCCATCCCTAAATTTTAGCATAATTATTGCATATTAAAACAGGGGATTCTGATACAGCCTACAGGATTTTTGTGGTTTTCGTATCTCTTTAATGCATAAACAAGTATTCAAAAAGAAATTTTTGGATTCCGCCACTTTTTCGCTGCAAAATCGAGCTTTAAAGTTCCCGCTTCGGCCACGCCCAAAGAAGTTGACCGCGTGATCGAGGATTGGTGAAGAGTGACGTCATATCAGGAACCGCTCGAAGCGTTTGCATTTGTTTATTTGCTTGACAGCCAGAACATAAGGTTTGTTTTTCCCAAAAATTCTTCGAGTTTGGATGGAATACTCACAAGACAGCGATTTCTTATCTGAAGAAGACGTGACTAGCAGTTCATCTGATTCGAATGAAGAGATCGAGTCCGGAGAACTCGAATCGTTCGCTTGCACTGCAGTAGAAGATAAGAGTAACAAAGAAGAACCCGCTTACTCTCAAGAGATTTAAATTCCTGCGTGGGTTCGTTGTTGGCTGCTGGTCTTGTGGCTTAGTAAGTTTTCGTATGAACGAAGAAGGATAACCGTTAGAAACAAGTACCGACGATAAATGTTTCTTTTCTTGAGAGATAACTGATGGTTTTGTTATGAGGTGTTTGGCTCGGTCATATAGACACTTAACAATACCACGCTTCACTGACTGAGGATGGTGTGAGTCATAGGCTAAGTACTGATCGGTGTGTGTGGGCTTTCTATATACACTGGTAGTAAGAAGGCCGTTTGAGTCCTTTATAACTGACGTGTCGAGAAAGGGAATGCTGTTATCTTTCTCGGTTTCCATGGTAAAACGAATAGTGGGCTGTTTGTGATTGAGATGTTGTAAAAAGCCGTCGACTTGGTCTCGATCTAATATAGTGAAAGTGTCATCTACATATCGCTTCCAGATCTTAGGTTTGTAGATCGCACTTGCTATCGCACGCTCCTCATAATCTTCCATGAAGAGGTTGGCTATAACCGCGGAGACAGGGCTCCCCATAGCGGCTCCGTCCTTTTGTTCGTAAATTGATCCATTGTATTGGAAATACGTGGATCGTAAAACAAAGTTTAAAAGGTCGGCAATTTGTGTAGGTGTTAGGTTTGTGCGGTCGGCAAGACCGGGATCGTTTTCTAGTTTGCGAAGTGCGACTTTTACGGCGTCTTCGATTGGCACGTTCGTAAATAAAGATTCTACGTCAAATGATACCATGATTTCCTTTTCTTGTACTCTTTCACGGTTGATGGTATTCACGAAATGAGTAGAGTTGGTAACTGCATACTCTGATATTTAAGAAGTTGATATGGATTCTATTATGATACTACCAGCCGACAAAATGATACCGTGATAAAAAATGAAGACATTAATCGAAACGGGTCCATATCAACTTCTTAGTAAAGACCCCACGGATCGACTCAGCCGTAAACTCACTGAGCTCTAGAAGCTTCTTAGCTTAAAACGAAGTGGACATCTATCAGAAACTATCTACAACAAGATCAGACCCAAGCACAAACAGCCGCCTAGGATCTACGGTCGGCCAAAGATACACAAACCAAATACACCATTGAGACCTATTGTATCGTGTATAAACACCTTTGCTTATGACTTGTCGGCTCATTTAGCTGACATCCTGTCCCCGTTGACAGGCAAATCAGAGTACGCAGTTACCAACTCTACTCATTTCGTGAATACCATCAACCGTGAAATCATGGTATCATTTGACGTAGAATCTTTATTTACGAACGTGCCAATCGAAGACGCCGTAAAGGCCGCACTTCGCAAACTAGAAAACGATCCCGGTCTTGCCGACCGCACAAACCTAACACCTACACAAATTGCCGACCTTTTAAACTTTGTTTTACGATCCACGTATTTCCAATACAATGAATCAATTTACGAACAAAAGGACGGAGCCGCTAAGGGAAGCCATGTCTCCGCGGTTATAGCCAACATCTTCATGGAAGATTTTGAGGAGCGTGCGATAGCAAGTGTGGTCTACAAACCTAAGATCTGGAAGCGATATGTAGATGACACTTTCACTATATTAGATCGAGACCAAGTCGACGGCTTTTTACAACATTTCAATTACCAACAGCCCTCTATTCGTTTTACCATGGAAACCGAGAAAGATAACAGCATTCCCTTTCTCGACACGTCAGTTATAAGGGACTCAAACGGCCTTCTTACTACCAGTGTATATAGAAAGCCCACACACACCTATCAGTACTTAGCCTAGTATAACTCACACCATCCTCAGTCAGTGAAGCGTGGTATTGTTAAGTGTCTATATGACCGAGCCAAACACCTCATAACAAAACCATCAGTTATCTCTCAAGAAAAGAAACATTTATCGTCGGTACATGTTTCTAACGGTTATCCTTCTTCGTTCATACGAAAACTTACTAAGACCACAAGACCAACAGCCAACAACGAACCCACGCAGGAATTTAAATCGATTGCGGTTTTACCCTATATCAAAGGTGTATCAGAGGTTCTTCGCCGCTGCCTACAAGAACAAGGCGTTCGCACCGTCTTTAAATCTGACACAACTCTTCGGTCTTACTTAGTACGACCGAAAGACGCCCTAGAACCAGGCAAACAAGATGGTGTTGTATACAAAATTCCATGTGAATGCGGCAAAGTATATATAGGGGAAACAGGGAGAGCGATGCAAGACAGGATAAAAGAACACGACAGAGACATAAGGCTTGCTCATACACAAACCGCCGCAGTTTCGGAGCACGCAAACGAAACGGGGCATATTCCTTTATGGAATCAAGTCAAGTTTATCGATCGTGACCCTCGCCGATACACACGCAGGGTCAAAGAGGCTATCCAAATACTGTTAGACTTCATTCTAATAACATCAATAGAGATAGCGGAATTGAAATTCCTGAAGCATGGATACCTACGATCAGAAAGCATAACAGCCGTTCAACTACAAAGCGGATCTCTGAGGGAACATCATCTGTTAGTCGGAATAATAACGAGGATCGAAATGCACCAATCACAGCGAACCAACGTGCATAAATAGCGACGTGTAAACAATCGACCTCATCGCCTGATGAAGACTAGCAGTATTGCAGCCGAAACGTCGCGATCAACATCTCAAAGCGATTCTATCGTGAGAGAAACGAATTTAACGTTCATTACCTATCTTACACCACGATGAACAATATTCACATCTTTAATGACATTATACTCTACATTTTGTTAAATAGTAAGTGCTCAATCAACACTAAAACATAGAAAATAACGGCCATTCGGTACACTGTAAATAAATGATCCCTGTAAATCATCGAAATTGGCCTTCTCCACACTGATTTCTAAAGTAAAAAGTAACAGAACTTTAAAACATCCATTTCGTAGTAAGGTCTCCAAATTGTGATTGCGTGCAAAATTTCAGCCAAATCGGTAAAGTACCATGGTCGCAACTTTTCAGTTGATATTGCTCGATTCTAAAAGAGTATGACTATTGACTCCTTCGGAGAGCTGTAGTTGTAGCTGTCAGAAAGTGACAGACTCTCAGGCGTTTGCGATAAAATCTAGAAGATATTTAAAACATTTCTGAGGTGTGATGTGCATTTAAGTCAAAGACCACAGGTCTAATACATCTGTGCATCTTTGCCGCTTCTTTTATCTCAAACGTATTTCTCTCGTCGAGATGAAAGCAGTTGCAATTTCTTTTGTTTTGTTCCTGTTGCAATGTCTGCTGTTGCCTGCAGACTGTGCTGTGTATGGTAAGAAAAATGTCTCCACGCCTGCTAAGGTAAGGTTTCACTGCTAGTAAGAAAGAGTAAAAATCATTGAAACACTGACCTAATATAAAAGCTTATAGTAATCGCGAGAAATCAATGTTCCAAAGCTCAACATCCAGTAGCATATTTGTTGAATTTTCGGCAATTTTCACTAAACTGCGCTTCAAAAATTGTCGAGGGTTAGGCTTCTTTACCGTCATTCTTATTTTTTTTTCCGGTGGAACAAAAGTATTTACCGAAATGGTAGGTTTTTTTTTTGGAAAATATATCTTGAAATATATCATCTGACCGTACCTAGAATGCTGGCTAAAATTTGGCTTTTCTTAGGTTGTTTTGGGCATAGAAAATAGGTTTTTTTGTACTTGAAAAATACTAATACCTCTTGGCTGGCATGAAAACGTAGCGGCATTAAACCGATGCAAATTGAGCAACGTCAAAGTGAGCAAAACGACCAATATAGTACTGCGCTAATGATAATAGTTTCAGAAATTCATAAAACTAATAGGCTTCGAAATGGTGACAGAAAAACCTTCAGCTTAAACTTCTGCTCAAACAATTTTAAAGGATATTTATATACTGATATATTTTTTTTTTCAGAAACTGCGGAGATCGTTTGAATTCAAAGGGTAGTTGAACAACGTGGCGAAATTTCCGCGGAACGAAACCATAAAGAGGATGTCGGAAATAGTTTAGGAAATTTCTAAAACAATTTTACTTCAGAGTGTACATGTAGATGAAAGACTTTGGTTAATTATTCAGAAATGACAGAAAACATTTCAGGGAGTGAAAAAAACGACTTTCGACATTTCACAGACGGTCTTTTACCCAAACAACTGAGGTCACACGACCCAAAATCAAAAGCCCTCTGGGCTTAGTGTCTCGTGTCACTTTTTAGAGTTTATAAAAAAAAAAAAAGAGATCGCTTTTCACGTCAATTTATTGCTTGTAAAGTTGATCAGTTATATAACTCCAATAACAGCAGAAAAAGATGACAGACATTGCACTGTATTGCACTTTGGTTCACTAAGCATACATTCTACTGTATACTTATACTATGACTTCCATGTGCTTTCTTCACGCTATATGAGATATCGCTTTGGGTGTTTATTCGTGAACGCTTAGCCTGTTAAGTGATAATGACATGTGAGTGGTGATGATTTTGTTAATTCTTATAACCTCTTCTCCTGATTTAGTATTGATCGGTGAGGAGAAATTTGGTTTTGGTCACTCTTGAGCCGGTCTTAATGTTTTTGTAACGCCAAAGCTACAACGCAGGGGCTGATGAACGTGTAAATTACAGTCATTTTCTTCGCTATTTAAATCTACTGAATGCAATATTCTGCTAGGTTCTGCTTAATAGAAAACATTCGATCTTGCTTGACATGTGATTCCGCGTGAACGTACGCAATAAACTATGTAGTAGTGTTTAACTCGCACAAATCTCGCTTTTAAAGAGAGACTTTAACTTCTACACAGAGCTTACTATGCTGTACCATAACTGGTCATAACTTTAAAATGGTTGGGTATTCAATCGACTAACGATTCAAACGATTCAAACCTTTTGTTCAAACGACATGCATATATGTGTTATGTGTGCAAGATTAACTTTGACATTCAATCCCGACCAACTAATTGCTTAGATTACAATCCCTCTTTAACCCCGATACAATCTGTTGCCGCGGCTAAATTTAAAAAAAGTTGTCTACACAAAGATAAGAACAATGCTTACCGATCGAACAACTGATATTTACATCGTCCTCTCTTTCAGCAACATTTTTACCATATCAGCTATATTCCACGACTGTAATCTCTATAAATACAGTTGTTACAGTAAATATCCTGTTGAAACATCCACCATTTTCCTACGCTTGGTAAACAGAAATGATTTTCAACTACTTTCCAAAACTCTCAAGATAAAATAATAGATATCAAATGAAAGCACGCTATTCTTTAAATTGGCAACGTGAAGCTGTTATTCTGATACATCTCACAATTGCACAAATTAAAACTTTACAAGCGACCACAAGACAAGACACTCCAAAGAGATTTTAGATCTTCATGTTAAAAACTGCTTTTCTCGCTCAATTTAAGTTGCGGTATACTAGCGTTATATGCACAACAACGACAACGAAAAATTTACAGGCAGGTCCGTCTAATGACATCTTGTTGATTATTAGACACTTCTGCTTTTCAGATCCGTTCTAAAACTCATCAATATAATTTCTCTCTTTCGGTTAGTACATTGTATTATGTGTTTGTAATAACCTGGTGTATTTCATTCTTCTTCTACGCGTTTTCTGCTTGAGTTACAATTAATTTCATTGATTTTCAGTACAATCTTGTCGGCAAAGGTTAGAATGTTATTTTAAGAACGTAAAACTTGTCTGTATTTTTCTTGATAACTGCTGGCTGCAGCTCAAATATATCCAAAATTGAAAAGCGTACAGCTAATTTAAAGAAAAAAATGCGTCACATCTACGTGTATTCCTCTTAAGAGCTTCATTCATGCACTGAAAAGGCTGTTGTTGTCGTCTATAAAAGTTGTGTCCATTGTAGCGTGGAATTCACAGCAGGATATATGAAGCTACATGTAGTGCCTCTTGACTCAGGTCAATCTTCGGGTCAAAAAAATAAAAAAGCAATGTATGTTTTGCGCTTTAGATTGACATTTCTGCTCTTCAATCCTAAGAAAACTCATCAAATATAATTTCCCTATTTCGGTCATACATTGAGTTCTACCTTTACCTCAGAGCCGAGTGTAAACGAGGCTTTGCAAATCGAAAGTGTAAATGTTTCTCTCGATGAATCAGAACCGCCTGAAAAAAGAAAGGCAAAAAAGTACGACTGCAGACTGGCAGAGTTCTTTTATTGAAATGTGGGAAAAACGCTAGATTTGAACAAACAAACGCCACAGTTGACATTTTTAAAGATTTGACATCAAAATAATTGTCTTTATCTAATCGTTTATCTTCTGTTATTAAATTGTTGTTATTCATGCCACAAAGGTCACCCCTTTCAATACAAAGTTGTGCAAAAGTCACGTAGCAATCATAGTCTTTTTTAGGATGCTCGTTTTTTGTTCAACCTTTTTCAACGCAATTCTCCAACGAACTTTCAACATGCCAAATGCTCGTTCCACTACAGATCGTAGCGCACCGAACTTTAGGTTTTAAACTTTCGCTGCTCCTGAGTCAGGCGTCCTCTGTCCGGGTAGGGTTTCACTAGCCAGTTCGTTAGCGGATAGGCACTGTTGCCAGCTAAAAGGGGCCTTATTTCTGTTCCATTTTTATTGCCTGTTAGACCACTTAAATTTTGCTCGTTTGCTGCAAGTTCAGAAAAAAAACGTCATCTCTTTTTTATAGCGTGCCTGTATTTTTACATAATAAGCCCTTTACAATAAATACTCCTAACTTACTGTTTGATAAACCAGCGCTTTAGTTGCGACCTTTGTAAAGAAACAATTATTCTTTGATTACATTTGTTTTGTGATCGGATGCCGCCGGAATTTCATAACATGGCGGGAAAATTCCGCGGCCTCACAAAGCAAATGTTGACATGGCGGGAAAAATATTGACATGGCGGGAAAAATATTGACATGGCGGGAAAATATCCTCCTGTACAATTATCTCGTTTCGTCATGACAACGTCGTCATGACGACACGAGACAAAAACTGAAGCAAAGGCTGCGAGGGAAAAAAACGTGCGTGGTCAACACTTTGCTTGTTGGAATAAAACTTTGTAGAGCATTTTTTTTAAAGAACCCTGCATAAGCAGTAAATTCAGAAGAAAGGGTTTTTATAACTTCAATATCGCGATGCGTGTTGTTAAGCACGGAGCGAACTATATAGGCTAACTGAGGCGTGCAACATGTCAGGCCCCAATTCCACTGAAAGACATGATTGGTTGGGATTTGAAAAAATGATTGGGTCAAGTATACAGCTATTTCAATTAACGTTGTCGGGTCAAAGCTTAACCCTATTCAGACCGGAATAGGAATGGAATTATTTTTACATTTTTACTGGTTTAAAGCACATTTTTATTCATTTTGAGTACTTTGCAGTGATTTTGGGTGGTTTTTTCGCATTTTGGAAAAATTTTGAAATCCAAGATGGCGGATCCAAGATGGCGGCTGTTTTGACATCATGATGTAATTGTCACGTGATGTGACGTCACTATCCCACGTGACGTATACCAAAAGAAAGAGTTTCGGACGTACAATACATCCTATAAGTTTCATGGTGATTGGTTAAATATTCTGGAAGTTACATAGGGGGGGGCTTCCGAAGCCCCCCCCCCGGTCTGAGAAGGTCCAAAAAAGCCCGGTCTGAATAGGGTTAAAACTAAAAGGCAAGACCGTATGGCGTTCTGGGTATTCACTACAAATTTGCATATAAGCTTCATTAAATGTACAAATCCGTATTTCGCACGTGAAGAATTCACGAGTTTGTTTTTCCTCTTAGGAGGCCTTTTTGTAGCTTTGCAACTTTCACTCTCACTTGGCTCTGAGTTTGAAAATTCTTTTTAAATTCAATGTGGTTAAAAGTACCTTGTTTCACTTGTCTGAAAAGAAAGAAAACGGGCAAATCCGCGTTTGTCATGTCACTATATATTTTAGTATTCAACACGTGCAGTTGCTCTCTTCTTCTACCCATACTGCCTTTTTGCAATATACATTACACATTAAACTACATCACTTAAAACCGCGAAAAAGGGTTTATTTCATTAATTGTTATATTATATAAATTAAAAAGAAATTTGTTATCTTTTCATTACAATTCAATACTAAATCAAATATTTTTAACATAGTTAATATTTCACACTTTCAGAAAAACACACACATATGCACACACACACACTTCATCACAACGCACAACAAATAGTACAGTCGAAGCTCTCTTAACGGACACTCTCGTAAGCGGACAGCTCTACTTACGGCCGCCTGGTTTGAAACCCCGTTTTTAACTCCCATACAAACTCTGTATTTTTACATTCTCGTAAACGGACATTCCCGTAAGCGGCCGCGGACACTCTCAGAGATAACGAGTTAGACTTTTTCTTTGTTTTTGAGCTCCCGTAAGCGGACACCCCAAAGAAAATCCTATTAAAAACCTCTGTATCTTGTTCTTACCAATCAACTTTACATGCCGTTCGTCACAATGATTTTACAGTAATTACAGTAACATATTTTAGTGTTTGTTTGTCGTCATCCACGTCCGGTTACATTTCGAAACACCACTTACACTTACGGCAAGCTCCTGTAAGCGGCCATTTATCCTTTACACCTCTTGTGGCCGCTTACGAGAACCATACGAGAACCATTCTCGTAAGCGGCCAGCTCCAGTTTGCGGACCCTTTTTTCGCGTCCCGAGGGTGTCCGCTTACGAGAGCTTCGACTGTAGTAGTACTTAAATGCGCGAATTATAATTTACAATTTGTCAGACAAAGATTGTTTCCCAAACATCGTTAACCCTGAACCGTTTTGTTTGAATCCTTGGCTCAAAAAATACTAAACACTAGAGACATTTTCGGCATTATCTGTTTCATGCCGTAGCAGTGTTTATGCGTGGTCAACACGAACTTTCAATGTATAAATTTATGTTAAATTCACTAAGCTTGTATGGAAATATTACTGGTATTATACTGTATATTGCATTGGAGGGTATTTATTCCACATAAATGAACATGAATCGCATCTAAAAAGAAAACGTTTGCGGAGCTCTTCTGTGTCAAGACCGTTACTCTGACACGACTGTTTCAAATTGAATCCAACAAAATGCTGGAGAGGGCCTTTTTATAGGCTCGCTCCAGAAAAAATAAGTTGGCTTTACACTAGAATCTTAGTCAGTTTCAAGTTGTCTGCCTCTGATTCTTAGTTCGAAGCTGATTTAAAGCAAAATACACGTACCTCTGCTACGTTGATCAGTTGAGACAAACTGGACCTTTTTGAGGAATGAATGAATAAGGTAAACTTGGACGCCATTTTTTTTTGTCCGCGAATAAAATCAACTTAATCTAATCATAAAATGTGTTGGTAAACTATAGTGCCATGTTAGATGTATCCATCAGACGTTTTGTTTACTAAAAGAAAAAATGTTTTCCACACCGTTTTAAGATAAAAAAATTGATGATTAAAACTAGCGAAAAGAAAACCCTGCCAAGCTGAGCACTGGTACACATTCTCTTTTTTCCCTGCATCTTTCATTGGCGTCTGGTTATATTACGATTTACTCATTGCATGTTGGTATCCTTTGCTTACCCTTTTTTATTAACCATTCCATAGATTCCCAACACGTGTCTGCCAGGACCACCCGGCCTTCCTGGCCGTAATGGTATTAATGGACGTAACGGGTTACAAGGGCGTAATGGTGTGAATGGACACAACGGGTCACCAGGCCCTTACGGTCCCGCTGGTGCCAAAGGTGAGAAGGGCGTGGCAGGCAGTCCTGGGTCACTTGGTGTTAAAGGAGACGCCGGGCAAAATGGTACAGACGCTGAGCACAGAAACTGGAAACAGTGTGCGTGGAAAGAAAATAATGGTCTTGACATTGGTCTTATCAAGGTTGGTTGAATGTTAAGGAAGAAAAGTTAACTTTAATACACAAAACTATGTCGATTCGACCTTTGCTTTAATTTCTTTTTTTGTAAATATATTGAAGGGTAACATTTTTAAATGTAAATGAGCTGAAACATAGCATCATTTAATATTTTCAATGCAACGGTCGGAACAAAAACGTTGAGTTTATGAGCTACGTTTGATTCAATTAAATTCAAGGATTTAGAATCGTTTTTGCCTCTGTATCGGCTCATGTAATGAAGTTAATTATTTTCGGTAGGATTGCGTTTTCAACAAGAAGAAAGATGATACGTTTCTCCGTGTGGTTTACCAAGGTAATATCCTAGTTGGTAACTGTGGTGGCTGCTGTAAGCGATGGTTCATTTCCTTTAATGGCGCTGAGTGCAGCGGTCCATTGCCTATTGATGCAACCATATGGATCGCAAATGCAGGCGAAAACAACCACAGACCCGGGGCAATAGAAGGTTACTGTAACAACATTCACAAGGGCAAAATCCGTGTTGGTATCAACATTGGAAACTGTCCTGGATATGGAGACGCTAACGGTTATACAGGCTGGACATCTGTGTCCCGCCTGATGATCGAAGAAGTTCCACGGTCCCAGTAATCAGTTGGTTGTTCATACGAACAACGCTGACGTCAGCAGTGCATTAGAGACTGATTAAAGGTTCAAAATTGTATACGGAATACTTGACGTTTGTTAAAGTAACAGGTACTTCATAAATAGGTGAAGGGTTTTAATATTTTGTAATCAGAAACGATATGGTTCTGATTTTCCTCAATAAAATTACTATGCATTGCTTATTCGAGATTCGTGTGACCTCCTTCGTGTTTTGCACAATGATTGTCTATAGAAAACAACTAGCACGAAACTACGTCTCCATGAGGAGTTAACATGACAATATTTCACTGTGTTGTTTGATGTGCATCAAAAAATAGTTTTATATAATACGTTTGCAACCAGGAGTGCTTGACCTAAGGAGGCTCACAACAGTTTCCAACACTTTCCAGCTCTCATATCAAACATTTATCAGTTACTGATACACAAATAGTGTCAAACAAATGTCCAATAAATTTCCAAAAATGCCTTCTTCATTGACAACCTGACAATTATCGAAACTAAAAGTTTATGGAGCCCTCCATTTCAAACACGCAGTACAGCCACACAGAATACCATTTAAGCAATAGACCGCACTTTCTAGGGCTTTACTGGCGTAATAAAACCACGCGGGATTATGGGAGAACACGAGAAAAGCTTGTAAATCTCGAGCCGCAGGCGAGTGATTTACAAGCTTTTCGAGTGTTCTCCCAACATCCCAAGTGGTTTTAATTTATTACGCCAGTAAAGCCCTAGAAAGTGCGGTTTATTGCTTTTATGAAAATACTATAGAAAACTTTCGTCAAAGACATATGAATCTATTTTATTTTTCGTGATCAAATTTCTTATTCTCAACAAGTTCATCGGTTGATGCGGTAAACCAAACACAGCGGCTGAAAGAATAAAACACAGGTTCAGCTCCGCACACAAAATTCACGGATCGACGAGCAAAAACGTTCAAAAAAGTTGTCTTAAAGCTATAAAAGTTATAAGAAAGGAAAAGAAAAATGCAAACTGACATAGTACGAAATTTATTCAACGATTTTAAAGTTCTTTGACGTGGAAAACTAGCAAATTGTGGCCGGAGTCCTTCATCGCGAAAGTGAGACACTGCACGAAAACTTTGCATGCAAGTTTACAAACTTCGCAGACTGACGAAGGTATTGAGAATAAAGGTTAGTTCCACAAACTCTGCTTTAGAAATTTTTTATGATTTCATTTATTCCGTATTCTTTCGTTTTCGCAGAATAACAGACTTGGCAGAAAGCACTGAAAGCATATAAAACTAAAATTATCATTCAAGCGCGAGGACTCAGCGTAAGTTTCTGCCATCAAAATAATAACAAATTTGATGCAGTTTTAATTCCTTTCAAATAACATTTCCGAGTAAATGTTGGATGGAACGATATCTATGTTTTTAATATTTTTCCAGTCCGATGAAAGCCGACCTGTTTATTGTGTTCCTCAGTTCTCATTTGTTTGTTTCTGCGTTTTCGTTTTTTTCTCTAGTTACTTTGCTCCAACTGTGGTGAGTGGGAAAGTTTATTTTTGTGATCCACCCTCAGTAAATTTTCACAATGAGAACCATATCCTCCGTTTTAACAATCAGATAGACCAAAAGAAGATATTAAGCTAACGTTAATTCTTCGTCCTTATGCGTAATCGAGCGTAGTGCGACCATGTCATGTCGAGACGGAAGCGGGACTTTACCGGTACAATAGTACATAGGTTTTTTGAACAATTTGACCAATCAGAGCGCGCGTAGTATCTGAGTTATTTTATAATTTGAAATGAAACCATCTAACGTTCGATAGAAACCTCAATATCACTGCAAATTTACATTTCGGGCCCAATTTTGGCGATTTATAAAAGCCATTTTTAGCAAAAACTGATTTTCAGAGGCCTGGGCTCAAGCCAAAATTTCTCTATTATGGGTCAGGAGGGTAGGGGACATACAACTCTTCTCTTTTGACTTTGGCTACCCCGGTAAAAACCACAAAGCCATTGCGTTATGCCGCGGTTTTAAAAATTTTCCAAAATTTCTGTCTTGATACCTCAATATATCATTTTAAAGAAGCTGAATTTAATTCCCATAAAGCACTCAATCCTTTTTGGAAATCATCTATTGTTTACCAACTAAATACCAGAAAGAGAAAGCTGCTCGAAGAGGAGCATCGTGTTCAAGAAGGACAACAAGAACTAACAACAAGGGAGCTCTCCTTCAATGAACGGGAAGATCAACTTCCAAAGTCCGAAGAAGAGAATCGTAACCAGTTAAGAGAGAAAGGTAAGGATATTCTCCTTTTTCACGATCCCACAATGCTTCGCGCCTCGGGGGGTAAGGCTGAGACAGGAAAACCAACATGGTGGCCGTAGAGGAGGAATTGCGTCTCAAAACAAACTTGAAATCGTTCAAAGACGTGTCGAAATTAGGGAAGGACAAGTTAAATCAAATATGTAAGAGCTTAGGTGTTGACATAGAGAAAAGCTTTGGGAAAAAAGCCCTTGTCAATGTTGTTTGCAATGCACTTGGCATCTCAACATCAAGTACCGAGCATGACTCGAATGATGAGGTGAAGGCTGATATCTCTTCGAATACACCTTTGATCGCTGAACTGCAGAAGCTTAAAGAGTGGAAGAAAAGCTTGCTATCTATCCCGCAGCTAATGGATGAGGCACTTGTAAAGGAATTTTTGCTTGGTGTTGGATACAGCCAAACAGATGTGAGAAAGTACAAGACCCTTCGAGCTTGGCAACACAAACAAGGAATTCACTCAGTAAAGTAAGCAGTAAGCATAATGGACAGCTGATGTGTTTGTTTTCACGTGTGCCTGTTTCAACTGTCAAGGGTTTTTTCTTAATTTCTGAAACGCAAGCTTACGTTTCTGTTTCACTTTAGAGTTTGATTTAATTTATTTAAGGTATTTGTAAATCTAGCTACAATTTTTTTTTATTTAGGGCTTAAAATTGTCAAATTTTGATCTGATATTTCAGGGTTTGTTCTTTACCAAAATATCCAGCCTTGTGAGCTTTAAGAGGATGCTGTAATCCTTCTTTTTCCACGGATCCCGAGGAAACAAAGGTTATCCATATAGTGTTAAAGAATGATACAAGCAAGCCAGTATATGCATACTGCACTTGCACTGTTGGGTAAGTTACACAAGTAATTTTAGTATTTGGAAAACAAGTTTGTGTCCTTTTGGAAGTTCTTTCTACTAAATATTCAGAAAGTATAGCAGACTCCACTCAGTCCGTTTTGTTATCTCAAGATTCCATTGTTACAAGCTTCTACTGTATACTATTTACATTAAGGCTTACATTAAATTAATATTCTGGGTATTTATTCAGTCACTAGTGCAGTCTCTGATGCAGCATGTTATATTTTTGTTCAGTCTTTGACACCTGACCAGTTGGCTTTCTCAAGCCATTTGTTTCATTTGGGTGTTTGGTAAAATTTCCATATTACTCCCACAGGTTGCGAGGTGACTGCAGTCACGTTGATGCGCTACTATTTGTACTTTGTGACATTGTTTCTGAGGGTAAAACAACCATACCACCAGATCCAACCTGCACCGAATTGCTGCTGGACAAATCCTAAAGGTTAACAAAACTTGGCTGTCATGTCACCTTTATTTCATCTGCAAGTGCTTTATGCTGCCCATAATTTTTGAATTATATTGAACTTAAATACAAATTTCTACTTCTTAGGTACCTGTGTTGACCCAGTAACCATTGAACAAGTCCATTTTTACAAATCACGATTTGGTGAGCAGACTCCAACAAAGAAGTTTAGAGCAACACCATCAGTGTCAGAAGAGTTTTTTGGAGTTGCTAGTAATAAAGAGGCTGTCGAAGTAAGCAAGCAACACTTGAAAATGGCAGTACTTGCAGCCAACTGTGACAAACCTATGCCACCTGTGTACTACCTGCTCAAAAACAGTTACTCTGAACCTGAATTTAAGTTCACTGAAACCTGTGAGCTGCCAAGTCAGCTCATGGAGAATGATCCACGACTACTCCCGAGTTATGTTACTGACATTGAAGCCACCCCTCCTGTGGCAATATCCTCTGAAAATGATTCTTTACCACAGTGTGAATCTTCCAGTGAAATTGGCCTCCCCTTGGCACCTGTGACACCATCCTGTGAAAATGGCACATTTAATGAGGAAAACATGTTTCAACCCCCCATTATCTATCCAGTACAAGTTCCTTCAATACCTCCCCTCAAGGATAGTGCTTTAGAATTCTACAATAACAATGTCAAGGTTTCGATTAATCAGTGTTGGGAGATTGAAAAAGCAACTCGGTCCCAATCATCTAGTGAGCTTTGGTTTAAAGAAAGACAGCTAAGAGTGACAGCTTCGAATTTTGGAAACATTATAAAACGTAAAAAGGCAGATGTGTCAAAGCTCACTAACCGCCTATCTACCACTTGTAATTCTTTGCCTCACTTGAACACTCCAGGAGAATGTCCACTTTTGGAAATGTGGAAAACAATAGCATGACGTAACAACATGGCGGTTGTCAATTCTTCCCGAGTGGACTCCACTAGAATTTTATATTTGCCTTTTTTCAAGTTTTCCCGTGGTGCGTTTCGTGCCAGATGGTAACACAACACAAAGAAAGCATTGAAGAAGCGTTATGCGTGACAATTGTGTAAAATCACGGCGGATTGTGCGCGGAGGTTAGAATTTACTTTCGATGCGTATGTTTGTTTTGGTTGTCTTTTGGGTCGTTTCTTCAGCTTTGATCCAGTGTATCTCTTGTGAAAATTTTTTCTGAGCCTTGAAAAAATTCAGGGATGTCCTACAGTTATTCTAGTTGCACTGTACGAAATCTGAGCGATGGGCCGCAATTTGGGTGGATGGGCCGCGATTTTTGCTGGAAGCCATCGTCTACGCAAAGTGAGACTGCTTACAACTAATCTGTTTGGGCTTCTTTTCGTTCGCTTCAGTCGATGACTTGATGGATAATTGACGTCAAAGAACATCTTAAATATATCCAGGATAGCCACAGATTATCTACTGGACGTGTTTTAAGACACAACAAGGTCAACAAGGACAACAGGATGCGAGCTTTGTTTTCTTTCTGGTTTCTTTGGACCGAAGGTCGACGCGTGGCTGAAAAGCGCAAAAGCACATTGAAATGTATTAAAAGGAAGGGTATCTGGCAAAAGAAACTAAGCATGGACTCGCCTGAAGCGAAGGAAATTATTTTCTCGATTAGATTCAATTTCTTGATAACCTGGAGTTAGAAAAACATGGAAGGAATGAGAACCCTGGCGAGCTGCGTGATTGCGCTATGCCAGGGAAGGCGAAGGAGACTTCAGTCAATGTATGTTCGTTCATTTCAGAGTAGTCAACTTAATTCTAACCAGCTAGGAGTTCTGACGGTCTTGTTGTTATGTTTAAAAGGAGTTCCAAATGCCATGGTGTTTTCAATTGATTGAGCCAGCCTTCGAGTTGAGGTCATCGGTCTAATTGATTTCCTGGCCAGCTATTTTCAGGGTCGTAACCAGGTATATGGGATCAGGGATCACAGCCTTTGGATCGGGATCTTAGCCTCGGGATCGGGATCATGGACTCGGGATCCCGGGTCACAAGTCATGGGATCCGGATCGGCCTATCAGATGGGATCAGAATGGAATCAGGGATCAAATGCTGCCACATTTTGGGGATCAGGAATCAAAAATTAGAGCTAAAATTTGGGATCAGCGATGGAAAAATATACCTGGTTACGACCCTGTATTTTGCGAAGCAGAGTTTGACACCTTTTGACGCCTATTTGTTGACGAAATATATGTTAGAAAGGTTTGTTGCGACTCATTTTTATTGCAAGATAAAACTCAGTACAGCTCACTTTATGTTTTCACTACCAGATCAGCAGATTATGAGCTGCCGCGAAGGATTTTTCTTTTCTAATATTTTTATTGTGTTGCCAAGCCAGGCTGTTTGATTTGCAGCAATGTAATGCCACTGTAATGTGTCGCTTCCTTCGACGCGTGTTCTATTTTCTTAATTTTTGAATTCGAGACGCCGCCAAGCTAATGCCCGGGATAATTGTGAGAGAATCTTATCTGAAAATCGAAGTTCATAGCTCCTGTTAATTTACCAAACCACTAGTACATAGCGCGCGACGGAAAACGTTCGTTTCCGCTTTACTCACTCTCAGCCAAGAGAGATCAATGGCATATTTTTTTCTTTCTGCAAGCCGTGAATAAAGTTAGGCCCAGGATGCTTAAATCCTTGCATGATGTGGCGTAAACTGCGAGAGTATCTTATTTTAAAAGCGGAGTTCATAGCTCAGTTCTTTTAATTTACCGAAACTCGAGTCTTGCTTAAGATAGAGCTTTTGCCAAGAGACATCGTTGCAGCATCCTAGAGACTACAAATGCAGTGATCAAACTGCCATAGAATTTATTTGCTGGATGCAAGTAACGCAACAGACAGATAAAAAACAATGGAGGTAAAATGTTATAGCTGCCAGAGCACAAACAAGGGCCAATAAACCTAACAAATATGCCACAAAGCTAGCAAACACAATGGCACAAAGATCATCATTGAAATGGCTCTAGAGAGTGTTACTAAAATCCTCCGTTAACAGATCGAAGGCTAATTCAGCAACCAGCGGGAGTCGTGTTAGGCCTGTCTCATTTTATATTATCACTTGTGTCATTTTATTGTAAATATATTAAAGGGTAATACTACATTTTTGTATCGAGATGAACTGAAAACACATCATCATTCAATATTTTTAATGCAACAGCCAAAACGGTTAAAGAACCACATTTGTACTCAAAGCATGTTTGCCCCTGCATGTAGCAACAAATAAAATGGAGTTAATTATTTTCGGTAGGATTGCATTTTCAACAAGAAGAAAGATGATACTTTTCTCCGTGTGGTTTATCAAGGTAACATCTACTTGGGTAGCTGTGGCAGCTGCTGTAAGCGATGGTTCATTATCTTCAATGGCGCCGAGTGCAGCGGTCCACTACCCATTGACGCAGCCATATGGATCAGAAATGCAGACGAAGACAACCTTAGACCAGGAGCAATAGAAGGTTACTGTGACAACATTCACAAGGGCAAAATCCGTGTTGGTATTAACATTGGAAACTGTCCTGGATATGGAAACTCAGATGGATATACGGGCTGGAATTCAGTGTCCCGCTTGATAATAGAAGAAGTTCCACGGTCCCAGTAATCAGTTGGTTATTCATAAACATAACGCTGACATAAGCAATTCACTAGGGGCTAATTTAACCCTATTCAGACCGGGGGGGGGGGAGGGGGATTTTGAGGCCCGCGCTGACTTTGAACTTTTATAACTTTTTAAAGATTTAACCAAACGCTGCCAAACTTTCTGAGTTTTCCTAACATTTATCTGGCAACAATTTAGTAGGGCTGGATGATGTGTCAGGAACTGGTCATCACCATGGCAACGGAATTTTGACAGGCATGTTTTGCCAAATTTGAAATTTTGCGTGTTTCTGTTAATAAAAATCAACTTAAATGTAATTATTTTTACATATATTTTTACGGGTTTAAAGCACATTTTTATTTATTTTGAGTGCATTGCAGTGATTTTGGGTGGTTTTCTGGCATCTTGGAATAATTTTGAAATCCAAGATGGCGGATCCAAGATGGCGGCTGTTTTGACATCATAATGCAATTGTTACGTGATGTGACGTCACCATCCCACGCGACGTATACCAAAAGAAAGAGTTTCGGACATACAATACATCCTATAAGTTTCATGGTGATTGCTTAAATATTCTGGAAGTTAAATGGGTCTGAGAAAGTCAAAAAAAGCCTGGTCTGAATAGGGTTAAAGCGCAAAATTGTATACGGAATGCTTGGCGTTTGTTAAAGTAACAAGTACACATACACTAGTAAAGGGTTTTAAATATTTTGTAATCATAAACTTAATTATAAATGATTTCCATTAATAAAACGGTAATTATGCATTGCTACTGATGTCTGACTTTTTTTGTGTTGGGCTTACTCTTCTGGAACTAGAGGTGATCACTCAATGCATGCAGATCTCAGAAAAGGGAGTGAGATTTGTTCCGGCTATGAAAATGTACTATGGCCACCATCGGGGCTTCATCAAAATTATAATGAAGTTACAGAAAACTTGTAACGCTTAATATTGGCTATATAGACGAATTATTCTGCATGTTATTATGTCTGATAATGCAATCATTATTGTGTTGCGGTGTTTGTTTAATTTATTCTTCGGGGAAAAACACAACAACAAAAAATGTCACGGTGAACCAATGCTATAATTCTAAAGCAAAATACTGTTATAGTTATTTTTAAATGTTGTCTATTCGATTAAAGAAAAACCATTGTCAGACTTCTGAATTTCACGTGAAGGTTAAAAAATAACAAGCTTTAGAGCCCCCCTACCAGACACCTGTGCTATGACCACCAAATTAACATAGCATGTACGACACATTAATTTTAACAACTGCAGATTTGTTGGTGCCATTGCGACGACGCAATTTTGCGTCATTATTCATTTGGCAACCTGTTGATAAGGTTAGGATACATGCTAGCTTATAAAACACTATAGTTTTCGTTAACAAAAGCGATGATTCCATAACAACGTCTTAGGGCCTCTTTACATGAGAGTTTTCGTCCCGGGATGACTTTCGTCCCGGGATGAATTCATCTCGGTGTCTGGTCATTTTCTTGTTGCTGTTTACATGATGATACATGATTTCGTCCCGGCATGAACTCATCCCGGGACGATTTCATCCCGGGATGAAACACCGAGTTGAAATGTCATCTCGGGATGAAACGTGACGAGAAACGTCATGTAAACAGTCTTTCCGGGATGAAATATAAAGTAATGTAAGCACGGGCGAGATGAATTCAACTCGGGCGGGACGACTTACGTCCCAGCATCCCGGGATGAACACGCTCATGTAAAATGAATTTTTTTTTCATCCCGGGACGAAATTCATCCCATGATGAAACTCAACTCGGCTTTCATGTAAAGAGACCCTTAATGTTGGAATGTCAGCTATCAGTTTGTATGTACTATACCAGGCACGATTTACGTTTCTAATTTTTGTGTAAGCCCTGCTGTAAGCCGGCTTACAGGCTTACACGATTTAATTATCGCCTGGGCAATGATTGCGTGACGAGAAAAGCAATTAGGTACTGTATTTGCCCGAAGAAAGCTTAAATATACGCCTGTTGTCATGGCAACCAATTTTTTCATGCCAAAATGTCTCTTGGAAACACATTAAGAAGAAATTTGTTAGAAAGCGACGACTTTTCGACGTTGAGCTGACGTAATTATCAAGTCAAGTCGATAAAAATTGTATAAATACTAAGTAAAAACAATAGATCAATCGCACAATGAGTAAAAATGATCGAATGCTCATTCAAACAAAGAGTTTCGCACGGATAGAGTAAGTCTGTGAGTTTAAGCTCGGATGTACAACATAATTTGCATCGCACAAATTGCATGAAAAGAGATAAACCACGAATTGTTGATTTACGATTGGAGGCTTGATTTCTTTGGGCTTGAGATCTTGTTCCAATTTCTTGCTAATATTTACTGGTTATATGTTAGTGTCAATCTTGTGACTGAGATAACGCTTTTGCTTTCCAATTGTACGTGTTAGCTGATCTTTGATCCTTGAAGAGGAGACTGACTCGTAAGGCGTCGCTGTATTCCACTTGTCTTTCACTTGTGCCCAATGAAAAACATTTCATTTCATTGTCAGAATTTAACTGGGAACATTTTGATGTTAGTGACACATATGTTCGACAACTTTGTTGTTTACATGGCAAGAGGTTTTTAAACGTCAAGTTTTCGATTTAACAATAAAAAGCTGTGATAAAATGTTTCTTAAAAACATATTGAGAAAAAAAATTGTTATATACTTAAAAATTATAGGAAATTTGTAGGAAAGATCACACAAGAATGACCATTCGACATTAAGATATTTTTGCGCGCTCTTAATAAAACGGCTTTTAATTCAGATATTTTTTGCCTAATACAAAAACTCAAACCGGCAGTAATTCTACCCCAAAATATTCCACTGAGTAGATAATAAGTTGTCGATCTCATTTAAGTTCTATGCAAATATCCGAAATATATCTTTCGTGAGTAGAAAAACAACGGACGTGGGAAGTGTGAAGTGTGCAGAAAATTATGGAAAGCTAGGTCAAACTTTGATATTTTTTACAGGGTTTTCCTCCAGAACTGCAAATTTTCCACCCGTAAAGTAAACTGCTCCGTCCGTAAAAAGAAAATTGCATGTTTGGGGAATTTGGCAGCTGAAGCAACTTCCCTAAGTTCAGTCATGAAATCATTAATCATTTGATACACGTACCGTGAAGTTACGAGCTTGAATTATATAATTAGTGTAAAAAAGAACCTTTAGGTATGACAAAACATTAAAATATTTCTCTACAATCTAAATTTGATGTCTTAATACTCGTGTTGGATTTTCTTTCTCGAAAATTTTAAAGTTAGTTATTAAATCCCCAAATTAAAAGGACGTATAATGTGAGAATGTTACAGATGGGCGACGAATGTAAACACTGACAGCCGATGTTCAGACAATTGGTGTTTGTTTAACTCAATTGATATTAGGTTTGTGTCCATAAGATAATTCTCTTGTTCGACTTTTGTGGCGTTTACAACGTTCTCTTTTGCTAAAACTTACTATTATAATCACAAAAATATAAACGATAAATATTTGTCAAGTTGTTGTCTTAAACTTGAGTATAACTGAGCCAGTTAACATAAAAACTCTATCTAGTTTTACCGTACATCAGACAGTTATGTCAAAATCCAATTAACTTTATCTAAATGCGTTATGTAGAAAGACAACCATTCTATAGTAGTGACAGGTTCATTTTCTATTTGCCTTTAGTGGAACAAACATACTCTATCTGCGATGCGTCATTCATTTTGGTTTCTGACTCGGCACTCGGCACTCGCCACACCACCTCGAGAAGCTAAAAACATTGTAGAACGTTTACGTACTTGGGAATTGAAGAACCAAACATGTTTAGCAAAGCCAGCGCTGTATCTTTGTTGCTGTGGTCGTTGGTTTCTCCACTCATTTATCAAATAGACGGAAATAACAACAGTTTCAAGGTAAGCTTTGATATATCGGCAGTTAATGGAAAAATTGCCTTCTGTCGCAGTTTGTTTTATCCACTTATAAAGAACTATCCCATCACTACAACCCATTGTTTATTTCTGTTAGCAGCACCGTTCTTGCAATGTGTTCTGAACATCTCGAGCTACTTAACCAAAAAAGAAATGTTTCCATAACCGCTAAGATAAAAAGAAGATTTGATAAACGAAACTTATAAAATATTGTTTCAATTCTGATCACATAGGCATACATCTACATCTTTTTCGAGATATTGCATTGGCGTCTCGTTATATTGATAAATAGGTTTGGAATTTTTTAACAATCTACGAATAAAGAGTTTTATCCATAGATTTGTCATGGTGTACGTGACATGCACTTTATAAGAAGGAGAAAAGGGGAGGCAAATGTGGGGTTATGGGGAAATGGCGGTTGGAAGTAGATGTGATGTTGGAACAAACTGAATTTATATAAAAAAAATGTTGCATTGCATGTTGGTAATATTTGCTATTAAATTTTCTTTAGTCTTCTTTTACACAGCACCCTAGCATGTGTTTGCAAGGATCACCTGGTCTCCCCGGCCGTAATGGATATAACGGGTTACCAGGCCGCGACGGCCGAGATGGCGCGAAAGGTAAGGAGGGTGTGGCTGGTCCACCTGGCTCACGTGGTGTCAAAGGAGACGCAGGACAAAATGGTGCAGACGCTGACCACAGAAACTGGAAACAGTGTGCGTGGAAGAGTACAGACGGCCGTGACATTGGTCTTATCAAGGTAAGCTTTAATTTTTGGGAAGCGGATTAATAGGTATTATTATCAATATACGTCGCCAAATATGGAACTGCTTTCACGGAAACACGGGTGATCATGAGTAGCGGGCGATTTTGAATTTGACGTGATGCAAACGCATTTATGGCCCTTGCAGCTAATTGGTTCACGGTTCATCATCCAAGAAGTGTAAACCAATCAGGTTACATTTCTTGACGCAGGAAAACCATTCAGATTCTTACAGCAAGCTTTGAAGTTATAAGCACAGTCTCGAAAAGTTTGTCACCATTTTCTAAGAAAGTCGGAAAATAACGGATCGACACAAAATAAAGCCAGAATGCTTATGGAATGTAAAATTAAACAAATCGTAAACTTTTTGGTATAAAAGAAACTAAGAGAAAAATAAAGAAAATCGCCAAAAAAATGACGTTTTTGACGAGACCGGCTTATAATTAAATTATCTATTACTTCATTATATTTATATATAATTAATTATTGAGAACAATAATTAACCAGAACAATAATTAACCTGATGATTGCCTCGCATGAGACATGAAACTGAGCTCGAGACTTCTATGCTCGCCTTCTCATAATCCAAACAGTTTGCTATGATAAAAATAAACAGTGTTCAATAAAGACTTAGCTGTTGAAAAATGGTTTTGAATTAGTCCGACTCCATAATACTATGTTGTAACAGCTCTGTTTTTTTTTTATTGAGAACAACAAATTTTCTTACAATACTAACAATACTTACAATACCACAAATTACTTAAACAAAACTAACATTACTTACAATACTAACATTAACTACATTACTTACAGTTACTAACAGTACAAGAAAACATTGTTAACAATACTGACAATACCTTATATCCTAATAAAATACTGGTGTTACCTACCATATTAACATTACAAAACTTACAATACTATCTAATTTACAATACTGTATTTGCTTATTACTTATTTAAATCTACATATATATTTCTCTCTTTTTTTTTCTTTTCTTTTTCTTTTGTTTTTTGCTATGCTTTCAGTGATACTAACAATGCCTCATGCCACAATTACAGTGCAAAAAGGAAAAAAAAAAAAAACAGCAGAAAAACTATGCATGTATACAAATAACAATGACGCTACAGCAACTACTTAGTAAAGGAAACAGTCGACTAGATTAAATTTTTCAAAAAAAAAACTACATAATGGCTAGACGGATCTATAAATAAATTTCACATTTGAAAAAAAACTAAACCAACACTTGGTTTACAGAAACTAGATTGGTGGATAATTCAAACGGATAAAACATGGAGATAATTTATAGGGAAAAAATGTGTAGAGGAGATTAACAGAGAAACATCTTCCACTTGTTTGTGAAGGCGGTCAAACGATTACTATGCAAAGCTATTTGTTTTTCAATTTGAATAATGGAATTCAACTTACTCAAGAAAACAGACAAACAAGGAGGCGCTCCGCCTAATTTCCGGGAGTAAAGATGATATCTCGCAATTAGAAGCACAAGATCAACGGCTGTGTTAGTCGGGATTCTTAACAGCCCCATCAAATGGAGATCTGTGAGAACAAACTCAGTCCCAAAGCCCTTTTGAAAGAGAAATTGTTTAATATCTTCCCAAAAACATTGCGTTATGGGACAGTTCAAGAAAAGATGGATGATAGTCTCTGTTTGTTTTGCACAGAAGCAACATTTATTTGAAGGTATAAGATTGATTCTCTGCAGAAAATCATTCGTGGCAATCCTCCGATGTAAGAATTTAAAATGGAAGGTTCTTAATTTGGTGGACGCCGTACAATTAAAAGCAATTGTGTATGCTACTTTCCAGTCTACCTCACAGTCGTTCTGAACATGAAGGTCTCTCAGCCATTTTACTTGGCTTCCAATGGGTGGGATTTTTTCTCTCTTTAAAAGAGAGGTATACACAAAATGATTGATCTTACTCTTAGAGGTAAGATCAGCTAAAGATACTCCTTTCATAATGTTATTGTCTGGCGTCTGAGGATTATGTAGCTTCCTTATAAATGACCTTATAGCTGAAAGAACGGCAAATGATTCAAACCATTTTAGCTCGGGGAACTTAATCCTCAGCTCGTCGTACCTAAGCAGGGTGCCATTCTCGTCCAATAAGTGGGAAATTTTGCAAATTCCGTGGTTGAACCAATGTTTATGGAAAACGGGTCGGTCGTTTATTCGAATAAGAGAATTGTACCAGATGATCTGGTCACCAACATTTACATCAGTGATGTCAGTGACATCCGTAAAATGTAACTCTGCCCAGGCTTCCAGTACCTCTTGGACGAAGGGGTTACAGACCCCTAACGTGGGGATGTCGTCTTTGTGAAGATTGCAGGTGAAAATATCCCTTCCTCCATGCTTTTTAAGACTGTCCTCGAAAACAAATTTCCATTTCCCATCATTTGTCGGATCCAGGTATTTTTGGATCCAGGAGACTTTGAGAGATTGATTGAACTTGTTTATATCAATCATTTTTAGGCCGCCCTCCTTGTAATCTTTGGTTATAAATATCCTTTTAACCTTATCTCCTTTACCATCCCAGAGAAAATCGAAAACATTTTATTGACTTTTTGTAATGCTTCTACGGAGGTGGTTAGCGGCGTTAAAATATAGACCAGTTGGGAAACCAGGAGACTTTTAATGATGGTAATTTTTCCGATTAAACTGAGCCTCCTAAACTGCCATGATTCAATTACACTTTCTATCTTTTTGATCCTTACCTCGTAATTGCAGCGGAGCATTGTCTTCCTGTCTGTTGCAAACCAAATTCCAAGTGCAAATACTTTACCTTTCACCCAGGAAATTTCCGATTTGTCACATTTTATTGGTTCTCTTTCTTTTGCTGAACCCACCCATAGCACTTTTGTTTTCTCGTAATTCACCTTGAGCCCAGAGATTATGTGAAATCCGTCCAAGACTGCAACTGCACGAAGAAATGAGCCCTCAGAACCGTCGAGTATTAAGGTTGTATCGTCGGCATATTGGCTTAGTTTGTGTTCTACTTCATTCGTTTCAAACCCCTTTATGTCTTTATCCCTTCTTATAAAATTGGCTAGTATCTCAGCTGCTATTATGAACAAGTATGGGGACATCGGGCAGCCTTGCCTGACCCCTCTACCTAAGATGAAATGCTCTGAGACCCAACCGTTGTTTTGGATGGCGCTGGAGACATCTTTGTAGAAAAGCCTGAACCAGTTCACCAGCGAGGGCCCGAAACCGAAGTGTATGAGAGCTCGTTCTATAAAAGACCACTCGATCGAATCAAACGCCTTTTCGAAGTCTACAAACATCAGGAGACCGGGTTTATTCGTATTATCCGCAAAATTTATTATTCCATCAATTAGTAAAATATTTTCGGCGATGGAGCGTCCTTTTAGGAAGCCGCTCTGGTCATTGTCAATAATTTTTGGAAGTACACGTTTAATTCGATTTCCAATCGCCTTAGCTGCAATTTTGTAGGTTTTACCATTGAGCACTTTTATAGCAGATGAAGTCTTCAGTTTATCGGCTTGTTGTCTACATAATTAACATAATTATATACTTTAACTTAAGACAGAGACTGTTTGGACAGTTACTCGAGTTTCGCGCACGAAGCGATCATCAGACTGTCAGTCTGATGATCGCTTCGTGCGCGAAACTCGAGTAACTGTCCTTACAGTCTCTGTCTTTAGTTGTAGTATTCCACTCTGGATGCATTTGCATCGAGCACTTCTACGATTGTGTGAAACCTTTTACATTTTTCTTTGTTTAACATAATTATGTATATTTTTATTTCGCAGGATTGCGTTTTCAACAAGCAGAAGGATGCTACCGCTCTTCGTGTTGTTTATCAAGGCAACTTTTATGTGGGTGGAAGTAGCGGCTGCTGTAAGCGATGGTTCATCACTTTCAATGGCGCCGAGTGCAGTGGTCCAGTGCCTATCGACGCAGTGAATTACATCAGACACAGTAGCCAGAACAATCACAGGCATGGCGCAATAGAGGGCTACTGTGACAACATTCACAAGGGAAAAATCCGTGTTGGTATCAACATTGGAAACTGTGGTGGATATGGAAACGCTGACGGCGAGACAGGCTGGAATTCAGCATCCCGCTTAATTATCGAGGAGGTTCCGCGATCCCAGTAATCCGCTGAAAAAATAACGCTGTCGGCAGCAATGCATTAGGGACTGATTAAAGGCGCTATATTGTATGTGGAATGCTTGGCCGGCTTTTGTAAAACAAGCGCTCCATAAAATGGTGAAGGTTTTTGAAAACATTGCAATCAGAAACGTTATAATACATTTTACTTGGTTTTCCTAAATAAAGTAATTTATGCATTGCTTGTGATGTCTAAAGACTTTTTGTACATTGCTCGTTTGAAGCAGGGAAGTAATCACTTAATAGAGATGTTTCGCATAAGCACACTCCATATGATAATTACTTACTATTAGTGGCTAACACCTACTAGGTATGCTAATTTAAGACGAAGCTGTGAAAGTCTTTATTTCATCAAAACAGGCTATTTGAAATCGTTTTAACAGAATAAACAATATTGTAACAAAAGATTTCTTAACTAATGCTAATATTTAAATCCACTCTGAACACAATATCGGCAAGAAACTACTGGCCAGTTTTAAGAACGGCCGCCTGTAAGGAGCGAGATCTTTCCGTCAGCGACCCGTTTGGCTAATCGCTCATATTTGGCCCAAAGATACCCTTTGGTAAGACATTTGTAAAAATCATATTCAAAAGTTCCAGCGATTTTTTATTTTTCAGAAAATTACGAAAATTGGAAAACGGGGTCAAAGTGCGGTTTTCCTTTCAATCGAATGCCCAAAATAAGTTGCGAGAACGAAGTCCCGGCAAAGTCTCAAAAAAACTTCAATTGCCGTCAAACTTCACATAAAAGCGGAACAAACATTACTTTACATTCTTCAACTGTTAAAATTTAGAAATACGTTGATAATATGATTTTGCAAGCTATTTTATAAACCGCTCTGACGAGCACCCAAAATAGCGGCGAAATATAGGCCATTTTCAACAGCATAAAAATACCCCTGGTACCTAATTTTTCGAAAATTTGAAATTACAGCCTCAAAGTATAATCAATAAACATTCACCATGCCAAGTTTTAAGGTCGAACTCGAAACGCTTCCTGCTGAGAAAATTAAAGATGTCTGGTGTATGTTCAGCTCAAATGACACAAGATTTACGGAAGTTGTCACTTTCAATTTGCCGATCAAATTCTAAAATCAATTCAAACACCATCGATTTGTATTTTAGACCGTAAAAGAAATCCACTTGTATGTAAACAACATGTTTAGAGGTCTTAGAAGGCGGTACAAGTCATTTTTAGCCGTAAATTTATAAATCTAGAGTCGTCATTTTGTAGCGGCTTTAAAATGTTACTTTGTCAACAAACGCTGCTTGTTGACATTACAAACGCAAGATTATCGAAGCATTCAAATCTAGCACAATCTATAAAGCTTTTTTACAAAAAGTTTGCAAATCATTTTGATTGAAAATTTTTCTGAATCAACGGCACCCTTTGTAAGATTGAGTAGTCGACAAGACAGTTTGAACGAACTGGCATTACTTGCGACCACGGGTCATTACAACGCTTGTGTACATGGCACGTTCATACATCGACCACTCATGATCAAGAGGTCAAAATGTCGAGGAGCTTTGCAATGTTCTACTTGAGAAGTGCTCAAGCAGGTGATCAAAATGGTATTGTTCATGTTGTGGAGTAATGGCAGATTAACAAATTCATTTTTAACTAATACATGTACACTGGAAAGCAACAAGCGAAACAGTTCGACCCCAAATTATGCAATGTATTCATTTGGCGTTAAATATAGCCCGATAAAAATAATCACTAGTAACATACCGTCTCTAAAAGCCGTACATCCACCTCATTGCTGTACCACATTAGCCTTTTCGATCTCAAAGTCACTGTTGAAAGCATCAAGGACAGTAGTTGTATCATATTCTGACAACATTCAGTACTTGATTCACGTCAATAGAAAGTGTTGTTCAAGTCACACAACCCGTTCGACACGGCCATCCCAGCGTCACGCATTTATTGTCGTCCTTGTTTGAGTGTTTGAGTAGACAGACAAAATAAGAAATGCTATTTGATAGGAGATTTTAATCTTGATCTTTTTAAGGCTAATGAAAATCAGTTTATTAATGTTTTTTTAAATCAGATGTTTTCATCAACATTTTACCCGTTAATTTCAAAACCAACAAGAACAAGAGCTCTTAGAGCTTACATGCAACTGCGCTGGTCTCGTGAGCACTTTAGGGGAGCCATGTGGGGGGGAACAAAAAATGCGCCCCCCCCCCCCTTTCTTTCGACGCGTGAAAATTTAGAAATTTCTTTGAGTAAAACGCTTCAAAATCGGACATCTCACGCTAAACATGCTTATTAAGACCAAAGCATTTGAAAATTTCCCATTGGTAAGTTTTTTCTAGCTTTTAAACCTTGCGTGACCCAAGCCCGGCCGAGCGGGGGCATCAGTCTGGTCACTGAGAAAAAAAAAAAAAAACCGCTTGTAGAGCAAGAACTGCGCAGCGCAGTTAATAACCAATTCCAGTGCAACATTATTTGATAACATATTTGTCAACAATCTTGATGAGTGCCATAAATGTGGTATCCTTTTCACAGACCTCTCAGATCATTTGCCTGTGTTTCAAATAACAACCTCTCCAAAAGAAGTAAATCGTAAAAGTGGAGTCAATACTAATTATAGGCTAATTAACAAAACAACAGTTGACCGATTATGCCAAGACTTAATAACTGAGGACTGGAATGACCTTTATAACAATACAGATACCCAAGATGCATACAATTATTTTTATAATAAGCTGTTTAGCTTATATGACAAAAATATACCATTAAAAAGTACCAAAAGAAATACAAACAGTCGAGATGTACCCTGGGTAACAAAGGGTATTCTAAAGTCAAGAAAAAACAAAAATAAACTATACAAGAAATTTATCAAAAATCCAAATGAAACAAATGAATCAATCTTTAAGACATACAGAAACAAATTCAATAAAATTAAAAAAGCAGCCAAAAAACATTACTACAACAATAAATTTAATGAGCATAAGGGAAACCTAAAATACTCATGGAAACTAATAAAAGAAATTTTAAATAAAAACAAATTCAAAATGGAATTGCCAGACAATTTCAATGAAGATGCCATTTTGATATCTGATCCAGTTGAAATAAGCAATAAATTTAATGAATACTTCATCAATGTTGGACCAAAGCTGGCTGACAAAATTAATGATAACAATGTTAACATCACAAACTTCCTAGGTGAAAGATCTATGGACTCCATCTTTTTAGATGCAGTCACAGAGAAAGAAGTAGAAATTGAAATTAGTACTCTAAATAGCAATAAGTCTTGTGGTCATGATGAGATACCACCTAAACTTGTGAAGCAAATTTCCAAACATATTATTAAACCATTAACATACATTTTTAATCAGTCCCTCACCACTGGAGTTATCCCTGATGACCTAAAAATAGCACTAGTAACTCCAATTTATAAGGCAAATAGTAAGGAGGAATAGACCAATATCTGTCCTTCCATGTTTCAGTAAAATACTAGAAAAAATTATATACAAAAGAGTACTTAAATATTTGGACAAACACAACATGTTGTTTCAAGGTCAATATGGTTTTCGTAAAAACCATTCAACAAACTTAGCGACTATAGAGCTTACGACTAAGTTACTACAAGCAATTGATAACAATGAATACACAATAGGAGTATTTTTAGATCTTGCAAAGGCTTTTGATACTGTGAACCATGAAATATTACTTAAAAAGCTTGAACATTATGGTATAAGGGGAATTGCCCTTAAGTGGTTTGAAAACTACTTAACAAATAGGAAACAGATAGTTAAATATAAGTTACAAAAATCAGTAAGCTTAACAGTCAAGTGTGGAGTGCCTCAAGGGTCCATAATTGGACCTCTTCTTTTTCTTATCTACATGAATGATATCTCTAGGTGTTCAGAGATATTATCTATTATTTTATTTGCAGATGACACAAATTTATTTTTCAATCATAAAAATCTAGAAACGTTACAAATGACCATGAACAATGAGCTAAGTAACATAGCATCTTGGCTTTCCGCAAATAAACTTTCATTAAATATTAAAAAAACACAATTCATAATTTTTAAATTCAGAGGGAAGAAAATAAATCAAAATGTCTCAATTAAAATAGATAACCAAGAAATTGAGCAAGTAAAGCACACAAAATTCCTGGGTTTACACATAGATAATGAGCTATCGTGGAAATATCACATTGACCAAGTTGCGTCTAAAGGCACCGAATTGGGGGCGAGCTGTCATGGCGGCCGTTTGGTGTATTTAACGGTCCGACAAACTATGGCAATTTCGTGAATGTGGAGTGTTAGTTATATCTTGTTGACTTGTTAAACCCGAAAGACAATGTTTTAAGTTTCAGACCACCGAATGTCAAAAACAAAAGAAAAGAAACGTGCACGGGAGTCAAGTTCGACCAGTTCGACTGGCGAGGAAGAAGACGTATCGGACGCAATGATCCTAGAAAAACTGTCCAGTATCCACGAGGACATAAAAGCACTTAAGGAGGAACTTAAAGGTGAAATTAGGGCAGTGAAATCAGAGCTGAGCGAGGTAACGAAATCGTTAACCGCCGTGTGGGAGGAGGTGCAGTGTCTTAAAAAGAGAAACAAAAATTTACAAGATCAGTGTGACAGCGCCGAGAGAGAGAACAGCAAATTAAACCAGGAGATCAGCACTCTTAAAAATCGTCTAATTAAGCTGGAAGATTACTCTAGGCGCGAGAATCTTCGTTTCTACAACATTCCCGAAAATCCTGGAGAGAGCAATGCGGAGTGTTCGCGTAAAGTAATGGACGTTCTAAAAGAACTCGGTGCCGAACCAGATAACATAATGTTTCATGCAATACATCGAACAGGGAATCCAAACACCACAGCTTCTTCGAACAGAGCTGCGAACAACGAACATTCGACGGAGTCAAGGGAAGACGCTTCACGTCCTCTGCGCCCACGACCAATTTTAGTCCGCTTCGTCTCAAGAATGGATTGCGATTGGATTTGGCAAAGCAGGAAGAAACTAATGAACAGTTCTTCCTTCTCTTCGGTATTTATTGACAAAGATCTTTCCCCTGAATCAGCAAAAGAACGTGGAAAGCTCCGCGCCGCTTACAAGAAAGCTAAGGAATTAAACGTCGGAAGAGTATTTATAAAAGGTAAAAATCTGACAGTCAATAGTTCTGTTTATTCAGCGGACAACCTACCGGAGTATCTCCTACCTAAGAAAAAATATTAGCCAACATGCAGACTTATCTCAAAACTTATTACTCTTTGAACTAATTAATGGTATCTCTTACTCTTTAGGATTTCGCGTAATGATTAGAAATATGATTTTTTTTTTTGTTTTTGTCTCCCGGTTAGCTTCGTCATGCTTCTTTAAAACAACTCCGCTAAAAGTTAAAATTTACGCATAATTTACTTGCCATAGTTTGCATATCGTATTCTGTTTTCAAAACAGTAGTCCCTAGGCCACGAGGGACTATGGCCGTATTTAGGAAATATTCTAGCGGCTTCTTAAAACTTTTATGTTTATGTGTTTGTATGCTAGTTCTAAAGTGCTATGTTAGCAGTGGTAGATTATTATTAAGGGTATCTGTAAAATATTTCCTATTTTTTAGTTTCATTACTTTAAATTTTTCATGGCATTTAATTATGTGCGCTATTACAGGAGACAATAGACTCAACCAAGCTATAGAAATTCGAGGATGTTTTAAGTGTTAATTTCAAAATGCTCTCTTTAAATGTCCGAGGTATTCGCTCTCTAGAGAAAAGAAAAGCATTGTTTATTTGGCTTCAAAAGCAAAATGCAGATATTATCTTTCTCCAAGAGACGTATAGTACGAAAGACATAGAAAACGCATGGAAATGTCAATGGAAAGTGCGTGCTTAGAATGGCGAGAAATTTACAGTCTATCCTCTAAGGTACTCATAGACACAAAGTCGAGAGAATTTCAGTATAAAATCTTAAACAGATACTTAACAACCAACTCATTTCTTCACAAAATTGGTTTGATTGCCTCACCATTATGTACTTTTTGTGGATTAGAGAGCGAGTCCCTCGAGCATTTACTTATCACATGTTCATTTACCAGTGATTTTTGGCTAGACTTCATTGACTGGTGCAGAAATACAAACATTGTTTTGGAGGAACTTTCTGATATAGATAAGCTCTTTGGAGTTTGGAAAAGAAAAGAAGATTTCTTACTACTTAATCATCTTTTAATTCTAGCTAAATATCACATTTATGAATGCCGGAAGAACAACAACCGTCCATCTCTTCGAGTATTCATTAAAATTGTTAACTATACATACCAACTGGAATTATATGCAATGAAATCACAAAATCAGGAAGACAGCCAAAATGTTAATCTTAAATGGAAAAAATATACCGAGAGTTTATAGATTTCTTAGTGGGTAACTCCTTTGTAGCCAAATAATATTCTTTAAAACAAAGTATATAAATTAAGCCATATAAATTGTAAGTAATGGTTATTGTAAGTTATGTAATCCTGTGTTAATTGTATTATTATCAGCAGCACAAAACGAAATCGTATAGAAGTGGAAGTGATTGTAGATGTAATTGTAGTCGTGTTGTAAATGATGTAAGTAGCGATTTTAGTATTGTAATTTAAGTAAGGTGACTGTATTGTAGTGCAAGTAGCTGTGTTGTATAACATTTGTATTATAAGTAGTGTGTTGTAATGAACTGTATTTAGCCTCAGTGTTGTAAGTAGGGTTGGCAAATTCATTAAAAAAAAAAAAAAAAAAAAAAAAAAAAAGTTGCGTCTAAAATATCAAAAATGACAGGTATACTGGCAAAGGCAAGACACTACTTATCTCTCAAAACTTTACAGACAATTTATGACACTATGGTACAACCTTACTTGACATATTGTAATATTGTTTGGACAAGTACTTATCCAACAAGACTCAACTCATTATTTATGTTACCAAAAAAGATAGTTAAAATTATGACTTTTAAAAATTACAGAGAAAAATCTAGGCCACTATTTGTAGCATTAAAGATTCTTAATATATACGAGTTAAATATATGCCAAATATCACTTTTTATGTATTCCTACTTTAATGGTAGACTACCAAGTTATTTTTGTAATTACTATAGATTAAATGAAAAGATCCATAATCACAATACACGAACATCCTCAAACATATATATTGATTATAAAAGGACAAATGATGGTAAATTTTCATTAAAATTTAGGGGGCCCCAAATATGGAACAATTTACCTAAGGATCTGAAGACACAGAAATCATATCGACTTTTTAAAAAATCAACTAAAGACTATATTCAAAATCATATGTATTTCTTTAATTATATAAGCTAGATTGTAATTAATTTATTAAAAAAATAGCAAATCCCACTTTAATATATTCAATTAATACTTACATCCATCTGCTAAATTGTAAATAGTATATGTATGTATGGGGATCTTCTTACAAAAGCTCAGTAGAGCTTGCTTAGATCTCCAGCCATTATGTACATTATCTTATGTAGCAGATATATTTGACATTTTGAAAAATAGAATGAATATAATGGAAATAAAGAATTGTTATCTTTAGCGTCCTAGATCCTGGGAGGGGATCTAGCATAGGGCCCGGTGGGCCGGGGCACCCACCGCAATTTCAGGCCAAATTAAAGGTGCCAAACCAAGGCCTTTTGGAAAATTTGGTGTTTACAAAATCTGTTTTTAACAATATAGACGATTGGTACGGATAACGATTTCAGTCTAAGGTGTGTGGGGGGCTACCCTTGGTACCAGATGATTTTTTCTCGCGCGCGGTGAATACTTCGGCGGCCGAAGGCCGTCGCCACGAGAAAAATAAACACATAAGGGACGGACCATCAGAAATAACCGGAGGGGGGGGGGGGGTAAAAAATATTCGGTGCAGGAATTTTTTTGAAGGCCTACTTGTATGCAGGAATTTTTTTCTGGGGCACAAGCTTTGCACGATTTTTTTTTTTCGCCCAAAGATACAGGTCTTTTCTTGTAACGCATCTATGATTTGCGCAACAATTATCATTATTAAATAGCATTATTGTTTCACTTTTTTCAGATTCGTTCTCTGAATTAAGCGACATTTAGGGACTGTTCATTTTTTATGGGGTAGGGGGGCTGAAGGGATTTGATAGATAGTGCCTCTCATATGTAAATGGGAAACAAAAGAAACTGCTCTATGAACCAAATGAACGACCTCAAAGTTCAGAAAGGATGCGCCACTGCGGCCATTAAAAATAGATCGATTTTGACACCGAACATTTATTGTTGACATAAGGGCAGCCGGCAAAATGAACAAGCAACAAAAATGTCGTGTCTGGATCTGGCATTGCCATCGTGTCTGGATCTGGCATTGCCTGCGTGACCATTTCAACGCAGGCTAGATCTGGCAATACAACCCTGTCGTCACCGAATAGATAGATCGTTTCGGCCTGCAGGGTAAACACCTTGGACAACGCAGTAATCGTGTGAACATCAAGATTTACTTTAAGAACTTTTTCTCCGCTTTGGACTTCCACAAAGTATCTTTGTGTTGCCTATTTTGTTTGTCCGCTTTGGACTGGCATTAAGTAGCCTGTGTACAGCCGCCCCCTCCCCTCAATAAAAATCGGGAAGGAGCGTCTGTGATTTACCGTTGATAATCGTGTTCCGGACCACGTGACTTTTTCTGGAATGTTTGGAAAATGATCTGATTGGCTATCACCAGTGGATCATTACAGTCGTTCTTCTGATTGCTCATCGTGAAGAGCAATTGCCGATAGGCCCAAAGATCGTAAGAATGCCACTTGGTCTTCCATAAGCGTTTTCAAAGGTGAGATAATAATTATTTTGCTGCCGCGTCGACAAAACAGCTCATCGGCAACGATTGGGGCTGCATAAAAGATTAAGGACTTCCCGTATCCAGTTGGAAGACTTGCATAGACATCCTTTCCATTGAAAAGTGCTTCTAAGCATTCCTTTTGCTCGTCGTAAAGCGAAGGAATTTTAAAAGTGTCGCAGACCCTCTCGAAAGCACGTTGTAAATTACTCGCATCGACCGCCATTTTGAAAATTTGAGACATAACAATGTGCGCCACGGAAATTTTGGTCAGCGTAAATCGTTTTTCATAATTTATGCAAAATTATTCCGGAACACGATTATCAACGGTAAATCACAGACGCTCCTTCCCGATTTTTATTGAGGGGAGGGGGCGGCTGTACACAGGCTAGCATTAAGTTAAGGCACCCAATAAAACATTTATACATGAAAATGGAGAAAATGAACGCGAGATATGCCAGCAAAGGTTACTGGGTATGCGATGGAGAGAAAGGACAAAAAAGAAAGAATGGAGAAGAAAAAAAGATGAAAAGAAAAAGGAATCCAGAAAAAGAATAACAGAAAAATAGAAAAAAGTTAAAAGGAATAAAGACATTATAAAGGAAAATGGTAAAAAGAAAAACGAAATACTGATAAAGGGAAAATAGAGAAAATGAATAAAGAAAATGATAAAAAGTATAATGGATAAAACGGAACCAGAAAAAGGAACTATGAAAAATGGAGAAAGCACAGGATAAAACTGTCAAAAATTGATCCACCTACTGAAAACGGTTAATGTGTAATAAAGATACTTTCAGTTTTTCGGACCAAATTAGCCAAGCGAAAAACGAAATGGCGGAAAGTGACACGGATTCCGTCGCCTCACCTTCTTCCTCAAATTTGCTCGTGCGCTTTTTTGTTGCAAAACCAGCCTTGTTTTGGGTTAAAAGCGATCTACAGTATTTAAAATTTGTGCCTTTGCTTCAAATGTCGTTTCTTTCGTGATCATTATGCGTATTCGCTCTTCAAGCTCTTGCCGCAATACTGTTGTTTAGTTGCTCTAACCGGACTTGAAACCAGTCCTGTAGCAGGAAAAAAGCCACGAACTTTTAAAAACGAAATAAGTAAAAAGAAGTTATCAGATGAAAAGTCACCAAGAGCAAGGTTGTAACTAGGTATATAGGATCAGGGATCACGGCCTCGGGATCTGGATCATGGACCCGGGATCCCGGTTCACAAGTCATGGCATGTTATGGGATCCGAATCGGCCAATCAGATGGGATCAGAATGTAATCAGGGATCAAATGTTGCACACATTTAGGGGATCCGGAATCAAAATTAAGAGCTAAAATTTGGGATCAGCGATGAAAAATATACCTGGTTACTACCCTGCAAGAGGCAAGGAAGAAGAATGTGCTCACTGTTTCTCAGGGAAACCAGGAGGTGTTATCGATTTGTTACTGACGTTCAAAACAAAGTAACTGTAAATAAATGTCTACTTTTTGCGGAATTTACGAAAAGCCTTAGTTTACCGACCCCCCCCCCCCCCCCCCAACCCAACTCCAACAACGACGACAATAAATGCGTGTGCACCCGATTCTCGCGAAAGGCACTGGGTATCACCCGACAAAAATGTACCCATAGTACCGGGCATCACCCGGCCGTAGTATACTGTAGTACGTATTATCCGGTACTAGAAAGGCGATGTACTTATTGGAGTCAGCTTGGGCCACATAAACTGTGCTTCAAATTGAGTGTTTAAGCTTGTGATAGGCTATGTAGGTGTATTTAGGTTCAATCACAATTTTTTGGTCTAGAGTTGTCTATGTGTTTCGCTCGTCTGCACCTAAAGAACCTGGTAGAACTGATCACCTTCCTAAATATTCTACACTATTACATCAATCAATAGGCCGGTTAGTTTTACACCTTTCTGTTTTTCCTACTTGCATTTCTATTCTCCTCGATCTTTCCTATTTTGATCTTTTCCTTTTCTAGTGGCACTTGTCTCGCTTAGCGTGTTCTGATGATATCTACAACTCGAGTTATAATGTCCACTTTATTTCGCAAAAAGGGCAGACGTTTCAAGGCAGAAGTCAATGTCAGATTTCGCCACGATGATGGCGTTAAAAGAAAAAAAGTGCAGCTGAGAAGTGGTGAAGTTGATTATAGTGGAAGCACTAGTGATCTTAATCCCTCGAATTACATCGATCATGCTGACGCCGATCTTCCTTTCGAATCTGCCGATGAAGAAGAAGCAGGCGAGGTAACTCGTCACTATCAAAGACTCCAACGAGCCGAGGAATCGTGGTCCAAAATACGTGAAGCTATGTTATTGACAACCTTTTAGAATGAGGGTTCCGTATTTGGGAAAAATGCTTCTTTTGTAACTCGGTCGCGAATTGTCGCTGCCTTGATTGTGGCCCATCTATAAGTTTGTGCGAATCTTGTGCTGTCGATAACCACACAGACCGCAATATTTTTCACCATGTTGAGATCCTCATGGTAAGTATAAGCTTACTTAAGCTCTAATTTCTTCAATTTCACATATTTAAAAATGTGTAGACATAATTAAAAGCTGTAGGTATATTTCAAAAATCGTAGAAACTTAAACAAAATTGCATATGGCAATCTTTTTTACAGAATTATGCTATCGATCATTTTGTAAAGGTGATTTATAATTTTATGTTGTTGTGAAAGACCCCACTAGCTATACCTATTTTTATATCGCTGCAAACAATATAAGAACAAGGTTAAGGAGATATTCCTCATGCTGTGGTTATTTTGGTTTGGTATATATACCACACAAATGAACATTAATAAATTTTCACTGAGAACCCCTGACCCTAATGCCCCAGGTTAATTGTAACAACTATTCACTGAAGTGGCTTGTGGTGGATACCACAAGCCACCGACACTGAGGTGAATTAAGTTGTTTCAGCATAAACTAAATCAAAGAGATGATATTATAACCTTGTCAACGATTACAGTTTTCGCGTACCAGTTGCTTGGAGGTGAATTTTTAGTTAACCGGTTTCTGAAATTTGCAGACTGCAGACTATGATTGCGTTTCTAGCTGTTTACAGAGCAAAATAGTGTTGTCCCAAAAAACCAAAGAACGGTTAACCGCAAGCAGACTGCAGTGAAGGCTAACCGCAAGCAAACAGCAGTGAAAACTAACTGTAAACAGTCTGAAGTCTGCAAATTTCACACAACCATATAGCGTGCATTGGATATGAGTTGTCTATAACGATCTTGTTTTCAACAAGCGCAAGTGGAATAAATGTTTTTAGTATATACTTAAAGATAAGATATTATGGGAAGAGACAAGCCAGGTTGAGGCAAAAAGGAGCGGGTTACTCAGCGGTTCAGGCATAAAGGGTACTAGGCATGTATCACTGCAGTGAGAAGGGTGGGCAAGTTGATGCCCGGCATCCATTTTGATGATGAGCAGAATTAACAGGATAAACTCACCTAAAATAATTTTATGCATATACAGATCAGTGGGGCAATGAACAACTGGTATTTCAACAGAATTAGTGGTGCTTGTGCATAAGGACTCCCAGTGACAATAGTGTTTGTCCACATTTTAATTGGTTAACTTGTGGTTGATAAGTAAAGTACTATTCACCCCTGAGCAGCTGAAGAGAATCAAAATTGCCTGCTGTTTTGCTTCAGTTACCAAAAGTAATGTTTTGATCTGTTAACTATTCAGCTTATGTGGTATACATGTATTTAACAATTATTCCACGAACACGCGTTGAATATGAGATCATGGTAGCTGATAGCGAATGAGGCGCATAGCGACGAGTTGGCTTTAACGATCTCATATCCAAAAGCGTTAGTGGAATAATAGTTGTTTTATTAAAAAAGCCCAAAAGAATTGTTTAATCTCTGACGACGCTGAAACTAAAAAAATAATAATAATTCACAACATAGCCTAGTTTCGGGAATAATTTTCAGAAATAAGTACGTACCTTGCAATCCATCAGAGTTTGAAACATCGTCCTCTGCAAATTTGACTGGACGCCAAAAGTTTGCCATCCGTACGGCTAGCACATGTAAAGCAGATTGATAGCGACAAACAACAGAAGACAGCGGCCTTTTTATGAGCAATTGCCGGACAATTTACAAGAATAGACTGTGAAAAATTGGAAGTCAAGTGAAGTCGTTTCTTTGTGTGTGATTACTAAAGAGACAATCGTTAAAAAAGTCATCACTTCTGATTATTCCTACGAGGTTATGTAGGCGGGACAGGTTTTTACGTTTCGTATACAAAAAAGGAGAGATCAGAGTGTTCAGGGACTTACCAGTAGCCCCATGGGCGTCTGTTTGGGTGTTCCTTTTGGGTGTTCCTTTTGATCAAAACTTCTAATGCTCTTTGAAGCATTTCATCCCAGAACTCAGTTCCAATTCACAATATTGTTCAGACTGAAAAGCGTTTAGACCGACAGCCATGCCGAGAGTACTGTCGCTACGGAGGAAACTGGAAATTGTTTGTTTATTTTTGGCAATGTTAACAACAACTCCAACACCCTTTGAAAACCATGATGTTCAGGAAGAGTTGTTAAGATTGTTGCTTCCTGGTCTCCTTTTGCTGGAAACAATGTTAGCCCCACCCAGAACTGGTGAAGCGTTACAAATCATGTATCGTCTAGATCCAACTTTCCATGGCTTTCGCTTTACAGGAAGAGACTTCTTTTCAACAATAGAAAGTCAAAGGTACTTGTTTTGGTTAGATACCGGTGAATTGCCTGAAACATTGGCTGAACTTGCGGAAGATGTGTCTCGCGATTTGTCTCAAAGGAATAGAAATGGTCATCCAAGACAAAGACGTAGAAGGTCAAAATCAAACTTCACTAATCAGGTATTGTTGACAATCATGTGGCTTAGGAAGTACCATTGTTTAAGCACACTGGCGCTTATGTTTGACGTAAGTCCATCAACAGTTTCGGCTACGATTCACCAAGTAATTCCAGCTTTATGGAGATATTTCCGAAATCAAGTTACTTGGCCTACCATGGGTGAATGGAATGCTTTACGCGGAAATTGGCGTTTTTTTCCCGATGCTGTTGGTTGTATTGATGGTACACCACACGAAATATACCGTCCAGAGGCCGAACCACAAGCAGAATTTTATAGTGGTCATCGTCACTACCATCTTTTAAACACCCAACTTATTGTCGATAATTTGGGAAATATAGTGTTTTTACAGGCGGGTTTTCTAGGAGCTATGAATGATGCGGGGAACTTTAATCTGATGGAAAGGATTGGGCCTGGAACGCGTTATGACATGCCAGCCAACTTGGTCCTTTTAGCAGATAAAGGTTATGCAGACGTACCACCACTTCTCACACCTTTTAGAGCCGCTCAAATTCGGCGCTTAGGAAGACTCGATCAACATCGAGCACGAAGATTTAATCGACGTCTATCTAAGTGTTGAGTCATTATTGAGCATACCATAAAGTACATGAAAAGCTACCGAGCGGTTGGAAGCATTTGGCGCCACCCCCGCTGGTTTCAGCCCGTAGTGGTAGAGCTGTGCACTTTTCTCGCACAGCGACATGTAGTGCTCTTTGAAGAACTAAGTGACTAAAGCGCAGCATGCAGCTCAAAATATTTGTATGACAGAAAGTGATCAAGTAAAATGACATCGAATAGCTCGAAAAAAACAAAAAATTAAAACTGGCCAGTAGTTTGTTGCCGATATTGTGTTCAGAGTGGATTAAAATATTAGCATTAGTTAAAAAATCTTCAGTTTCAATATTGTTTATTCTGTTAAAACGATTTCAAATAGCCTGTTTTGATGAAATAAAGACTTTCACAGCTTCGTCTTAAATTAGCACACCTAGTAGGTGTTAGCCACTAATAGTAAGTAATTATCATATGGAGTGTGCTTATGCGAAACATCTCTAAGGAAAGCCATACTAGTGGAAGAAAAGTAGAGGGAGAAGAGGGTTATTGCCTTCGGGTATTATCTTGGCTTTATCGAACGTCAAAAAATGTGAAAACTGCCATGTTGATTGGCTGTAGAAACGAAGTATCAAGGAATAGCATAAAACTCCAAAGAAGTCTCCAAAGAAAGTTTTTTTTTTTAATACCAGAAGTACATAATTATGAAAATACTTAATTTTGAATTGAACCAGAACAAACGTTTACTCTCGCGACGTCTAACGATCTCCAATTTCCTTTGTCACAGGCTAACTTTGGAGGATTGTGGAAATTTGACCAAATTATCACGCTTTATATTAAACAAATATTTCCAAATATTTTGGAGTTTTTTCGAAAATTTTTCAAACACGAATAATCTCTAAAACAGCCTAATTTACAGCGTAACTTGGTGTTCACCCTTTCTGTGATAGTTTTTAATTTCAAAGTACAAAATAAAAATAATTTACAACTTGCTAAGATTTGACGATTGTGCAACCACCATCATCGACAGAGCTTGTGTTCGAATTATCTTCGATGATGGAGATTTTATCGTTTGATTGATTTCAAAGAAGGGAACCTTCGCCATCACTGATTCGATTTTACTGATGAGAATAAATTATATCAATTAACATATCTGTACCAACAGAAATATTGCCGCTCTTTTTTTCCTCTCATGCAAACTAAGTTACCCACTTTATTTTATTCCTTTCAACAGACCATAACGGCTTTTCGATATATTGTAAATAAATGAGTCCTGTAAATCATCCTTGGAGTACCATACAGCCGTTTGCTCATTCAAAATCCAAACTTTTCATTCTAATTGATTTTGCAAGGAGTTAGAGTAAAAATAAGCTCTAAAATCCGCCATATTGGCTCCTTTCGCAGTCGATCGAAATCGGCCATCTCCATAATTTCCAAAGGAAAAAGTAATAGAACTTTTAAACAGCCATTTCGTAGTAAGGACTCTAAATTGTGATTGCGTGCAAAATTGTAGCCGAATCGGTTAAGTACCATGGCTGCGACTTTTCAGTTGATATTGCTCGATTCTTAAAGAGTATGACTCTTATCTCCTTCGGAGAGCTGTAGTTGTAGCTGTCAGAAAGTGACCGACTCTGCCCATTTGACGTTTGCGATAAAATCTAGAAGAAATTTAAAACATTTTCTGAGTTGTGATGTGCAGTCGAGTCGAAGACCACGCACTCATTTCTGCGCTACCTCGCTTATCTGATCTCACATGTTATTCGTTATAACTTGGTCGAGATGAATATAGCTGTAATTTCTTTTGTTTTGTTCCTATTCCTGCTGTTGCCTGCAGACTGTGCTGTGTATGGTAAGAAAAATGTCTCTACTCCTGCTAAGGTAAGATTTCACTGCTAGTAAGAAAGAGTTAAAATTATTGAAACACTGACCTAATATAGCAGCTTATAGTGATCGCGAGAAATCAATGTTCCAAAGCTCAACATCCACTAGCATATTTGTTCAATTGTTTGCAATTTTCACTAAACTGCGCTTCAAAAATTATCGAGAGTTAGGCTTCTAAACCGTCATTCTTTTTTTTTTTTTTTGCGGTGGAACAAAAGTATTCAGCGGAATGGTAGATTTTTTTTTTGAAAATATATCTTGAAATATCTCAACTGACCGTATCTAGATTGCTGGCTAAAATTTGGCTTTTCTTAGGTTGTTTTGGGCATAGAAAATAGGTTTTTTGTACCTGAAAAATACTAATACCACTAGAGTGGCGTGAAAACGTATCGGCATTAAACCGATGCAAATTGAGCAACGTCAAAATGAGCAAAACGACCAATAATACTGCTAATTATAATAGTTTCAGAAATTCATAACACGAATAGGCTTCGAAAAGGTGACAGAAATACCTTCAGCTTAAACTTCTGCTCAAACAATTTTAAAGGATATTTATATATATATTTTTTTTTTCAGAAACTGCGGAGATCGTTTGAGTTCAAAGGGTAGTTGAAAAACGTGGCGAAATTTCCGCGGAACGAAACCATAAAGAGGATGTCTGAAATTGTTTGGAAAATTTCTAAAACAATTTTAGTTCAGAGTGTAGCTGAAGGGCTTTGGGAAATTTCTTCAGAAATGGCAGAAACTATTTCAGGGAGTGAATAAAACGACTTTCGAAATTTCACCGTCAGACGTTCTTTTAAATCGTCACTCAACCCAAACAACTGAAGTCACACGACCCAAAACAACTGAAGCAACGACTGCGTAGGAAAAAATATTGTGCGTGGTCAACACTTTGCTTGTTGGAATAAAACTTTGTAGAGCATTTTTTTAAAAGAACCCTGCATAAGCAGTAGATTCAGAAGAAAGGGTTTTTATAACTTCAATATCGCGATGCGTGATGTTAAACACGGAGCAAACCTATATTATAAGGCTGAGGCGTGCAACATGTCAGGCACAAATTCCAATGAAAGACTTGATTGGTTGGGATTTGAAAAAATGATTGAGTATATACCACATATACAGTCAAAAAGGATTGTTCCCGTTCATGAACAATAAAATGACATTGTTTTTATTTTAGACTTTTTGCAATATGCATTACACATTAACAACTTGAAAACAATATACATTACACATTAAACTTCTTACAACACGCATTAAACTACATCACTTAAAACTGCGAAAAAAGGTTTATTTCATTAATTGTAATATTATATAAACTAAAAAGAAATTTGTTATCTTTCCGTTACAATTCAATACTAAATCAAATATTTTTAACATAGTTAATATTTCACACTTTCAGAAAAACACACACATATGCACACACACACTACATCACAACGCACAACAAATAGTAGTAGTACTTAAATGCGCGAATTATAATTTACAATTTGTCAGACAAAGATTGTTTCCGAAACATCGTTAACCCTTAACCGTCTTGTTTGAATCCTTGGCTCAAAAAAAAAAAAAATACTAAACACGAGAGACATTTTCGGCATTATCTGTTTAAGCTTTCATGTCGTAGCAGTGTTTATGCGTGGTCAACACGAACTTTCAATGTATAAATTTATATTAAATTCACTAAGCTTGAATGGAATGTATTACTAGTATTACATATTGCATTGGAGGGTTTTTCTTCCACATAAATGAACAGGAATCGCAATTAAAAATTTGCAGAGCCCTCCTATTTCAAGACCGTTACTCTGACACGAGTGTTTAAAATTGAATCCAACAAAATGCTAGAGAGGGCCTTTTCATAGGCTCGCTCCGTGTTTAAAATGCAAAATTAGTTGGCTGTAGACTAAATGCTAAGTTATTTTAAAGTTGGCACTTGACAGGCTTGACTCGAGTGCAATTGAAAATTTGGCTTTACACCTGATGACAAAGAAGTATGCTACTAGAATTCGATACTAAAAAACGCATTAAAAAGTTGACGGAACAGTCTGCAGCTTTAATTTTGGCTTTTATCTCTGTTTGTCATTTCCTTCAAATATTTAAGTTGCCTTTTCGCTCTGTGCTTTTGCTCTGGATGATTCCTGGTCTGTGTTGTTAGTAAGAATCGGTGCGGCAAACTGTAGTTGTTGACGGAGTTTTTGTGGTGCAAAGAATTGACCAGGTTTAAAAAGTGACTGGTTTTTCAGAACCATATTTGCTGTCGTATGAAATGAAAAGAGACGGTTTTGCTTTTTAACTTTTCTTTCCTTTTAATGTAAACATACATTAAAGACTGTTCCATATGTCATCCAAACTCTACCCATCCATTTTGATTTTCTCGATCGATCTTAGCCGGCAAGCTAAAAACTCTACAATAAACCATTTTTGACCATATCACTATCAGCCATTGCTCATATTTATCGTTTAATAACACCGTTCTTGCATAGCATTTTTAACCTTTTAGTTTCGAGTTACTTGATGAGAAAATGTTCCCATTAGTGCTAAAATAAAGAGAAAGTTAGTACATAAAACTAGAAATTAGTTGTAAAAAGATTATTATTCATGAATTCGCCAAAAAATACGTGGCAGGCGCTTCATAAGCAGGAGGAAAGGGGAGGTAAATGGTAAATGTAGAGTTATGGTCCTCCAGGTTGGGGGTTAGGCATGGGGCCAATCCCCCCATCCCGTAAAAAAAATTGTTGATTACGGAAACCGGAAATTCTAATAAGCAATGTTACATTGGGAGCAGCACAACCACTTGCCTGACTCCGGCCCTATGCCCACTTATGGGCTTTGGACATAAGTCAAGTAAGTCAAGAGTTATGGGAAAAAGTCGATTGTGATTTGATGGTGAACCAAACTTAAGGTAAACGCATTGAGCTATCAGTCATAAATAATCACATTGTATGTTCAACCTTTTTTAATTACACAGCACCCTAGCATGTGTCTACAAGGATCACCTGGTCTCCCCGGCCGTAATGGATATAACGGGTTACCAGGCCGCGACGGCCGAGATGGCGCGAAAGGTGACATGGGCGTGGCTGGTCCCCCTGGATCACGTGGTGTTAAAGGACACGCAGGACAAAATGGTGCAGACGCTGACCACAGAAACTGGAAACAGTGTGCGTGGAGGAGTGCAGACAGCCGTGACATTGGTCTTATCAAGGTAAGCTTTAATGTTTGGGAATAAAGTAAATGCATATTTGCCATTCTCGATTCGGTCTTCACTTGAATTCTATTTAAGATTTATATAAGAACTTCGCAGCCATTAATGTTATTTCGTTTAATTTGTAAAACAATATCTAGCAGTTAGTGTATAATAGTCAAAACTAAATAATAGAAAACAATGAAATTAGTGTTCATATCTAAAAGTGTAATAACTGTTTCACCGGTTTAGTAAAATCACTCTACCAATTAAACCCAATTTTATTAATACAACAGTCAAAATTAAAACATTTGTTAAGTAATCAGATTATTATAAAGCAGTCATCCTTGCCTTTGTATCGAATCATGTTAATAATTGCAATTAATTATTTTCTGCAGGATTGCGTATTCGACAAGAAGAAAGACGATACCGCTCTCCGTGTGGTTTACCAAGGCACCTTACATCTGAATTGCGACGACTGCTGTAAGAGGTGGTTTATCACCTTTAATGGCGCCGAGTGCAGTGGTCTACTAGCCATTGACGTCGCTTGGTGGATGCGAAGCAAAAGCCAATCGGACCATAGACCCGGAGCAATAGAAGGCTACTGTGACAACATTCATAAGGGTAAAATCCGTGTTGGTATCAACATTGGAAACTGTCCTGGATATGGAGACGCTAACGGTTATACAGGCTGGACATCTGTGTCCCGCTTGATGATCGAAGAAGTTCCACGGTCCCAGTAATCAGTTGGTTGTTCATACGAACAACGCTGACGTCAGCAGTGCATTAGAGACTGATTAAAGGTTCAAAATTGTATACGGAATACTTGACGTTTGTTAAAGTAACAGGTACTTCATAAATAGGTGAAGGGTTTTAATATTTTGTAATCAGAAACGATATGGTTCTGATTTTCCTCAATAAAATTACTATGCATTGCTTATTCGTGATTCGTGTGACCTCCTTCGTGTTTTGCACAATGATTGTCTATAGAAAACAACTAGCACGAAACTACGTCTCCATGAGGAGTTAACATGACAATATTTCACTGTGTTGTTTGATGTGCATCAAAAAAATAGTTTTATATAATACGTTTGCAACCAGGAGTGCTTGACCTAAGGAGGCTCACAACAGTTTCCAACACTTTCCAGCTCTCATATCAAACATTTATCAGTTACTGATACACAAATAGTGTCAAACAAATGTCCAATAAATTTCCAAAAATGCCGTCTTCATTGACAACCTGACAATTATCGAAACTAAAAGTTTATGGAGCCCTCCATTTCAAACACGCAGTACAGCCACACAGAATACCATTTAAGCAATAGACCGCACTTTCTAGGGCTTTACTGGCGTAATAAAACCACGCGGGAATATGGGAGAACACGAGAAAAGCTTGTAAATCTCGAGCCGCAGGCGAGTGATTTACAAGCTTTTCGAGTGTTCTCCCAACATCCCAAGTGGTTTTAATTTATTACGGCAGTAAAGCCCTAGAAAGTGCGGTTTATTGCTTTTATGAAAATACTATAGAAAACTTTCGTCAAAGACATAGGAATCTATTTTATTTTTCGTGATCAAATTTCTTATTCTCAACAAGTTCATCGGTTGATGCGGTAAACCAAACACAGCGGCTGAAAGAATAAAACACAGGTTAAGCTCCGCACACAAAATTCACGGATCGACGAGCAAAAACGTTCAAAAAAGTTGTCTTAAAGCTATAAAAGTTATAAGAAAGGAAAAGAAAATGCAAACTGACATAGTACAAAATTTATTCAACGATTTTAAAGTTCTTTGACGTGGAAAACTAGCAAATTGTGGCCGGAGTCCTTCATCGCGAAAGTGAGACACTGCACGAAAACTTTGCATGCAAGTTTACAAACTTCGCAGACTGACGAAGGTATTGAGAATAAAGGTTAGTTCCACAAACTCTGCTTTAGAAAAATTGTTATGATTTCATTTATTCCGTATTCTTTCGTTTTCGCAGAATAACAGACTTGGCAGAAAGCACTGAAAGCATATAAAACTAAAATTATCATTCAAGCGCGAGGACTCAGCGTAAGTTTCTGCCATCAAAATAATTCAAATAAGCTTTCATCTCGACAAATTTGATGCAGTTTTAATTCCTTTCAAATAACATTTCCGAGTAAATGTTGGATGGAACGATATCTATGTTTTTAATATTTTTCCAGTCCGATGAAAGCCGACCTGTTTTTTGTGTTCCTTCTCATTTGTTTGTTTCTGCGTTTTCGTTTTTTTCTCTAGTTACTTTGCTCCAACTGTGGTGAGTGGGAAAGTTTATTTTTGTGATCCACCCTCAGTAAATTTTCACAATGAGAACCATATCCTCCGTTTTAACAATCAGATAGACCAAAAGAAGATATTAAACTAACGTTAATTCTTCGTCCTTATGCGTAATCGAGCGTAGTGCGACCATGTCATGTCGAGACGGAAGCGGGACTTTACCGGTACAATAGTACATAGGTTTTTTGAACAATTTGACCAATCAGAGCGCGCGTAGTATCAGAGTTATTTTATAATTTGAAATAAAACTATCTAACGTTCAAAAATTGAACTGCAACCAGGATGAGACATAATAAAAGTGTAAAATAGCGTTCTCTGGTTTAAAAAGTTAAGAAAAAATATGAGCTTTCGGCTATTTTACTATAGCCTTTGACGAATGTAAAAAAAGATAAAGCGCGTGGTTGGAAATATATACAAGGGAGGGTGTGAAAATAATTAAAAACTAAAATACAATAGAAGTGTAAAAAGCTAAAAAAGGACAAAAACAGACAAATTAAGAATTACAATAAGATAGAATATTGTCTTGGTAACGGTTTGGAGTTATTGTCTGCGCCGACAGTTTTGGCAGTGTGCCAAGATTCTAGTGTTCTTCGAATACGGTAATTGCCTTTGTCTATCACGGTAGCGCCATCAAAGTCAATTGAGTGATTATTTTGCCAAGCATGGTTAGCAACGTTCGAGCCTCTCGTATAATTTTTAAGATTTCGTTGATGTTCCTTTCTTCGGGTTTTAAAACATCTGCCCGTTTCTCCTACGTAACTCCAACAGCAGTCAGCGCACGGAATTTTGTAAACAACATTACATTGGAGATCCAGGGGCTGGTTTTCACACCCTCTCTTATATATATTTCCAACCACGCGCTTTATCTTTTTTACATTCGTCAAAGGCTATAGTAAAATAGCCGAAAGCTCATATTTTTTCTTAACTTTTTAAACCAGAGAACGCTATTTTACACTTTTATTATCTAACGTTCGATAGAAACCTCAATATCACTGCAAATTTACATTTCGGGCCCAATTTTTGGCGATTTATAAAAGCCATTTTTAGCAAAAAACTGATTTTCAGAGGCCTGGGTTCAAGCCAAAATTTCTCTATTATGGGTCAGGAGGGTAGGGGACATACAACTCTTCTCTTTTGACTTTGGCTACCCCGGTAAAAACCACAAAGCCATTGCGTTATGCCGCGGTTTTAAAAATTTTTCAAAATTTCTGTCTTGATACCTCAATATATCATTTTAAAGAAGCTGAATTTAATTCCCATAAAGCACTCAATCCTTTTTGGGAATCATCTATTGTTTAACAACTAAATACCAGAAAGAGAAAACTGATCGAAGAGGAGAATCGTGTTCAAGAAGGACAAGAAGAATTAACAACAAGGGAGCTCTCCTTCAATGAACGCGAAGATCAACTTTCAAAGTCCGAAGAAGAGAATCGTAACCAGTTAAGAGAGAAAGGTAAGGATATTCTCCTTTTTCACGATCCCACAATGCTTCGCGCCTTGGGGGGTAAGGCTGAGACAGGAAAACCAACATGGCGGCCGTAGAGGAGGAATTGCGTCTCAAAACAAACTTGAAATCGTTCAAAGACGTGTCGAAATTAGGGAAGGTCAAGTTAAATCAAATATGTAAGAGCTTAGGTGTTGACATAGAGAAAAGCTTTGGGAAAAAAGCCCTTGTCAATGTTGTTTGCAATGCACTTGGCATCTCAACATCAAGTATCGAGCATGACTCGAATGATGAGGTGAAGGTTGATATCTCTTCGAATACGCCTTTGATCGCTCAACCGCAGAAGCTTAAAAAGTGGAAGAAAAGCTTGCTATCTATCCCGCAGCTAATGGATGAGGCACTTGTAAAGGAATTTTTGCTTGGTGTTGGATACAGCCAAACAGATGTGAGAAAGTACAAGACCCTTCGAGCTTGGCAACACAAACAAGGAATTCACTCAGTAAAGTAAGCAGTAAGCATAATGTACAGCTGATGTGTTTGTTTTCACGTGTGCCTGTTTCAACTGTCAAGGGTTTTTTCTTAATTTCTGAAACGCAAGCTTACGTTTCTGTTTCACTTTAGAGTTTGATTTAATTTATTTAAGGTATTTGTAAATCTAGCTACAATTTTTTTTTTATTCAGGGCTTAAAATTGTCAAATTTTGATCGGATATTTCAGGGTTTGTTCTTTACCAAAATATCCAGCCTTGTGAGCTTTAAGAGGATGCTGTAATCCTTCTTTTTCCACGGATCCCGAGGAAATAAAGGTTATCCATATAGTGTTAAAGAATGATACAAGCAAGCTAGTATATGCATACTGCACTTGCGCTGTTGGGTAAGTTACACAAGTAATTTTAGTATTTGGAAAACAAGTTTGTGTCCTTTTGGAAGTTCTTTCTACTAAATATTCAGAAAGTATAGCAGACTCCACTCAGTCCGTTTTGTTATCTCTCAAGATTCCATTGTTACAAGCTTCTACTGTATACTATTTACATTAAGGCTTACATTAAATTAATATTCTGGGTATTTATTCAGTCACTAGTGCAGTCTCTGATGCAGCATGTTATATTTTTGTTCAGTCTTTGACACCTGACCAGTTGGCTTTCTCAAGCCATTTGTTTCATTTGGGTGTTTGGTAAAATTTCCATATTACTCCCACAGGTTGCGAGGTGACTGCAGTCACGTTGATGCGCTACTATTTGTACTTTGTGACATTGTTTCTGAGGGTAAAACAACCATACCACCAGATCCAACCTGCACCGAATTGCCTTGCTGCTGGACAAATCCTAAAGGTTAACAAAACTTGGCTGTCATGTCACCTTTATTTCATCTACAAGTGCTTTATGCTGCCCATAATTTTCTGAATTATATTGAGCTTAAATACAAATTTCTACTTCTTAGGTACCTGTGTTGACCCAGTAACCATTGAACAAGTCCATTTTTACAAATCACGATTTGGTGAGCAGACTCCAACAAAGAAGTTTAGAGCAACACCATCAGTGTCAGAAGAGTTTTTTGGAGTTGCTAGTAATAAAAAGGCTGTCGAAGTAAGCAAGCAACACTTGAAAATGGCAGTACTTGCAGCCAACTGTGACAAACCTATGCCACCTGTGTACTACCTGCTCAAAAACAATTACTCTGAACCTGAATTTAAGTTCACTGAAACCTGTGAGCTGCCAAGTCAGCTCATGGAGAATGATCCACGACTACTCCCGAGTTATGTTACTGACATTGAAGCCACCCCTCCTGTGGCAATATCCTCTGAAAATGATTCTTTACCACAGTGTGAATCTTCCAGTGAAATTGGCCTCCCCTTGGCACCTGTGACACCATTCTGTGAAAATGGCACATTTAATGAGGAAAACATGTTTCAACCCCCCATTATCTATCCAGTACAAGTTCCTTCAATACCTCCCCTCAATGATAGTGCTTTAGAATTCTACAATAACAATGTCAAGGTTTCGATTAATCAGTATTGGGAGATTGAAAAAGCAACTCGGTCCCAATCATCTAGTGAGCTTTGGTTTAAAGAAAGACAGCTAAGAGTGACAGCTTCGAATTTTGGAAACATTATAAAACGTAAAAAGGCAGATGTGTCAAAGCTCACTAACCGCCTATCTACCACTTGTAATTCTTTGTCTCACTTGAACACTCCAGGAGAATGTCCACTTTTGGAAATGTGGAAAACAATAGCGTGACGTAACAACATGGCGGTTGTCAATTCTTCCCGAGTGGACTCCACTACAATTTTATATTTGCCTTTTTTCAAGTTTTCCCGTGGTGTGTTTCCTGCCAGATGGTAACACAACACAAAGAAAGCATTGAATAAGCGTTATGCGTGACAATTGTGCAAAAACACGGCGGATTGTGCGCGGAGGTTAGAATTTACTTTCGATACGTATGTTTGTTTTGGTTGTCTTTTGGGTCGTTTCTTCAGCTTTGATCCAGTGTATCTCTTGTGAAAATTTTTCTGAGCCTTGAAAAAATTCAGGGATGTTCTACAGTTATTCTAGTTGCACTGTGCGAAATCTGAGTTATGGGCTGCAATTTGGGTGGATGAGCCGCGATTTTTGCTGGAAGCCATCGTCTACGCAAAGTGAGACTGCTTACAACTAATCTGTTTGGGCTTCTTTTCGCTCGCTTCAGTCGAAGACTTGATGGATAATTGACGTCAAAGAACATCTTAAGTATATCCAGGATAGCCACAGATTATCTACTGGACGTGTTATAAGACACAACAAGGTCAACAAGGACAACAGGATGCGAGCTTTGTTTTCTTTCTGGTTTCTTTGGACCGAAGGTCGACGCGCGGCTGAAAGTGTAGTCAACTTAATTCTAACCAGCTAGGAGTTCTGACGGTCTTGTTGTTATGTTTAAAAGGAGTTCCAAATGCCATGGTGTTTTCAATTGATTGAGCCAGCCTTCGAGTTGAGGTCATCGGTCTAATTGATTTCCTGGCCAGCTATTTTCAGGGTCGTAACCAGGTATATGGGATCAGGGATCACAGCCTTTGGATCGGGATCATAGCCTCGGGATCGGGATCATGGACTCGGGATCCCGGGTCACAAGTCATGGGATCCGGATCGGCCTATCAGATGGGATCAGAATGGAATCAGGGATCAAATGCTGCCACATTTTGGGGATCAGGAATCAAAAATTAGAGCTAAAATTTGGGATCAGTGATGAAAAAATATATCTGGTTACGACCCTGTATTTTGCGAAGCAGAGTTTGACACCTTTTGACGCCTATTTGTTGATGAAATATATGTTAGAAAGGTTTGTTGCGACTCATTTTTATTGCAAGATAAAACTCAGTACAGCTCACTTTATGTTTTCACTACCAGACCAGCAGATTATGAGCTGCCGCGAAGGATTTTTCTTTTCTAATATTTTTATTGTGTTGCCAAGCCAGGCTGTTTGATTTGCAGCAATGTAATGACACTGTAATGTGTCGCTTCCTTCGACGCGTGTTCTATTTTCTTAATTTTTGAATTCAAGACGCCGCCAAGCTAATGCCCGGGATAATTGTGAGAGAATCTTATCTGAAAATCGAAGTTCATAGCTCCTGTTAATTTACCAAATCAAGTGCTTAGTGTGTCACTGATATGTACATTACGCGCGACGGAAAACGTTCGTTTCCGCTTTACTCACTCTCAGCCAAGAGAGATCAACGGCATATTTTTTTCTTTCTGCAAGCCGTGAATAAAGTTAGGCCCAGGATGCTTAAATCCTTGCATGATGTGGCGTAAACTGTGAGAGTATCTTATTTTAAAAGCGGAGTTCATAGCTCAGTTCTTTTAATTTACCAAAACCAAGTGCTTACTGTTATGGGCATAGCGCGCGACAGAAAAGCATTTAAAATGCAAGCGCTCGTCTCCGCTTTACTTATTCCTGTCCAAGAGAGGTCAATGGCATATTTTCTTCTTTCTGTAAGCTGTGAATTTCCGCTTAGTTAATAGAACGAAGCTTGTTTCATTCGAGTTCGAGTTCTGTACACTTCGCTCAGGCTGACTTCGCTGTTCTAGATTTCGATCGACAGAGCCAGCAGGAATATATTATGTCAACAGACCTCGCATCATGTGACTCCAAATTCGAGCAATGATTGGATAACTGTTTGTTTTGATCTGCGGATCAAAACATTTCCAAAAGTGGACATTCGTCTGAACTGTTGAAGGCCATTAGATTTGGCAAAGAAAATGAAGATGTGGCTGCTCAGCTTTATGTACAATATCAAAATTCCAATGGTTCTCCTGGAACTAAGATTTTTAACTGCGGACTTTTTGTGAATCCGCACTTCCCATGGCTAGGAGCTTCGCCAGACAGGGTTGTTTATGATCCCAATTCCAGGCCATCAATTGGTGGTTTGGAGGTGAAATGTATCGAGTCAGCACAGGGGATGACGCCCATGGAGGCATTTCAAATGAAGCGAAACCCTACAGAAGGCAAGAAAAAATCTTTCTGCCTCAAAATAATAGATGGCAATCTAAAGCTCGATGAAAACCACAATTACTTTTACCAGGTCCAGGGTCAGGAAGGGGTGTCGGGTATGGAATGGTTTGACTTTGCCTTGTTAACAGATCCTCATCTTGGCCTAAATGGCATGTTTGTTGAAAGAATTTACTTTCAAAAACCCAAATGGGAGTCTGAGTGGCTGCCAAAGCTTACTGAGTTTTATTTCAATCACTACCTGTCTGCTAACTCTACCCTGTAGTGGTATTTCTGCAGAAATATAATATGTCAAAAATGTTGAAACTTTATCAGCCTTACTGACTGATGAGTACCAGGTATTAAAGTCATATCATTTGGAGTTAAAATATTCTGCTGTCAATATTTTTCTTTTTCAACATTTTTTCAAATTTAAATAGTCAGACTAATTTTATTGTAGTAACATCTGCTATGAATCAAAGAATACCAGTGAGAAATAAAACACACTTGAACTGTTGACCCTTTACATGTAAGCCCCAAGAGTGACCATCATCAAATTTCTCCTAACGGTATCAATACTTCATCAAGAGAAGAGGTTATAAGAATTAATAAAATGGCTTCCAAACTGGAAAAAGCCTTGACCTTTTAACAAATTCTCCCAGCTGTGCTATAAGAAAATGCATGAAGTTTAATCAGGAGAATTTGTATGTGGAAATAATGACTTGAAGGTATAAGCACAAAATACACATAATACCATAAAATTCCAGTTATATACCCTGGGCTTATACAACATCGTAAGGGGTTTTGGGACTTATGAACAGAGGGGCTTATATCTGGGAGGGCCCTATAAGCGGAATAAAAAATGTTTCAAAACGAGCCACGGCAGCATTGATCAAAAGATATTTTAAAGTTAAAAAGTCATAATAAAGCAACATTAAGCCCTGTTCAGTACTGTCATCCTGTAGAGGGGGTGGGGGCTTATATTCGGAGGGGCTTACAGTAATTATAACCGGATGTATTTTTTGTTTCCAGGTTAGGCTTATAAACGGGGGGCTTATAACTGGAATTTTGCTGGGGATATTATTTGCTAATTTATTTGATTCCAGTGTATTTACCGTCACCTAAGTTAATGTAGTTGTCTTGTCCCCACCTTAAAAAGCATGCATGCTACCTGCAGAGGGCAAGCATTTTTTCTTTGTAATTTTATTTAATATGTACTTAAATTTAAGAAGCTTTTGCAATACTACCAAATTCTTATGTAGTCATGCAAATAAAGCTTGTTGTTGTTCTTTGTATTTTTATGAAATAAAGATAAGGTGCTGTTGCTGTAATGTGCTGTTCAAGAAAATAACCATACCACTCACAGAAATTTTTTGGGTTTTTAAACCCAAAAAACCTCACCTCCACCCCCCACCATACACACATACATCCCTTTGGTAGCTCTAGTTTCATCTGTTAATAGGTGATGGTGAGGGGTAGCCTTAAACAACTTTTTTTTATAAATGAATGTGTGCCCAGCAGTAGCAGTGAAATATATATATGATGAATGCAAATGCGGCCTTACACTACTGAAGACCTGAAAAAAATTTTCAGGCTCTGAGCGGGAGTCGAACCCACGACCTTTGCGTTGCATTCATTCATCATATATAACTTTTTTTTACAAAAAGCAAAATGTCTTCTGAAGACCCTCTCACCTCCCCCCCTTTCCACTTCGAAATTTTCAAAGACCTTCCTTTGGTAGGTATGGTAGTTATCTGTTATTACCACGGATTATCACCCCCCAACTTTTTCCGAAAAAATAAAGACTTACTAAGAGAAGAGTCACTTAAGCCCCCCCCCCCCCTCCCACTTCAAGTCACTAGTCACCCCCACCCCCCTAAAACCTGGAAAAATGTTCTGTCGTCCATAAATTTATATTAAAACTAAAGTTGTTTGCTTAATTAAAAATAGCACTGCCCAATATTCAGTTTACTGCTGTAAAATTGGGCTTTGAAAATTAATCAAGTAAGAGCGGACTGTAAAAATTTGCTCAGCCAAATGAGCCATGCATAAGCGAACTTCATTGTCAAAAATGTGAAATGTTTTAATTCGCTGAATTGCCCTTTCCACATGAATTCTTGCTTCTGCAATTTTTTCTGATCCTTTTCCTTCCATTTTGTTAAGTTGAGACCTTCCTTGCCCTTTGAAATCTGGAATGGTCACTTTCACACCCATGTCAACAAACAAGTCATTCACAGCAAATCCCCTATCTGCCATAAGCTCATCACCCATGTTTAATTTAGTAGTTAAACCTGGGGAATTGGCTGTGATATGTTTGTCAGATGTACGTCCACCCCAAGCTTGTGAGACATACACAATAGCACCATGAGGGTCTATTCCAACAAGGAATTTAAAAGTTGTGTGACCCTTGTAATTTGAATAAATTTCTTTGCTCGCTTGTAGGCTGGAGAGCTTCTGAGTGAATATCTCAGTGCAATCGATAATAACTCTCAAGTAGGGAAATTTGGAAAACTGCCTTGCCTTTCCATCTGTTTCACTTTCAGGCATTTCACACAAATCTTTCAAATGAAAGTACAGCAGATTGATCCATGAGGTAAAGATCTTGCTGACACTTGACTCGTTTATTCCAAACCTTAATGCCAAGTCAGTTACAGTCAACCCTACTCTTAGACGCACAAGAACCATGAATAGTTCTTCTTCTGGGGTTAATTTGGTCGTTCTAGTTACTTTATTAACTGGAGCACGATTTTTCGAAAACATCTCACAACCTCTCCAGTGTCGTAATCTTCCTAAGGCTCCAACACTTTCCAGGTAACCAAACAGAGCTTTAAGGGTTCCATAATTGGGAAATCCAGTCCAGAATTGGAATTTCTTATCATCAAGTTTTAAGTCTTCTGAAAGAAGGCATTTCGAACGGAGTTTTTCATTTTCCTCTTCAAGTTCTTTAACTCTGCAGTGAAGCTGTAATAGTTCATTTACTATAGACTGTTCCACATTCAGTGACCATATATCTACCTGACCCTTGCAGTAGTCGTGCTCTTTTAACGGATGGTCCGCAGATAAGCCCTGGCTCCACAATTTATGTTTTTCGGGAGTACAAATCTCTGGTTTCGGACGGCCTTTTGCAGTTTCAACCCGCTAAAAATAATAGACAAACAAACAAACAAAACAGGACTCAGAAATTATATACTGCACAGTTTCACACTTGTCAAATCACAAATCCCTACCTTTTTTTTTTTTCGCGAAGGCGTCGTTTCATTTCGCTGTCTTTTCGTCCTCAGGCTATTTTTTGTCGACCTTGAAGGCTTTGGCTGATTGTGACTGTGTTTAAACACACAAGGGTTATAGGAGGCACTGTCTATTTCATTCGATTTTTGACCTCCAATGAAGTGCTCTGAGCACAGCCGCGAGTTAACAGTCGGCGAAAAGTTCTTTCGCCGAATTCTCTTCAACCAAACCTGTCTTCGGTTAATATCTTTTAGAATACGATAAAACTTTAAATCTTTTCTTGTTTTACGGCTGTTGGAGCATCCAGGAGCGCAACAAAAATCGTTTTTTCCCATGTTGACACGCTAAGCTGAAACATTTGCAAAGGGAAAACACAGCTGTTTACCCCCAAAGCGCAAAGCATTGTGGGATGCGTGAAAAAAAGAGAATTGGAAGGAATTCATTGGATAGATTTATTCAAATTGCAACTGATGGTGAAAGAGAGTTTATACTTGAAGGGAGTTAACTTATGGTGTTATTTCAGAGGAAATAACACTATGCAGTACTGTTTCCCTTCAAAGGTAAGGTTTTATTCATATATTATAGAGAGCGAATTGCTTCTCCCGCAGTTTTCTTCAACCTTTTTATAGTGGCTGGCTTAAAGGAAATCTTAACGTCGTATACTCGTTGCTCGGATCAAAATTTTCGTCGCCCTTTATAAAATTAAATTCAAAACACAAGATCAAAACACCCGGATCCCGAAAGAATAAGATAACCTGGGGGTTAGTTTGATCATTCCTATGTTTTCGACTTCAAAATTTATTCACTGAGTGTGGCCGATTTGTTTATATCTGCGCGCGTCGTACAAATAACCTCTGTCAACCTTACATTAATTTGTTCAAACAAAGAAAGTAACTGACAACTTGTGAGCAGGGTTTTTATTAGTTATTCATTAATGCTGTTTATTGGAAAGCGATTTGCCGAACATATCTTTGCGTGCACAACATGCTTGTCAAAATCTGTGACAAGGGGGTTTTCCATTAAGTCATCAACTGTAGCGAAAAGGGTATTGACAAACTTCGCTTTTTTGCATACAGTATGACCTTCTTTTGTATAATTATATATTTTTCCACGTATGACTTCAAATAAGCGGTTCGATAAACATAGGCTAGCTGTCTGCATTCCTTTCAACATAAGTATTTTTTACCGGGAGTTTTCAGTAAATCGAGCGTCGCATATGTTTTTATCTGGCGAGTTAATTTTGTAATCAAAATTAAATTATGTCTTAACATAAAGCAGTATTTATATTCGCTTTGTAAAGCTAACTGCTGTTATGATGTTAACGTTGTCTGCAAATAAATTAAAACTAGATCGCTTTGGTTTTTGTGTCGTTTCCTCAGAAACGATACGGTATTATTTTGGCTTGGAGGTGAACTATTTACACAGTGGAGGCTACTATCCAATCAGGAGAACGCTCGCAACCACAAAGTAAATGAGTTTGACCGAAGGCAATTAATTTCGTAAAAGCATGTTCTTCAAATATCGGAAAGATAATCCTCAGCATGGCCAAAACATATTGAGATTCCTTACAAATACAAATATCCGAGGACTGCAATGGTTTTAGGTTTGATTAAAGCGATGTATTGGAAAAAAATTAGAGTAAGCTCTTTTAGCGTTTAATTGTAAAGTAAACATTCTAGCGATTTTCTGAAACGGAAGAAAATTTCCACCAATCAGAGTGTTTGCAACGCAAACAAAAGCGTAATGACACGGCATATCCGCCGTGGACAAGTTGATTAAAGAGAAGGGCATATATGCAGGAGAGTTACAAAGTTCTTCACTTAATGTAACAGATTAATGTAGAAATGTGTATAGGAAAATTCACGGCATCTTCAACGTCACAAGCCGCGCGAATACACGCAAAATTGCGTGGGTTCTCGCGTGGACGTATCCACGTGAATCGCGAAAACATTCGAGTCGGCACGAAAAGTTCAGAACAAAAAAGAAGACAATCAAGTTCTGTTAAAACATCAAATTTCGTATAGACAGTTTCGTATAGCAAGCTGTGCAACTGCCATGTCGAACAACATTTATCACCTTGATGTAAAGCTCAAGATTAACTACCGCGACTGCTGGATAAGTTTTCTGAGATGAAATTAACAATATAAACATTCTTTGCATTACTCAAAGCCATCGCGGTCTGATCGAAACTCCACGGCATCGCCAAAAATGCAAATCGTAATTATCAAGACTGTTACACTGACAACAGAAGCAACTTGGCTGTTTCTCATTCTGTGGAAAAAATTTCATATTTGGTAGAAGAGCTTCCAGCGCGGATCGAGTCAAACGAGCAAAATAAAATCCAATTTTGACTAGATACTTCTGGATGTATTTAAATCCCGGTTAAAGATCTGTCTATGGTAGCCTTTTTACATTAATTTGCCCTTGTCGTTTATGTGTCGAAGTTAAGTGACCACACACATTTTTTTGGAAGAAATGGCTTCGAAACAATGTATTTGAGCTTATCTCCGTTCTTGTTGACTAGGGTTTTGGTTTGTCTAGAATTTGGCATTTATTTGATTTGAGCATATGCCTTGAGCAGGGCATGTGATCAATTTAGAGATCAATTTAGAGAAGTATATACCTCAAGATTGTCAAAAGGTCATAATTTCATGTACGATTATATTGATAGGAACATGTTACTTTCTGTAGTTGTTTTTTCATTAATAAAAAAAGTGTTCTGCAGAAGAAATCATTTTAATTTTCATTGGATGAGTAAAAAAGGTGAAGGCAAGCTCCCTTTATTTAACTTTATTTGGAGAGAAAGACACATACTATTTCTATAATTAAAGAGGAATATTAATGTGTTACTTGAACTCTGCCAAACTGTAGCAGGTCTGAGTTTATGCCTCCTTCACATAAAATGGACAGTAGGCGTTAAATGGGAAGTTACTACTGAATATGAAGTTCTTTTTATTCTTCACTCGCACATAAATTCAGCAAATTCAACATACACTAGGACCTCCAAATTAAAATAAACCCCAAACCCACCTCTCCTTAAACATTAGGCTATTCTCACCCTTCTGCGATCTGGAAACGAAACACTATTTCTTTTTGAAATAGCTGCTTGTTGAAAATGCGTTTGGAAACCGATAGCGCCGCTAAAAATGGGTCATATTTTTATTTGTTAATTTAGAGAAACAAGACCAACATTACAAGATATAAATGGAAAGCAGATTGTATGATTGAATTTAAATTGATTCTTACATAAACAATAAGTCCACATACAATTAACCAAGTTCATCTTTACTTCTCGAGCACGACAAAATTTCCGTAAAAACTACTTCCAAAATAAGAAACTAAGAACCTTTTTAGAACCCAAATGGCCTAAATTTGTGCTTATTACCATTTAAATGCAGGTTTATAATCTTAAAAAAATATATTTTTTTTTCGGAAGAAATAAAATATCTCGTTTTTATTTTTTGTTAATAATTAAGTGAAAGCAAACAAATTATGCAGGAGGTGAGCGAGGAAACTTTTGTGACTGTTGTTAGGAAGTAGTTACACTGATTAATTTTCTGTACCAAGGCAGGGATTTATATATAAATAGCATAAAGGAGAAAACTTCTTAATATGTTCTCCTCGATTTTGCTGGATATTAAACAGTTCAAATACATAAAAAAATGAACATAATATGCTTCCATGTTATAAACCAATTGTAAGTTGCCCATAGATAGAAGAACTTCATGACCTATATAATCTGTTTAATTTTAATCAATACACACCCCTCAAAAATAGCAACGTTTTTCAGAAATATTTAAAACAAAATTATTTGCGAGCAATTTTCTTTCAAAAGGAGACAAAAAATCTGAACAAAAAAATAAAGCTTTAAATATATATTAATTTTTCTTTTCCTCACTCACTGTTCATAGTGCAAGCAAACGAACCACGTGGCCTTCATATCATTGACAACCGACAGCTGAAGTTTACATTAGAAACATGAAAAACGACCAAATCGATTTGTTGAATTAGTGACACAACTATATTGTATTACCAGAAAAGTAAGAATTCAGTTTGTTCTCACTCTCGTTAATTTCGGAGTGCGAGGTCAATCCATCACAAGAGAGAACATTTTAGAGTTCTCAACACTGAAGCTTTATTAACATCTTAAAAACATGAAAGGAAAGAAACTTAACGTTTTTCTATCGCTGTTGTTATTGCTGTCTCGCACGTTCGAGGGAGAAGGTGCGTCCACCACATCAAAGGTAAGAAGAGGAAAGGCAAAATTTACTATTTCAATATTAAAAAGCCTGAATTCTAAAAAAAGCAAAAAAAGTATAGTTTAGTAATCGGTAGTTTTATTTGAACGTTCACTTAAAATACAGTAATCAACGTAATATTCGTTTTTTGCAAAAAAATGTCATAATTTTTGTTCAGCATTACGACGATTTTAATTTTGAACATCAATAATGCTTTTCTTGAAACAACCAAAAAAAGTAGGAAACAAAACATAAAATATTGGCCTAAACAGAATCAACGCTTATTGTTGTAAGCTAGCGAAAGCCGAAGAAACATTTAAATGATCAAAGAAATATTAACTGACTCCAACAAGATTAGTTTGACCTCAGCTTTGTATTTTTTCGCATAACAGTTTTTGCCACATTTTTCTGCGCGCAACTGGTAGAACGAGAAAAGGTTATTTAAAACATTGTTTTAGTCCAAGGATGTAATTTCGCAATAATCCATTGGATAAAAAATTATGAAACTAAAAATAGGGCACGAATGGCTGTTACGCAATTTAAGTTTCAGCTAGAGATGGAAAATCTGTGCTCCCTTTTGCTAGACTCGAACCTGATTGTAATAAAATTGAAAAAAAAATGGCATTGAAATAGTTTCTCGCAAATTGCACATTTTCAGAGTTTTATTTGAAGCATAAGAAGCGAAAGAAAACAATGTATTTTTTTTATATTAAAAAGTCTGAATTCTGAAAAAAAAAAGAGTCAAAACTTTATAGTCCGGTAATGAATAGTTTTATTTCAACGATCAATTAAAATAAGCAATGTAAGATTCACTTCTTGCAGAAGGACGCAATTGAGAAAAAGGTCAAAATTATATTGTTCAGCAACGACGATTTTGATTTTGAACATCAAATATTGTTTGCTATAAAAATCGTTTTCAACAAAAGAAAACAAAAAATACTGCTTTAGCAGATTCAACGCTTATTGTTGTAAGCTAGCGAATGCAGAAAAAAAAAACCAGTTGAATGATCAAAGAAATAACTGACTCAATCAAGGTAACATTTACCATTGCAAAAAAAAAAATATATGGGAAAAAAGCTTAAATGGTTGTAACGCATAAGTGGCAGAAAATCGGTTCGTCCTTTTGCTACACACGTACCGGACAGCGATAAGTAAACATTGTAAACTCATTAACTTATCACTTAGACTAGTGTTGTCGCGAATTGCGCAGTTTCAAATTTATATATGTAAGCGTACAATAAAAGGCTCGATAGAACTGAACAGCACAGATTACGTCTATCAGTTGTGATTGATAGGTCTGGTTCCATTTTGTTTGTTTCTATTTTTCAATGTTCGTTGGTTGTTCGCCATAAAGGTTGATGAAAATGAAAAACGCAATCGTTAGTTGAGGTTTGAACTTCAAAATTCGCGTGTTTTTAACAGGCACAGTAATGTCGTTTCTAACTATTTGCAGCTACTAGTGTAACACCAAAGTCTACATTCGTTAATCCCGCAACCATCGCTAACCTTCTTCATTCACACAGCAACCTAGCACGTGCTTCCAAGGACCATCCGGTATCCCTGGCCGTAATGGATATAACGGGTTACCAGGCCGCGACGGCCGAGATGGCGCGAAAGGTGAGAAGGGTGTGACTGGTCCACCTGGGTCACGTGGTGTTAAAGGAGACGCAGGACAAAATGGTGCAGACGCTGACCACAGAAACTGGAAACAGTGTGCGTGGAAACGTGAAGACAGCCGTGACATTGGTCTTATCAAGGTAAACTTTTTTTGGGAAAAGTTATCTTGTATTTTTAAACATATGGATGAATAATGTTTTCTACGTCAAAATCGAAAACATTGTAGTGATTACCAATTTAATAACAATACCTTCAATATAATAGCCGAAAAAAAATTATGGTCCACACTCAATTTGGAATCAGGCACTGATAGGTATTTTTTTATTTATTTTTTTCTGCAGGATTGTGTTTTCGACAAGAAGAAGGATAATACCGCTCTCCGTGTAGTTTACCAAGGCAACTTGTATCTGCTTTGCAACCACTGCTGTAAGAGGTGGTTCATCAGCTTCAATGGCGCCGAGTGCAGTGGTCCACTGCCCATTGACGTCGTTTGGTGGATGAAAAACAACAACTATCCAACCTACAAACCCGGGTCAATAGAAGGCTACTGTGACAACATTCACAATGGTAAAATCCGTGTTGGTATCAACATTGGAAACTGTCCTGGATATGGAGACTCCAACGGTTATACAGGCTGGAATTCAGTGTCCCGCTTGATGATCGAGGAAGTTCCACGGTCCCAGTAATCAGTTGTTTATTCAAAAGAATAATGCTGACGTCAGCAATGCATTAGAGACTGGTTTAAGGTGCAAAATTGTAAGTGCATGACCACTATAAACACCATTTACATTTACATTTTTACGGAATGCCTGGCGTTTGTGAATGTAACAAGTGCTCCATAAAATGGTGAAGGGTTTTAATATTTTGTAATCAGAAACATAATTGTAAATGATTCTCCTCAATAAGGTCATTATGCATTGCTACTGATGTCTGATTATTTGTGTTTTGCAATCACTCTTCTGGAATGAGAGGTAATTAATTACCCAATGCATGCTGTTTTCTGGAAAGAGAGTGAGATTTCTTTTCTTTTAAGAAAGTGTACTACCAACTTGACACAAATGAAATATGAGCAGGGGGCTTCATCGAATTTCTACTATAATTCCAAATAAACCTCACATGCTAATTGGCTAAATAAACAACTCATTTGGGACAGATTTATATCTCTATACGTAATCGATACTGAACTGCAAGGTTTGTTAATTTATTCGACGGAAAAAAAGCATAACAAAGATTTTTTTTCGTGAACGCAATTGATTTAGAAAAGGCACGGTGCGTGCGGAAGAGATGTGATGAAATCATTCTAAGGCAAAATACTTCTATATTTATTTCTAAATACTGTCCGTGCGATAAAATAAAAATCACTGCCAGGCTTCTCGGCTAATTTTCACGTTGACATTTTAAAAATAGAAAGCTTTACAGCCCCCGTTCCCCACCCCCTGTAATTTAAAAACCGCACATGCTATGACCACCAAATTAACACAGCATGATCTACACATTTATTCTAATAACTACAGATTTGTTGGTGCCATTATGAGGACGCATGCAATTTTGTGTCATTATTCATTAGGCAACGTGTTGATAAAATAAGGATATCTGCTAGCTGAAAACACACTTTAGTTGTCGTTAACAACAGCAATGATTCCATAATAACGTCTTTAATGTTGGAATATCCGCCATCTTAGATTCGCCATTTTGAACTTTCTTAAATGAATTTTAAAATTTACTTTTTCAAACAGCCTAAAAGCGAAGAAAATGGAATATAAAACCAGAAACCCATATGGATTGAAACGTGTAACGCGCGCGCACAGCGTTTGAATATTCATTTTGCTATTAAAGTACCATATTTGGAAACACGAAGAATTTGTACGCGAATGCTTTATACACGTAATGACACACGCAACATAATTTTTTGTTTTGTGGTAAGTTGCTTGAATTTCGACCTAAACGCCGTAAATTTCTTACAGAAACTAAAGAAATAAATTGTGTGTATCGAAGCGAAGTTCTCCAGACTACTTCAAGAAGATGAAACAGGAGAATTTAACCAAATTTAACGTTTTTCAACCAAGCTTGTTCAAAAACAAGATTACGCCATCGAGCGCGAGCTAGCGTGCGCTGTGAATTTAATCCAAATATAGTAATTTTGATTGGTTAAATGTTTCTCGTGATTTTTCATATATGGTACTTAGTGTAAACGAATGTGCAAACGCTTTGTACAATGCGAATCATAGGGAGTTACACGTTTCAACCCTTATGGGTTTCTGATAAAACTTTACGTCGATGTAAGAGACTGTTTCACCATGGAAACATAAAAATCAATTAAGCAATTTTTGGTGATTTTAATCAAAAAACATAACTGTAAAAACGTCTTGCCATGTAAATGTCGGAGTTCTCGATCACTAACGTCAAACTGTTTCCTTTTAAATTTTGGGGATGGTCACTAAATTTAGTGAGTAACACATCTTCAAAGCTGGAGCAAGTGACCAGAAAATTATTGTTGTCGATGTCATCTCAGTCCTTATCGAAAGAGGGTTAAAGGTAGGGAAATATACTGAAATAAACGTTCGTGATCGGAGAACAAAGGGCTAAGGAGATGTCAAGAAAATTGAGGACATCTATGTCCAATCAACTAGTACTGCAAGTTTTGTTTCACAACCTAAAGTAAACTGTTCGCTCAAAAACAAAACTGCTTGTCAGCTGAAATAACTTCTTTGGGTTGCAATCAAGGATATCATTAATTATTTGACACTCGCACTGCGAAGATACGAACTTTAATTCTATATTTAAATTTATATAGGAAAGAGCATATAAGTGCGATCGAAAATTAAGATATTACAATTTGGATTCTGTTTTCCATTTCTAAAAGGTGGTTTATGTTAATCAAAATATCATTTATGTTGATCTCATCTAAGTTCCCATAGAAAAAGAGTTGAAAATTAGAGAAAAATCAGTAATTTAACTTTCGTGAGTAAAAAACAAAGTGAAGAAAATGATTGAAAGCTAAGTTTAAGGTTCCACCCCTAAGGAAAACTGCTCGTTGAAAAACAAAATGCATGTTTGGGGAGCTAGGCAGCTAAAGCAACTTCTTTAAGTTCAGTCACGATATCATTCATTATTTGATACACGTACCAAGAAGATACGATTCGGTGAGGGTAAAAGGCGGAATGAGTTTGCGGAATGGCATGTGGCATGACTTGCGGAATGGCATAATTATGCGGAATGTAATTTACGCGGGATGACTCATTGACATAAATTTTACTGAAGAGCGCGCCAATTTTTAAAGAGCAGACGCCTTATTAAATACTGCGGGCTTAATGATGACAATCGATTGAAGATAGCGTTCTTCACGGATTCTACGAAAAATATTTCGGCGGCCAGTGTTTCCCCAATGCTAAGGATTTCCCATTCTGTGGACGGTTTATCGCTTTTAGTCAAAAGATAAAAACAGCGACGGAAAAGCATCCGACCGTAGATCTTTATACTACAAACCAAAAAATGCCTCGGATACATCTTTGTATTAAATTCATGTAGCGGTTATTAATACTGTATAAGTTAAACAAAACATCGAGACAGAAAGTCCAGTTTTGGCGGATATCATCTCGCCTCAGTAAGTAGAGGGTACAAAGCAGAGAGATTACGAACACTACGGCATATTTGTTTCATTAGAAGTCTACTAGCCCTGCTTTTCGTTAGTCTCCTTCGCAGCCGCTCCGGGCTGAAATCACGCAACGCTCCCGGTTCGGCTCGAGTGCCGGGCTGCGAAGGAGACTAGCTTTTCGCCTCCCATTATGAAGAATATATAAACTCAGTGGAAGACTTGAACATTAACTTAAAAAAGCGGCAACCGACCGCCGATCGAGTAGAGCGAAACTTTCATATAGTGACTATAGTCACTGCACGGTAAAAACAAGCTATCGTATTTCAAATCTAGCTCGCATTGCAGGTTTACCGATAAGGCAGATAAGGAATCCGGCGAGTAATTATCACTGCCTACTTGTTGTGAATACTTGGCTTTCTCTTAGGAAAGAAAATCATTCGCTAAAATACATTTTATTTTACGGCAAAATCACGAAACGCACATCGATAAAATCCACTGCGGTACGCGGTGTAAATAGTGTCGCACCAGCGGAGAAGCCGTGTCACGATCTTTTCATCGCTGTAATAAAAGCTAGAAAATACCAAAAGTAGTTGTCTTCAATGAAACCACTAGCTTTTTCCCACCCCTAGCAAGTTTTGATTTAAAAAGAAACGATTCCTGGAACAAGGCAGTGACACGGTCACACATTATTTCGCGGGCGACTAACAACACGTCACTTGCTTTCATTTTATATTTAAATGCGTTGTCTGTTTAAAAACTTCTCTTCAAATGGATTGAACTTGACAGTTGTGTTCTTGCCTGAAGTACGTAGCTTTAGAACGAATATCCTTGGCTAGAGGTTTTCTTTAAAGAATATAGCGATCGAAACTCGGCGCCGGCAAAGCAACTTCGCGTAATCGGTGATTTGCGGTGAATAATCTTTACAACGATGTTCTGTGGAAGTTTCCTCGTCCATACTGCTCAGTACTTGATTGTTTGAGCCAGCAGTATTTAACAAGGCGGCTTCTCTTTTAAAATTGGCGCACTTTTTAGTATAATTTATGTCGATGAATCATTCCGCGTAAATTACATTCCGCATAATTATGCCATTCCGCAACTCATGCCACATGCCATTCCGCAAACTCATTCCGCCTTTTACCCTCACCGGCCCTTCTATAATAACTATGAAAGAAGAACCTATAGGTACGACCGAGCATTAAGTAACTTTTCTGCAGTCTGCATTTGACGGTTTGCTATCAGTTTTTGCTTTTTCATCACGAAAATTTCAACATTAGTAATTGTATCCCAATATTAAAAAGGCGTGTAATATTTAAATATTACAGGTGCGCGACGAATGTAAACGCAGCCGGTGTTCAGCTAATTGGTGTTTGTTTAACTTAATTGGTACTTTAGGTTGGTGTCCTGAGGATAACTTTCTTGTTCGACCCCTTTGGCGTTTACAACGTTCTCTTTTAGTAACATTTATTATAAATACAAGGAAATATTAACGATAAGTATTTTCCAAGATGTGTTCTTATAAGCTATGTACTTTAGTAAAACCATCCAGTTAACAAATGAACTGACTCGTTTTACCTACATCAGACAGTTCTGTCAACATCCATCTTACGTTCTCTTAATGTCTTTGTATAGAAAGTCAACTACTTGTTGATATTTGACAGGTTATTCAAATAACAAAGCTCTCTTCTATTTTCCATAAGCGGAGCAAGCAAACTCTGAATTCCATATTCTCTTTGACTCTGGGTTGAACGGTCACAGAACGTCGACAAACTAACATCATCGAAGAACGTTTGCGTACTTGGGTGAAAACTGAAGAAACAAACATGTTCAGAAAATCCAGCGATTTATCTCTGTTGCTTTGGTTGTTGGTTGCTCCTCTCATTCATCAAATTCATGGAAATAACAACACTGTTTCTTCTTTAAAGGTATGGCTTGATATATCGGTAAACAACAAAAAATGGCTTCCGTCCCAGTTTGCTTTATCCACTTTTATAAAAATAACTGAGAATCTACTATACGTACGCTGTGATTAATCAATAACCTGTTTTCTAATGAACTGATAGACCCTGCTCCTTGCCCGATACCCGATTTGGCAGCACTACGTTCGATTGCGCGAAAGGACGATTGAAGACCTGGGTGTCAATCACAAAAATGAATTTTCTTGCCCACCGCAGTTGGAGCATAAGAACTTGAAGCAAACTTGAGGGAAAAGCATTGCAGATACGCATTATTTGTCTTGCGTCAATTCCTTTTCAGGTTGCGTTTTCGTTCATATAATGAGGCGTGACACGCGAAAGTCTGTGCAGCGCTCATAGATATTTAATAAGGAAGCGACTTGTCGGATTGGAGTCACGCCCTCGTTAGATCAACATTCACACAAACTGGTTTGCTTCCCGATTTGGTGTGGCCGACAAACCGTCCGACAAATCATCGCCTATAAATTAGCTTTACCTTGGTCTTATTTCTTTGCAGTTAAGTACAATTCCGCCGAATACCGTCCAATTTCTGTTTTTTTTTTTCATATTTTGTACTGTAGTGTGCCTGCTTTGAGAATAATCACAAATAAAGAAGGTAGTTTCTATGCTTTATTAATTATTTTACCGTTTTTCATTATTCCTTTTTTTCTATGACTGTGTTATTGGTATATAAGGTGTAACCCTCAGACGTGCCGATAAGAAAAATGCTTCCATGTACCACCGTCATTTTAAGATAAAATTTTAAAGATTTACACAAGCGAAAAGAAAACCCTGCCAAGCTGAGTATTGGTACACATTAAAGATTTTTTCTTGATCCCTCAGCGGAGTCTCAATATATTACTATTATCTCATTGCTGTTTCATATCATTTGCTTACCTTCTTTCCACCACCGTTTTGATATAGTTTTGATGATTTCAACCAGACACAACTTGGTACACATTCAAAGTTGTTGTTTTTTTCCTAGATCACTCATTAGCGTCTTGTTATATTACTATTTTATCATTACATGTTGGTATTACTTGCTAACCTTATTTTATTAATCATTCCACAGATTCCTAACACGTATCTGCAAGGACCACCTGGCCTTCCGCCGTAATGGTATAGGACATAACGGAATACCAGGCCCTTACGGTCCTCCTGGTGCCAAAGGTGAGATAGGCATGGCGGACGTCCTGGACCTCGTGGTGTTAAAGGAGACGCAGGACAAAATGGTACAGACGCTGACCACAGAAACTGGAAACAGTGTGCGTGGGGGTGAGGACAGTCGTGACATTGGTCTTATCAAGGTAAGGTTTAATTTAATTTTAAGGAAACAAGATAAATAAAATGAGACAGGCCTAACACGACTCCCGCTGGTTGCTGAATTAGCCTTCGATCTGAACGGAGGATTTTAGTAACACTCTCTAAGCCATTTCAATGATGATCTTTGTGCCATTGTGTTGCTAGCTCTTGGCATATTTGTTAGGTTTATTGGCCCTTGTTTGTGCTCTGGCAGCTAAACATTTTACCTCCATTGTTTTTTATCTTCTGTTGCGTTACTTGCATCCACAAATATCTATGGCAGTTTGATCACTCATTTGTAGTCTCTAGTGCTGCAACGATGTCTCTTGGCAAAAGCTCTATCTTAGCAGACTCGAGTTTCGTCCTTCAGTGGACCTCATCATTCTTCTATGTGAAATTCTCATCGATGATTTGAAATCAATCGATTTGCCGTTTTGTACTTGTCTGCGGATCGAAAATTCTGGTTTTTTGGCTCACGTAAATGGACCAATTGTGTAAATGTAGTTTCGTCCGTGCAAGTGTGTTTGTTTGGAAGGCTATTTTTCGCATTTTTGACCGTAAAAGGTCACTTCTGATGCTAAAGTGGTTCTTTCTTAGCCGTGCGAGGCGGTGCTCACATAATGAAGAAGGACTTCATTTCGTTTTTCACGGCGTGCGTTTGACTGTAGCTGATAGATTTTTTTGCGATCAAAGATAATCTCGTCACCGGAATCTCGATATCTCGTGTTTGCTTAGATAGAGCTTTTGCCCAGAGACATCGTTGCAGCATCCTAGAGACTACAAATCAGTGATCAAACTGCCATGATTTATTTGCTGGTGCAGTAACGCAACAGACAGATAAAAACAATGGAGGTAATAGCTGCCAGAGCACAAACAAGGGCCAATAAACCTAACAAATCCACAAACTAGCAAACATGCACAAGATCATTATGGCTCTAGAGAGTGTTACTAAATCCTCCGACGATCGGGCTAATTCAGCACAGCGGGAGTCGTGTTGGCCTGTCTCATAATATCACTTGTGTCATTTTATTGTAAATATATTAAGGGTAATACTACATTTTTGTATCGAGATGAACTGAAAACACATCATCATTCAATATTTTTAATGCAACAGCCAAAACGGTTAAAGAACCACATTTGTACTCAAACATGTTTGCCCCTGCATGTAGCAAAAAAAAATGGAGTTAAATTTTCGGTAGGATTGCATTTTAAAGAAAGATGATACTTTTCTCCGTGTGGTTTATCAAGGTAACATCTACTTGGGTAGCTGTGGCAGCTGCTGTAAGCGATGGTTCATTACCTTCAATGGCGCCGAGTGCAGCGGTCCACTACCCATTGACGCAGCCATATGGATCAGAAATGCAGACGAAGACAACCTTAGACCAGGAGCAATAGAAGGTTACTGTGACAACATTCACAAGGGCAAAATCCGTGTTGGTATAACATTGGAAACTGTCCTGGATATGGAAACTCCAACGGTAATACAGGCTGGATGTCAGTGTCCCGCTTGATTATCGGTCCCGGTCCCAGTATCAGTTAATTATTATAGTGCAACGCTGACGTCAGTATGATGAGCGGCTGATAACGTGAAATGCGGAATGCTTGGCATTTGTTAAGTGAAGGGTTAAAAGGTTGTAATCAAAAACACAAAGTAAATGATATCCGTGAATAAATCAATTTTGCTACTGAAGTCTGATTTCTTTTTCTTTTCCTCCTCTTGATACGAGGCGATCACTCAATACATCTGCTCTCTAGAAGGAGGGAAATAATTCAGTTGGAATTGTACCATGGCCACCATCTTGACAAATATCAAATATAAGTAAGGGCCTTGTTATAAAATTACGAAAAACCTCAATCGCGTAATGGCGAAACAAACAACTTTTATTCTGCACGGAATTTTGTTCCTATATGCAATCATTATTGCACTGCGTTGTTTGTTAAATTTATTTCACGGGAATAAAGTACGCACACACATTTTTTTTTTTTCGTTTTTCGTGAACTAAATTGTTTTGGAATTAAAAACAAGATAGACTGATACAATTATATAGCAAAATACTGTTATTATTAGCTACTTCCAAAGGCTATCTTACGATTAAAGGAAAATTCACTTTCAGACTGATGAATTACATGTTGAATTTTTTTCAAAAATTACATGCTTAAGAAGTCCCCTTCCTTGTTATTTGAAAATCGCCAATGCTATAGCCACCAAATTAACACAGCATAATCTACAAATTAATCAAAATAATTGTTGATGCCATTAAAACGAGGCAATTTGCGCGATTATTCATTAGGCGACGTTTTGATCAAAGAGGTAATCTTCTCTTCTTTTAAAAAAATAAACAATAAATAAATAATAATGGTTTATTAAAACTCATAATAGCGCCTAAATTGCGAAATACAATGAAATTTACAAAAATGTCTGAAATTTACAATATTGCAAAATATTGAGGGACTGGGAAATGAAATTAATTAAGCTATTTACATCGTACATTATTTATATGAAACTAATTATATACTCGTGTGCGCCATGGCCGGGAAAATTGACTTTCTGAACCTTTTAGTGCGGCATGTAATTAGTGAAACTTTCTTGTTATTGCGCAGATTGTAGGAATGGCATTCGGCGCGCTTCGGGGGGATCAAGTGATGCAACCGCGAACCAGTATGTTGCCATTTTGAACTTCTTAAGTGAAATGATTTACGAGGGTCTCAATGGGTTGTGACATTTACGGCTAACGGCTAATTTTGTTTTCCGTTACGGTTAACAGAAGCGTTAAAAAATAATTTCAATTGTTTTAAAAAGTTAAAAATTGATTTCCACATAGTTAAGGTCATAGGACCATCGAACAGAAGATATAGAGATACAGAGCAAGTGTCAGACCTGTCAAAACGTCGGTCATCTGAACTCTTGTCATGACAATTTTGGCAGACACTTTCAACACTTCCGGTTTTCTTAAATCAGATTATCAGCCTTTCTAGGTATCAAAACACATGAAAGGCAAGGAAAAAAGTCTTTAAAAGAGAAGTTGAGACCTTTATTTTAGTGACTGGAATTTTTAACAGTTAACATTCTTTACGGCTAACGGTTAAATTTTTTCAATTTTTACGCCTTACGGCTGAACTTTTGGCTGTTTATGGCTAACGGCTAACCCTATAGAGACCCTCATTTACTTCGTCCACTAAGTAAAACAAAGCACATGGAATGTAGAACTTTCGATTAATTCCTTGTAATAAACTGTTCACCGTAGAAATATAAGGAGCAATCAAGCAATTTAGTAATGACCCCCTACAGTGATTTTATGTTTTTGATTTAAACAAAAAAAAAATTAAACTGCTAAAAACGTCTTGCCATGTAAACGTCAAAGTTTTGTCAAACACGTTTCACTAACGATAGAACGTTGAGAATAAATTTTGGTTATATTCGCTAAATCCAGTGCTTTTAGCTTGAATACCTTTTTTAAAATAATAGATTTTCAACGTTGCAGCAGATGAACGGACAGTATTTGTGTCAATCTCATCCTAGTTTCTATCGAAGGTTGAAAGTTTGGGAAATAAACAAAATTTAAAGTTCGTGATCAACGAAAAAGACACTGAGGAGGTGTTATGAAAATTCAAGTTAAATTGAAAAAAAGATTTACATAAATAAAGCAAACTCAGGAAAAAAGTTATTTTCACACAAGTTGTTTTATATGTAACTTCAAGTTTTCCACATCAGCCTGAAGAAGACTTGGGAACTGAGTCGCTGAAATAACTTCTTTGAGTTCAATGAAGGATATGATTAATTATTTGGTACAGATAAAATAAAGATACCAGCTTAAATTATATAATTATATAGAAAATTTGTACGAAAGATCATCCATTTCGGCATGAAGATATTTTTGTGCGCTCTTAATTAAACGGCTTATTATTTAGATTTTCCCTTTTATAGCAGTAATTCAAAATGGCAGTATCTCTACGCCATATTATTCGAATAGATATATATATATATATATATAATGAGTTGTCGATCACATCTAAGCTACTACAGACTGAGGGTTTAAAGTAGGGTTACTATCCGAACTTTCGTGAGTAAAAAAACAACGGACTTAGGAAGTGTGAAGAAATGATGAAAAGCTAGGTCTAACTTTGATATTTGAGTATTGCTCCAGAACTGCACGTTTTTCACCACCTAAGATAATCTGCTCCGTTAATAGAAAATTGCATGTTTGGGGAACTAGTCAGCTGAAACAACTTCTTTGAGTTCAGTCACGATATCAGTCATTATTTGATACACGTACCATGAAGATACGAGCTTGAATCCTATAATCATTGTTAAAAAAGAACCTTTGGGCACGACAGTACATTGAGATATTTTTTATGCAATTTAAATTTGACGGCTTACTATCCGAATCAGATTTTCTATCTCAAAAATTTTACAGTTAGCCATTGATCCCAAAATAAAACGGACGTCTGTGTGCGAACGTCTACAGGTGCGCGACGAATGCTAACGCAGCCGCTGTTCAGCTAATTGGTGTTTGTTTAACTTAATTGGTATTAGGTTGGTGTCCATTGGATAGCTCTTTTGTTTAACTCTTGTGGTGTTTACGTCGTTCTCTTTGGGTGACACTTATTTTAAGTAAAAGGAATTTTCAATGACAAGTATTTTCTGAAGTTGTGGTCTTCCAAAACATCCAAACGTTAGTTAAACTGATCAAGTTAACATATCTACTCTGTTTCGTTATTCCTCAAGTAGACAGTTCTGTCAAAAATCCATTTGTCTTTTCCTTGGTGCTTTTATGTCGAAAACAAATATTTTTTTGATATTTGACAGGTTATTTGAGCTTTATAGAAAAATATGCTATTTGCCATAAGTGGAACAAACAAACTCTTTATTGTTAGTTTTCCAAGTGTTTTTGCGACTCGACGTTCAATCGTCACGGAACTTCGACAAGCTAAACACATCCAAGAACGATTGCCTATTTGGAAATTTCATAGCCAAGAAACATGCTCAGAAAATCCAGCGCTGTACCTCTGTTGTTGTGGTTTTTGGTTGCTCCGTTCATCGAAGGAAATAACAAACCTGTTTCATCTTTAAAGGTATTGTCCTTAAGTTAACATTGCAGTTTGTTTTATCTCATCGCAATTTCATTAAATACGTTTTCTGCGTTAAATCGGTTGCCTTTTTGCTTTCCTTTCTTCTGACTTTTATAGCTTATAACCTTTAATAGAATCATTTGCATTGATCCGTGGATTTTATGCTGGAACAATGTATGGAGCTGTGTTTAATAGTCATTCTCTGTGATTGGTTTACCGCGTCGTCATTAGCTGATTTTGTCAATAATAAAATTTATCACGAAATTTAAAATCGATATCTGATTCTTTTAAGCCTTGTTTACACTAGCGACGCAAGCACAAGCGCAAGCAAAAAGGACAAATTTTGACCATTCTGCTTGTGCTTGCGGCAAGCACAAGCAGAAGCATCAAAATACAATGCGAGTTGTTGCTTTTGCTTGCGTCGAAGCCGTTTTCACGGTGAAATAACAGCGCTTATCCTTGCGCTTGTGCTTGCGTCGCTAGTGAAAACCAGGCTTTAGATTCTCTTTCCAAAGTTATTCAGAAATCATTAGAAAAAAATGCTTGTACTACCGCTAAGGTAAGATATGATTAAATGAATGAAACATGAGAAAAAATATAGTTTCAATTCGTACGTTTTACGGCAGAGATTACGCGCGTGGTAAATTATCTCGGGTAAAAGTCATTTCTTAATTAAAAAATGTCCAAATTATTGTAGAGTTTTTTAATTCGTGATTATTTAAATTAGAATGTGACATTATTAATTTTAGTATATTAGTATTTAATTGTAGTAGGCCATACTGTCTTCGAAAAGCCCCCATGGGGAACGATAATAAAGGATGCATGTACCGATCACATTTTGATGCTTTTTGTTTCTTAAAGCCTGGTTTTCACTAGTGACGCAAGCACAAGCACAAACACAGGCGCAAGCATAAGCAGTTTGCTCCAAGTGAAAACGAACGTCGACATAAGCACAAGCACATTGGAATAAAAAAGAAGGAAGGCTCCGTTCTCGACTTCGTTCTCTCGGCAAATTGCGGCAGAAACCCCCGGACATCAAGTGTTGTTGTCTCCTCTACTCTTGCGACGAAGAAAGCGAAAGCGACTACAAAAAAGGAGGGAAACGAAACATTTGGGTTTATAGATATTTTAAAGAAAGCATTCATTTCCATTTCTTTCGCTACTCGAGACTAGGCTTGTGCCTTTTTGTTTTTTGTCTACATTTCTCCGAACAATCTCGAAAAACGTTTATCAAAATCAACCGCGCCCTCTGCGACTTTGTCCAATGCTAGAAAAATTGTTTTAATTGGCCAGACACGGCCACACGTAAACAATTTTCTTGTGCTTATGCGCTGTTTCGTTTTCAAACGAACGCAAGCACAAGCGCAAGCACAAGCGCAAGCACAAGCGCAAGCACAAGCGCAAGCACACGAAAAGGAAAAACTCTGATCCTTGTGCTTGTGCTTGCGCTTGTGCTTATGCTTGCGTCGAAGCCATTTTCACTATGAAATAAGAGCTGTTTTGCTTGCGCTTGTGCTTGCGTCGCTAGTGAAAACCAGGCTTAAAGGCGAATCTTTATATGTACGGTCTAAGTAGTTAACATGTATTTTTGTGGTTTAAAAGTTTTTTTTTTGGAAAATAAAATGATAGGTAATAGATAAGCATATTGCTATTCAATAAAATTAACACATAAACTATTGGTTTTGCGTGAACTTCTCTGCAGGTTTTTTTGTGCACAAAATCAGCGAAACTTGAGAAAACCTGTGCAGCGGTTATAGACATCTCCTAAGCGGCCGACTCGTCGGATTAGACTAGTCGCGCCCTCGTCAGATCACCATTCACATGCGCAGATTTGTTCCCCGATTTGACGTGGCCGACAAGTCGTCCGAAAAATCATAGCCTAGAAATTAGCCTTTACATTAATCGTACCTCTTTGCAGTTAAGTAAAAATCATCCAAGTGCCGTACAATTTCTGATGTTGTCTCCATATTTTGCCATTCTGACATACACCTAATTGCAATAACGTTGTCATATATAAGTGTAAAAAACTAAATAGGAATTAGTTATGTTACTGTTATAGCTTGTATCAAACATGTGCAGAATTATGCCATGAACAGAAAAATGTTCAAAACCAGTTATTACATCGCAGTGCTGAATTATGAGAATTATCACGATCCATGATTGTAGTTTGTATGCCTAATCAATTCTTATTTCATTGTTTACATTGTTCCTTTTTCTATGACAAAGTTATAGAAATATAAGGTGTATCCGTCTGACTTGCTGTTAATAAACAATTAATGGATGAGGTTTTTGTGATATCCCGAGTCTAATAATTGTTTTATTATACATTGTTTTTCTGATAAAGAAAATAATGAAAAACGATTTCTACCTGTTTCAAAACTTGTGCAAATTCCGGCTGGATGCTCAAAGTATTTCGTGGAATAGTTCCTTCCCAATTTTTGTTAGTCATTTTGCGTTTTCTGGGACTTTATTGTCCAGCAATTTTTAAACTTAGATCAAATTATTTCTCGGTTGAAAAGCGAATCGACGAACTTGAATTTCCTTCGCCGCCAGATGCCTGACACATTGCTCTTGGAAATCATGCATTGCGCGCGCAACCTACAGATTAGTGAATAATCTGCTAGCAGATTATTCACTAATCTGTAGGCTGCGCGGATTCCCAGAATTAGCTGTAGGCTCTTAGCCAATGAGAAGACAGTGAGTTACTACAATGTATAATAATAATAATAATAATAATAATAATAATAATAATAATAATAATAATGATAATAATAATAATATAATAATAAAAATGTTTCCTCTTTCGTTAATTTATGTTGTCATTTTGACGATTTCAACTAACGAAAAGGAAACTTTGCTAAGCTGTGCATTGGTACACATTCAATGTTTTTATTGCTAGATCACTCATTGGCGTCTTGTTATATAACTATTTCCTCTTTGCAGTTGGTATTACTCGCTAACATTATTTTATTCATCATTCCACAGATTCCAAGCACGTGGTGTCAAGGACCACCCGGCCTTCCTGGCCGTAATGGCATGAATGGGCATAACGGGCTACAAGGGCGTAATGGTGTGAATGGACCAAACGGGTTACCAGGCCGCGACGGTCGAGATGGCGCGAAAGGTGAGGTGGGCGTGGCGGGCAGTCTTGGACCACGTGGTGCCAAAGGCGAGAATGGCACGGCAGGCCCACCAGGCCCATGTGGGGGAAAGGGTGAGATGGGCGTGGCAGGCAATCCTGGGTCACGTGGTGCCAGAGGCGAGAATGGTACATCAGGCCCACCAGGCCCACGTGGCAGAAAGGGTGAGATGGGTGTGACAGGCAGTCCTGGACCACGTGGAGCTAGAGGCGAGAATGGCACGGCAGGCCCACCAGGCCCACGTGGGGGAAAGGGTGAGATGGGCATGGCAGGCAGTCCTGGACCACGTGGTGATAAAGGAAATGCAGGACAAAATGGTACAGACGCAAACCCCAGAAACTGGAAACAGTGTGCGTGGAAACAAAATGATGGTCGTGATATTGGTCTTATCAAGGTAAGCTTTAACTTTTAAAAATAAGTAAATATTTTTTGTTAGTCTTTTTTGATATTCGTTTGAATTCTGTTTCTCTGTAAACATCATATAGTGATTTCTTCTTTACAACAAAATGATCTAAGAACTTTATAATTATTATCAGTTTAATACAATGTTTTCGATGCAAAAGACGAAAATAAATCATTTTTTTACCACATTTACACTCAATTTGGAATAAAAATTACTATTCAGGCATTTTTGCCTTTCTATTATCAACACATGTAAATAAAATGGGGTTTAAAACATTTTCTGCAGGACTGTGTTTTCGACAAGAAGAAAGACGATACCGCTCTCCGTGTGGTTTACCAAGGCAACTTTTATCTGAGTTGCGACAACTGCTGCAAGCGTTGGTTCATCAGTTTCAATGGCGTCGAGTGCAGTGGTCCCTTGCCTGTGGAGGTCGTTTGGTGGATGGCAATCAACAACCATCATACCCACAAACCCGGAGCAATAGAAGGCTACTGTGACAACATTCACAAAGGAAAAATCCGTGTTGGTATCAACATTGGAAACTGTCCTGGATATGGAAACTCCAACGGTTATACAGGCTGGAATTCAGTGTCCCGCTTGATGATCGAAGAAGTTCCACGGTCCCAGTAATCAGTTGGCTGTTCATTAGGAATTGGTTGGTTGGTTATTCATTAGGCCGAACTGTTTTAAGGTGCAAAATTGTACACGGAATGCTTGGCGTTTGTTGAAGTAAAATTAAAAGTGCTCCATAAATTGGTTCAAGGTATTTTGATGTATTGTAATCGGGAACGTTATCGTAATCGATTTCTTTAATAAAGCCATTATGCATTGCTCCTGATGTTTTACTGTCCATGCTTTGCAATTTCTCTTCTAGAGCGAGAGATGACCACTCAACGCGTTCTGTTCCTAGAAAGAAGAATTAATTTGTTTCTAGTTGAGAAATTGTGCTACAGCTTCCATCTTGACCAATATATGAAATATGAGTAGAGGGTTTCATCCAATTTCAAATAAAATTAAAAAAAAAATTGGGATGACGATTTGCTCCGACGAAGACTACCTTTCAAAATATCAGCTTTTCCAATTTCGCAAAGGCGGTTACTTACCTTTTATCAACTTCCAGTCGAATAAGTAATCGACTTAGTGTTTTAACTGCCCGCAGACGCAGTTTCTTTGGGAACTAATAGCCTTGCTTAACAAACTATCATTTAGCTGAAATACTAGGATAGCTTTTCTAAAGTCGAATGGCCACTGAAGTGTATAATTGTGGTCACGTCCAGAATTTTCGATAAAAAACTGAAACCTGTAAATTTGTCATCAAGTGGATGGTCTATCGTTTAGCTTTATTTCTGTAGTGTTTGCCTTAATCGCTAGATTCTGTATTTGTTAACGCTGACGGCCTAGCTTTTTTCTCGTTTTCCCTTTCTTTACGTTTGCGCTTAAAGGTCAAATGAACAGAAATTTCCATTTATTTTTTATTTTTTGCCCATGTGTTAATTAAGAACCAAATAAACATATCCCGAAGTTTCAAAGTAATCGGACGTTGCATCGCAGAGATATTGCAAGTTGAAAAATGCCTTTTAAAGGCCTTCATAATCGTAGAGTACTCGGAACTATTGTCGGAAAGTTGTCGGAAATAAACACCTGTGACGTCATAATTGGTGTTTTTGAAGACGACCGTAGACCTATTTGGGTTTGAACGCCCTCTTTGAATATTCAGCGGGAGCTAGTTCTTAAAGCGATAAATAAGCAGAATACGTCCGAAAAGTTGCGAGATTCTCAAGTGAAATATAAATTAATTTTCCACCAGACGTTGTCGATGACGTTGCCGTCGTTGCGGTCTGCGAAATCGGTCTGCGGTCGTCTTCAAAAACACCAATTATGACGTCAAAAACTCGTTCCATTTCTTCCATTTCAGTGCGCAGTCATTCAAAAACGTTTTCGTGAAGCCTTCGGAAATCTTCGTATTTTTTGCTGTAATTCACGCTTTAAGGCTCGGAAAGCAAAAATTTTTCTTAATGTCACTCAATAATGGATAGTTTTAGCATTTGGTTGGTTAAAATGGCATTTTGAAATTTCTGTTCATTTGACCTTTAACTTTTCGGACCTTTGTTAGTAAAGAAAAAAAATAAAAACAACTTCAGAGCTTCATCGCGTATCTGTTTGGGGCAACAGACTCGTGTGTTACAAATGCAGCTTGATTTTCTAATAGACTCTTGGTTTTAGGCCATCGTAACTTGATTAAAAATCAAACACAAACAGCGGTGATAAACATTATGAAAAATCGCATTTTTATAAACTTGACGTTTCGTATGCTAAGCTACATACATTTTCAAAAGTAAGACCGTTAAAATTTTTGGCAACTATTAATATATTGTTATGAAAGGGGTCTGAAACCGAGGCTGAGACAATTGATCTTCAGCAGTAACTAAATATTTACATTTAGGTTAATAAAGTAACAACCTCTCACTTAGGTCTTTCGAACATCCAAATCACTAAACGCCTTAAATCCTGTGTATCCGACTTCTACTCTTTCGTCAACCTCAAGATCATTTTTCAGAACACACGCCGCATCAAATCCTTCTTTCCGTACAAAGACCGCCTCAACCGTTCTCAACTATCTAAGGTCATCTACAAAGCTAGCTGCTGGGACTGTGACGATGTTTACATTGGGAAAACAAAACGACGATTGCATGACAGAAAAACTGAACACTTTAAGGCCCTCACTAAATGCGACCATGCATCAGCTATTGCTGATCACATAAAAACCACAGGCCATAACATCAAATGGGATCATTTTGAAATCCTTGCGTCAGGCAAAACTGACCTCCACTGCAAGATTAAAGAGACCTTATACATTCATGAACTACAACCTTCTTTAAGGTCGCGGGGGACACCTTAGGCTCCTCATTATGCATTTATGTAAAGCGTATGCACGAAGTACAACGACTGACATCGACAACTTTACGAGATATTTATGACTGGACAAAAATATGGGCGCGTGCGCGTGATTTGTAAAAAATCCCTGTTTCTTTGATATTTTAACCAATTTAAAACAACACTTAGCGATATACGTTCATATAAAACATGAAAAGTGAAACTGCAAGGCTGATCGAACTGCGTAGAAAACTTAATGCGGCAGAGACATGATAGTACACTAGCAGCATTTTGTTCGCGGCCCAGTGCAGTTTGTTCGTTAACGTTCATATAGATTGTAGGAAGTCTTTGAGCTTATTTTCATTTAACTTTGAATATTTCTGCAACTCAGAGTAATCACAAAAATATTCGGCATAAACAATCTTGTCCTTTTTAAAAAACGCATTGTTCTCACGATAGAAGCGTGGAATATAATTACCATAATTACATCTCTCCTTGGCAAAATGATCGTATTTAGGTCGGGACACCTTCGGAAATCTCAAAGTTTGGACTTTTCCGACAATTTTGTGGCAGAGAATATAGCACGGATACAGAACTTCATGACTTGTCACTACAGATAGGTAAACTATGAATACTGTAGTGTGTCATAACAGAAGCGGAATTTTAAAAGAGCGCTTTTAGAAAGAGGTAGAAGACATTTAATTCGAATTTGCGCACTCAAACCGCCATAACTTGCTGGCAAACTTTAAATTAAAAAATCCGCTTCTGTTATGACACTCTAGAGGTATTGACTGATTAGTTTTTGACAAGATCACAGTGTGCTGTCTCCTACTCGTTCCGCAAACTCTGCCACAAAATCATGTTTTTCCCAATTTGGCACTAACGAGGCTATAACATCGCCGTTAAATGCAATCTCTCAAATAAAAGATGACATTCACAATCGTTCATCATTTCTTTATGTCTCTGTAAAATTTGAGCTTAATTGCACCCATAACAGCTGAGAAATAAGCGTTTTAAAAGATGCAGGTCAAGCAAAATTTCCCTTCATGAATTTATTCATGCTGTTGGTATCCCCCGCGACCTTAAATGCCAATGTCGGCAGTGAGAGGTTGTTACTTTATTAACCTAAATGTAAATATTAAGTGTCAGTCCGGCTTAAAGCGGTCCTCTTGACTTCGCGCCAAAAAACAGTTTCCTTTTATTTTTTGCCTGTGAAAAGGCTTTGGTCCATACATACAAAAAGGCAATAAATTGTTTTCTATTTCTTTATTTTCGCTTTGCTACAGGCCATAATTGAATTTTGGCCGACATGGGGCCGCAAACGGTAGTCGAAGGGCTAAATTTCGACCATTTTGTGAAGCGCGCTATGTCCACAAAAATGTACTTGACGGAATATCCTTTGGCACAAACTCTAAGACATCTTTATTTAGCGTACTGACGAAACGAGGAAAATTTTTCGAAAATTCTAAGCATGCCAGCGCTTCTAAAAGACACCATACTCTGAGGTCTTTATTCACACGTTAAAATTTAGGTAAATACAAGAGAATAAAACTCAAAAGTTTCAACATAAATTGTATTAAAAAAGCACATCAATGCAATCTTCTTACCTCAATAAACTGTTTTCTACTTTCAAACCGGTGGGTATCTCCTTGGATTGCACGCGAAAAACAAATTAAAATCTTCCATAATCAGTGCGTTTACATAGTTGTCGCTCGTGCCGAAGCTGATTTGCATAACCTTGCACTCGACGAGAAAACTCCCTCAACCGTCCAAACTCGATTAAATACCTTTAGAATATAAGGAAATTGCTTCTTTTGATATTCCTATACCATAAAGACCCAGCGCTGAGAAAGAAATTGTGTTGAAGATGACCAGAATACTCGCGGCGTGCAAGACTCCACAAAGTAAATATTGACGGTTACACTGGTTGCACTTGTCCCAATAATGTAAGTTCAATTCGCTCCCGTAGTATCTCTAAGGAAAGAAGAAGAGTCGTAATACAGCCATTTAATAAATATAAAACGTGTTAAAACGACAAATTGAATTCTGACAACGGGAAATAACCAAATCGATCATCCAAAGACAACTTAAACTTTACGTCCAAAAACATCACTTACAGGTTGCTTACTGAGGATTAAGTGCAGTCGCCAGATACAATCAACAAGCTTCAATAGAACTGTTTTATGTGACAAAAAGGCACTAATTTCAATTTATACTTGATGTATTTCATTCCACAAACGTTCATTTGGAGCCACAATGCAAGTTATGTGCTTCTCGTAAAAATAAATCTTTTCCTTTTTTTCATTTGCCTCAGTCCTATCTTGTTGGAAAAAAATATTTGGCAGGTCATACAATTTTTCTCACAGATGAGATAAAGTGACGATATCAAACTGAATACTTACAAACGAAGCTTCGGGTCGCATTTTTCAGATCCTTTCAACAGTAAAACACTTTAGCACACTGTCTCTTTTTCGGAACACTATTCATTTGTTTTATTTTCTGTTCTGTCATTTAGCTATTTACTCCCAAATGTCCGACCACAGAGGTAAATTACTCTGTTCTTTTATTCTTTTCTCAAAAAACAACTCACCTCACATCATACAGCTATTAAATGAGAGGGTCTCAATGGGGTTAACCGTTAACCGTAAAACGGCCAAAGTTTAGCCGTTAGGCGTAAAAATTGGAAAATTTTAACCGTTAGGCGTAAAATATGTTAACCGTAAAAAATCGGTCAGTAATTATAAATAAACCGAACTAGTTCACCTTATCGTGCCAGAATGGCCCTGAGACCTAAAACATGTTTTTCAATAATGGAAATTAATTTTTAACTTTTTAAACAATGAAAATTAACTGTTAACTTCTGTTAACCGTTATGGAAATAGATTAACCGTTAGCCGTAAAAAAGCCAAAATTTTAACCGGTTAACAGTAAAAGCCACCACCCCATTGAGACCCTCTAATAAGAATACGTTACAATATGCGTAACATTGCAAAATACTGTGACGCAACCGCACTACAAACGTTTCTGTTTTAAAACGGATCTCGAAGCACATAACTTGCATTGTGGCTCCAAATGAACGTTTGTGGAATGAAATACATCAAGTATGAATTGAAATTAGTGCCTTTTTGTCACATAAAACAGTTCTATTGAAGCTTGTTGATTGTATCTGGCGACTGCACTTAATCCTCAGTAAGCAACCTGTAAGTGATGTTTTTGGACGTAAAGTTTAAGTTGTCTTTGCATGATCGATTTGGTTATTTCCCGTTGTCAGAATTCAATTTGTCGTTGTAACACGTTTCATATTTATTAAATGGCTGAATTTCGACTCTTCTTCTTTCCCTAGAGTTACTACGGGAGCAAATTGAACTTACATTATTGGGACAAGTGCGACCAGTGTAACCGTCAATATTTACTTTGTGGAGTCTTGCACGCTGCGAGTATTCTGGTCATCTTCAACACAATTTCTTTCTCAGCGCTGGGTCTGTATGGTATAGCAATATCAAAAGAAGCAATTTCCTTATACTCTAAAGGTATTTAATCGAGTTTGGACAGTTGAGGGAGTTTTCTCGTCGAGTGCAAGGTTATGCAAATCAGCTTCGGCACGAGCGACAACTATGTAAACACACTGATTATGGCAGATTTCAATTTGTTTTCGCGTGCAATCCAAGGAGATACCCACCGGTTTGAAAGTAGAAAACAGTTTATTGAGGTAAGAAGATTGCATTGATGTGCCTTTTTGATACAATTTATGTTGAAACTTTTGAGTTTTATTCTCTTGTATTTACCTAAATTTTAACGTGTGAATACCTCAGAGTATGGTGTCTTTTAGAAGCGCTGGCATGCTTAGAATTTTCGAAAAATTTTCCTCGTTTCGTCAGTACGCTAAAAAAAGATGTCTTAGAGTTTGTACCAAAGGATATTCCGTCAAGTGCATTTTTGTGGACATAGCGTGCTTCACAAAATGGTCGAAATTTAGCCCGTCGACTACCGTTTGCGGCTCCAGGTCGGCCAAAATTCAATTTTGGCCTGTAGCAAAGCGAAAATAAAGTACTAGAAAATAATTTATTGCCTTTTTGTATGTATGGACCAAAGCCTTTTCACAGGCTAAAAATAAAATGAAATTTTTTTTGGCGCGAAGTCAAGAGGACCGCTTTAAGCCGGACTGACACATAAGTTACTGCTGAGGATCAATTGTCTCAGTCTCGGTTCCAGACCCCTTTCATAACAATATATTAATATATATTTTTATTATTCTTTTTTGTCTCGGGGTTCAATCGTAAGAGGACGTCGTCAACCAGAAAACATCGAAAAACTTTTGCAGTTCGTGAAATTGAAGAAGCCAACATGTTCGGAAAATCCAGTGCTGTATCTTTATTGCTATCGTTGTTGGCTGCTCCGCTTTTCAACCAAATTGAAGCTGGGAATGACACTATTTCCTCTTCCAAGGTAGGGCTTTATATGTAGAGAGAAAAAACTTGCCTTCTTTTTATCGTCCTAATTGGTTTTCCAATACGTTTCTTAATGATACTTCGCGTTGAATTTACAAAACTGTTCACTTGCGCCTGGCTGAGTGAAACTAACATTCCATTAACTTAGAAATTTATTTTTGCAAATTATTTGCATCTCAAGAGTTACTCAGAAAAATATACTTAATCAATCGGAAAACCAAGACATGATGTTGATTAAAGCTCTGAATTGTGTCAACATTGTTGGTGAACTGAACCGATTGCCATGGATGCGAAAGACAAAATAGCTGAATACAGGGAATTTACTTTAAAATTTTTCAGTTCATTTTTGGGAAATGTCAAAAAGTGTGGTAGATAAAGCTTGAATGTTTTTGAAATAAACATTTAAAAAAGTGTAGTGGGACTTAGACGTGATGATTTATTTACCTTACTAACTCGGAAAATTATGTACAAATCAGTTCCAAAAACTTACCCCTGTTTTTTTTTTTTTTGGCTTTTTAATTTAGTCTAAGTTTCTAATTGTCGTATAGGAAGCAGAATGCTAACAATGGTTAGCTTTCTCGAGTTCCAGATCAATTGGTTCGGTACTAGTCTTGGCTAGAGTCATGTATTGTGTTCTCGGGAAGAGACTTTATTCTCCTAGTGACTATCTCTACCACGGTGTGTAAATGGGTACCGACAATTTAAATGCTGGGGTTATCTTGCGGAGGAGTAGCATCCCATCGGGGAGGGGGAGGTAAAAATAATCTTAGTAGCTTAATGTTAGGAAAACCGGGATAAGCTCCGTAACGCAGGGCCGGAACGCAAACTTACCTCACCCAAACTCTCTGATTGTCGTAGTTACCACAACCAATGTGCTTAATAATAATAAATAAATAAATATTTATATAGCGCCTATCCAGGCCTGTTCTAGGTGCTTTACAATAATGTTAAAAATAATTAAGATTACTTAAAATAAAATATAATAAAATTCGATAAAAATTCGCTTAAATGAACTGTGTAAATGTGACCCTCCACAGGATTTGGGTCACTTTGGTGTTGACACGCGCACGACACGTTTGCACTGTAAGAATTCCGATATGCGCATTGCTAATAAGCAAAACAAAAGCTAACGTGTTCCGTGTTGGTTGCCTTTGTTCTTACTTGCTTGACACGGAAAAGCTTTGTTTCCTTGACACGGAGCGATAGGCTTTGTTCCTTGACACGGTACTAGTGAACTTCCGTGTTGCTTGACACGGTAGGAAAAGGGTTTGTTGCTTGATACAGTACGAGTAAGTTTCTGTGTTACTTGACACATTTCGAGAAGGTTCTGTTGCTTGACACGGTACGGAAGGTGTTTGTTCTTGACACTTTACTTTTCATTGTGTTTAGTTGGAACACAGCTGAATGTCTCATAACATTATTTTTGACGAAATCAAATTCGAAATGCGGTAGTGATTATTTAAATTCAAATCAGAATTATATCTCATCCTTCGCACGGTAAGTGTGTGTTGACACGGCAATTCGCACGGTAATCGGGTGTTTTTTTGCACGGCTACCGTGTATTTTTCGCACGGTAAGAGTGTGTTTTTCGCACGGTAAGCGTGCTTAATTCGCACGATAGCTTTTGTACTGTACTGACACGGACGATTGTCTAGTCCTTTGTTTTTATCGTGTTCTAAAAAGAGAAAATTTTAATGAGGGATTAACTGGACACGGTTGTTCCGTGTTAAATCGTGTCTCTTTTGTCTTACCGTGCGAGCGTGTCGTACGCGTGTCATCACCAAAGTGACCAAAATCCTAAATTTAAAATTAAACAATTAAAAATGTGCATTAAAAGTAATAAAAAGTAAAAATCGCTAAGAATAATAAGTTTTTTTTTAAAAAAAGATAAGTTTTGAGTTTAGATTTAAAAGAACATAAATTGTCACAAGAGCGGATAAAAAGAGGGAGACTGTTCCAGAGTTCAAGAGCGGAAACAGCAGAAACTCGATAACCATACAACTTCAGATGGAAATTAGTGTGGTTAAGAAGTAATAGGCCACAGTGTGTAGACCGGAGGGTTCTAGGCGGTTGGTAGTAAGTTAACAAATCTCTGGCTAATGTTGATCAAACAGTTAGGTCTTATTGATGTTGGTATCATTTGCTTACCTTTCTTTACTGGGCAGAATCCCAATGCATGCCTGCAGGGACCACCAGGCCTTCCTGGTCGTGAATGTATTAATGGCATCAACAGGTTATCAGGCCGTGACGGACGAGACGGTGTCAAAGGTGAAAAGGGTGCAGCTGGAACTCCTGGATTACCAGGCGGTCTTCCTGGTCGGAACGGTATCAATGGACATAACGGGTTACCAGGCCGTGACGGTCGAGATGGTGTTAAAGGTGAAAAGGGCGTGGCTGGTCCTGCCGGGTCACGTGGTGTTAAAGGAGACGCAGGACAAAACGGTGCAGCCGCTGACCAAAAAAAACTGGAGACAGTGTGTGTGGACGGGTGAAGATATTCGTGACATTGGCATTATTAAGGTACTGAAAAGAAGAATAACTAGTGTTAATTATTACTTTGTAGCTTTCAGTCTTTATCTGACAGACGTTCGCCTGGCCTCTAAATATGTATAGGCATAAACTAGTGTTGCACTTATTTACCACTTGGAAACTTCGATCTATATAAATAAATGGCAAAACTTTTAAGTGATTATGTTTCTAAAACTGTTCGAGATCATGGAAATTCCAAGTTGCTAAATATCAATCTGCCCAAGTAATGTTGTTAAGTTGTCCTGCAATTTGAGTTATCTGATAATATGTATCATTATTCGATTAACACAAATAAATACTTAAGATTATAAAGAAGCATGTATGCCCTGTTAAATCCTAAGTAGCTTCACTTGAGTATTTCTATCTTTCAAACTGTACTGTTTGATTCATGTATTGAGGTTGTGTGAAAAATGTTCAATCGGATATTCTACTGATTACTGATTTGATTACCACTACCTGGGCCGTAGCTAGACTACCTGGGCCGTAGCTAGACTTTTAGCATAGACGAGGCAAGATCTTGCTAGTGGGGAGGGGGGGGGGGGGGTTGGGTTATGCCCTCTATGTTATTTTTAAACGCACTTGTTTTTTTTTTTGTCTTTAATTGGGGGTTAAAATCTGGATGCGGCAGGTGCCTCGTCTTGCATTTTGCTAGCCACGGCCCTCTCACCATTTTCTCTTCAACATGCAACCCAAATATTAAGGCAAGGTTGCTCTTACTATACCTGTTGCAACGTATCTAATATTTCGAGCGAGACACTTAAATTCCGCGGGCACTGAATCCACTGAATGTAATCAAGGCAAGATTTTGCTAATTATTTTCATCTTTGCAGGATAGCGAGTTTACTAAAAACAAGGATGTCACCACTCTCCGTGTGGTGTACCAAGGCACCATTTACTTGGGTGGCTGTAGCGCCTGCTGCAAGAGATGGTTCATTACCTTCAATGGCGCCGAGTGCAGCGGTCCACTGCCCATTGACGTCGTTTTATGGATCAGAAATAAAGACGAAGACAACCACAGACCAGAAGCAATAGAAGGCTACTGTGACAACATTCACAAGGGAAAAGTCCGTGTTGGTATCAACATTGGAAACTGTCCTGGATATGGAAACTCAGATGGTAATACAGGCTGGAAATCCGCTTCCCGATTGATTATCGAAGAAGTCCCACGGTCCCAGTAATCAGTTGGTTATTCAGAAGAACAACGTAAGCATTAGCCATGCATTAGGGACTGATTTAAGGTGCAAAATTGTATACGGAATGCTTGGCGTTTGTTAAATCAACAAGTACACATACACTGGTGAAGGGTTTTTTTTAATATATATTTTGTAATCAGAAGCGTTATTGTAATTGATATTCCTCAAGTAAAATCATTGTGCATTGCTTTTGATGTCTTATTGTCTGTGGTTTGCGACTACTCTGAATCGGGAGGTGATCACTCAATGCATGCTGATCCCTAGAAGGAGAGTGATATTTGTTTCGGTTCATGGCCACCATCTTGACAAATACGAAACATGAGGTGCTTAATCATTTCTAATAAAATTAATACAAAACGCCATCCCTTACTGGCTAAATAAACGAATTATTCTCTTCGGAATTTTGTCTCAAAATCTCACGAAATGCAATCATTATTTAACAATTGGTTCATGCTTTAGCGTGCTCCATCGAGTTATGGAGCACGCGGGAAGTTTGGAGAGCACGAAAGAAGCGTAAGAGTTGCCCGAGGCGATAGCCGAGGGCAACTCTAGCTTCTTGAGTGCTCTCCAAACTTCCCAAGTGCTCCATAACTCGATGGAGCACAGCTAAAAGCATGAACTAATTGTTTTATAACATTGCCGGTGGAATTGTGCATCAAAACCGGCCGCAGGAAAAAAACTGTGTTTACAGTTTGTGTGCAGTGTGAGAACATAAACTTAGCGGTCGAACAATAAATTACACATGTACAAGTTTACGCGATTGAAGCAGTTTGTGTCAAATGGCTGATAAATTGACTAAGTTTATAGGTGGCAGAGCGAAGGGGAAAAAATGACGAAAACAGCAAATGCTGCTGTTGATCGATTCTGAGGTTAGTTTTCGCTGAATTAAAAGTAAAATGTTTACTCCCGAGTGGAAGAAAATTAAAACAAAACAACCTCGCACCGCCGAACAGATTCCAAGCCGGGATTAAAAGAGTCAAAGAATTCGGTTCAATGCTTAGTTTTAAGTATTTTTGTGGACCGATTTTATTTGTTATTGATGTAAATAAACATTTATTTTTGAAAACGGTAGTTGAATAAAGCGCCCGATGAAGTAAATTTTTCCCGAGCGGCAAAATCACAACAGAGCCGTAGACGCTTTGGTGTAATGCTTAAAACGCGAAAACTTTCGTCAGGCAGCTAGTTTTTAGTGCCATCGAGCTGTTGTCATTCATGGTTGGCCCATTCTTCCACGTTAGGGTCGTGAAAAAATTATTTTCGTCCTTCGAGATTCGCGCTTTAGTTGTTGTTGTTTGAATGAAGAAAAGCACACAAACAACTTTGACGGCAAAATCGAATTTATTTTCTCTTTCGCTCTCCGTCTCGTAATAAGAAACAGCTTACCTTGTAGCTCGTATCCTTGGAAAAATATTGAAAGGATTCACTTTTCATATTCCGAAGATAATATGTCGTCGCTTTCGCAAAACACAGCGTAGGAGCTTTACTCAGTGAGATTTTCACTCGTCGATTACGTCATCAGCGTGCTCCATCGGGATTTTGAGCACGCTTACGTATACTGAATTTGATTGCGTGGCTCTGCTAGCTATGTTATAATGCAATATGTTGTTTATAAAATTTATGCGCCAGGACAACACATAACGAAAATAAAATAATTTTTCGTGAACTTAATTGATTTGCAAATGGAACGTGTGTGACGAGGACATAGGAAGCAAAATACTTTTGTACTTCTTTCTAAATGCTGTTCATGCGATTAAAGGAAAATAAAATAACAAGCTATAGAGCCCCCACCCAACCCCACCCTTTTAATTAAAAAAACGCAACGCTATGGCCACCAAAGTAACGCAACACGATCTATACATTCATTCCAATAACTACAGATTTGTTTTTTGACATTATGCCGACGACATTTTGCGCAATTAGGCATTATGCCACGTGCTGATAAGAGTAACATACCTGCTAACGATCTGAATATATTACCACAAACCCTAAAGCGCAACGATTATATATTAACATCTTAAAAGGTGAAATATCCGCTATCTTGGATACGCGCCATTTTGAACTTCTTTAATGTATTATTTTACTTCATCAAATAACCTAAAGCGAGACAAATGGAACGAAAAAACTTTAGTATCTTGTGATAGACCGTTTAACCATGGAAACATTTATGACTGCTAAAAACGTCTTGCCTTTTAAATGCAAAGTTCTCAAACACGTTTCCCTAACGTCAATATGTTCCCAGTCAAATTTTGTGTATAGTCATCTTCAGTGGCTCATGAAACACTTTCTTATTCGATTCTTTTGGACATGGAGTGAAAATTCGGATGAAACCACGTGATGGCGTTTTTTTCTTCAAAAATACCCAAACTGTACACTTCATGCCACAAACTGGCCGGTTTTGCTGGCTCTGGAGGGAAAACGTTGTGGTATTTCAAAACAAGGGCCCAAAATCGTTATTTCTCAGTAGCCTATGTAACACTTTGGTATTCGATTCTTTGGACCTGGAGTAAAAATTAGGATCACTCCACGTGATCCCGTTTTTCCAAAGAGACCCAAAATGTACATTTCAAGTCTCAAACTGACCGGTTTTACTCGATCTGGAGTGAAAATAAGCTTTAATCTGCGCTGTGGTATTTCAACACAAGGGCCCAAAGTAGCCATTTTGGGTGGCTCATGTAGCATTTTCTTACTTGATTCGTTTAGACCTGGAGTGAAAATTAGGATGATGCCACGTGATGGCGGTTTTCCAGAAACACCTAAACCGTTCATATCAAGTCTCAAACTGACCGGTTTTGCTGGAACTGGAGTGGAATTAACTTTACTCAGGGTTGTGGTATTTCAACACAAGGGCCCAAAGTCGCCATTTTCAGTGGCTCAAGTTCCACCTTCCCATTCCGTTCTATTGGACCTGAAGGGAATATTAGGATGAATCCATGTGTTGGCATTTTTCCAAAATGAATCAAACTGTACATTAAATGTCTCAACCTGACCGGTTTTGCTGGATCTAGAGTGAAAAAAAGCTTTAATCTACGTGGTGGTGTTTCAACACAAGGACCCAAAATCGCCATTTTCAGTGGCTCATGTAGACCTTTCTTATTTCGAGTAAAAACCAAAGATGAACCCACGTGATGGCGGTTTTCCAAAAACACCCAAACTGTACCATTCTGGCCTTAAACTGGAAGGTTTTTCTGGATCTTGAGTTAAAATAGGCTTTAATCTAGAAGGTGGTATTTCAAAACATGGGTCTTAAAATCGCCATTTTCAGTGGCTCATGTAGCGTTTTCTTATTCAATTCTTTTGGACGTGGAGTGAATATTATAATGAATCCACGTATTGGCATTTTTTGCAAAATGATTCAAAATGTACATCTGAAGTCTCAAACTGGCCTGTTTTGCTGGATCTGTAGTGAAAATAAGCTTTAATCTAAGTGGTGGTATTTCAACACAAGGGCCCAAAATCGCCATTTTCAGTGGCTCATGTAGCACTTTCTTATTCGTTTTTTTTACCTGAAGTTAATATTTGGATGTATCCACGTGATGGCATTCTTGCAAAATGACCCAAGCTGTACATTTAAAGTCTCAAACTGACAGGTTTTGCTGGATATGGAGTGAAATATCTTGAACCTACGTGGTGGTATTTCGACACACGGGCCCAAAATCGCAATTTTGAGTGGCTCATGTAACATTTTTTTATTCGATTCTTTTGGTCCTGGAGAAAAAATTAGGATGAATCCACGTAATGGCGGTTTTCCAAAGACACCCAAACAGTACATTTGAAACCTCAAACTGGCCGGTTTTGCTGGACCTGGAGTGAAAAAAAGCTTTAATCAACGTGGTAGAATTGCAACACAAGAGCCCATGCCAAAGTAGTCATTTTCAGTGGCTCATGTAGCACTTTCGTACTTGGTTCTTTTGGAGCTAAAGTGCGATGAATCCATGTGAAGGAATTCTTCGAAAATGACTCAAATTGTACATTTGAAGTCTCAAACTGATCAGTTTTGCTCGATCTGGAGGGAAAATAAGCTTTAATCTACACGTGGTATTTTAACACAAGGCCACAAAATAGTCATTTTCAGTGGCTCATGTAGCACTTTCTTATTAGGTTCTTTTTGACCTGAAGTGAATATTGGGTTGAATCCACGTGATGGCATTTTTGCAGAAAGACTCAATCTGTAGATTAAAAGTCTCGAACTGATCGGTTTTGCTTAATCTGGAGTGGAAATAAGCTTAAATCTACGTGGTTGTATTTCAACTCAAGGACCCAAAAGCGCCATTTTCAGTGGCTCATGTAACATTTTTTAAATTCGATTCTTTTGGTCCTAGAGTAAAAAATTAGGATGAATCGACGTGATGGAGATTTTCCAAAAAAACCCAAACTGTACATTTTAAACATCAAACTGGCCAGTATTGCTGGATTTGGAGTGAAAATAAGCTTTAATCTACGTGGAAGTATTATAACACAAAAGCCCAAAGTAGTCTTTTCAGTAGCTCATGTAACACTTTGTTACTCAGTTCTTTTGGACCTGGGATGAATATTAGTATGAATCTATGTGATGGCATTTTTCCAAAATGTCCCAAACTGTACATTCGAAGTCTCAGACTGATCGGTTTTTCTGGATCTTTAGTGAGAATTAGCTTTAATCTTCGTTTTTTTTTTTTTCAATACAAGGGCCCAAGGTCGTTATTTTCAGTGGCTCATGTAGCAGTTTCTTATTTGGTTCTTTTTGACCTGAAGTGAATATTACGATGAATCCACGTGATGGCATTTTTCCAAAATGACCCAAACTGTTCTTTTGAAGTCTCGAACTGACCCGTTTTGGTGGATGTGGAGTGAAAATAAGCTTTAATCTACGTGGTGGTATTTCAACACAAGTGATCAAAAATCATCATTTTATCGTGTTTTTCTGTAAAACGGTCAAAACGTACAAAGGCTTGATGAAACTGAAATAAGAAATCCAGATCTTTTAACAAAATCGCTGAGCTCACCTCAAAACCAAAACAAAATTTTAAATGTGCAAACTCCAACATTACATTTTGGAATAATATACAACATTTAACTAAGATATCGAAAAAGGTAAGCAAGAGAATTGTCGATCAGGATCAAAACTTGAGTGCAACGGCCAGTTGAAGGGGTATGCCATTTTTGACTTTAGTGAAACGCTCTTCCATACTTTTGTGAGTTTTGTTTATCTCTCGAGCCCTGTGAAGTACGGATTTTTAATGTGCAGCACTGTACTGATTTACTGAATGACATATTTTCACACTCTTGTTTGATCCCTTTAAACATTGGCAATTTTTTTGTAGTGACAATACTCTATACTTGCTTGCATGGGGTTTAGAGTAATAACTTTTTAGCGGAGCTCCCAGCGGCCCGCAGGGCCGCAGAGCAGAGCCCCATACCCATAGAAAATTAACAGAACCATGAATTTGAGTTTTCATGGTCATCATGGCTAGCGGCACGGTTCGCGGGCGCGTACGACGTACGTCGTGCAACATGGCGGCCATAGTCATTCGGGATTTTTAAAAGGTCTTAAACCGAAACGAGGCTTTGTTTTTGGCGCGCTTTCCGATCCGCGGCTTTCCGCGGCGACACAACCGATATGTCACGTATAAAACTACAGCAGTCTACAGTGTTTAGATGAAGAAACGGTTTGGGAAACCTTTCTTTCTGCATTTTTCAAGTGTTTTTGGAGGAAAACTTTTTCCCTACAATTTTTCAAGCATTTTTGGAGGGACATTTAAGCATAAAGCTGAGTATCTATTTTTCATTGTTGAAGAGCTGCAAGCTGCTTTTGGCGTTGCTTAAAAATTATTCTAATTTTGAAATATATTGCCGTAAGTTGATTTTTTTTGGCCGTCAATAAAGTCGAATCCTAATCCTTTGCCGTGAGAGTTTATTTCTTATTGCTGTGAGTTTATTCCGACTTTTAGCCTTACATTTTCTCGGCGGAAGAAATTCAATACAGTATAAGTGGCGTTATTCGAAGTGCTAAACGACGACAAAGCAAAACCTCGAACAAAATAAATTTAAACTTTGCACACGGTAAGAAATAAAAGATAAGTTTTAAATTTGCGTACGTGACTGAGCAACCCATTTCAGTGCGCCGATGTTAAGACAAATAAAGGAAAGTAAAGTAAGACGGGAATATGCCCACAAAATATATTGACGTCATTTTGTATAAAGCAAAACGATAAGAGAATTGTAAAACTATTTTCTATTCTTAGAAAGCAGAGAATAGACTCTTAATTTTTATTCTGGCCATGAGTTGTATCAAGCAAAACAGTAAGTAGATCGTAAAACTATTTTCTATTCTTTAGGAAGGGCTGGAGAGAATAAACTCTTAATTAATTTTTAGGCCATTAGTTGTTCTGCCTCGAGATTATGATGGATTTATATTTATCTTGCACCTATGGGCCAGCGTATACATTAAAGCTTTGACCGCATATTTATCAAAATGAAAACATTGTTACTCCAGCAAACAAATAAATAAATAAAGGGTAGCTTCGCTTTTAGGCTTGCCTAAATCTATATATTACTAGATAGTTCTGTTAAGGAACTCAAATGAACTAATTTTCACTTTTATTTTCCTATACGACGGTCAAGGGTAATTTGGATAAGTTACAACCCTTATTTTACTCTTCTTCAGACCTTTCAGTTATAACAATATCCCATACTTGCTTGGGGATTAGAGTAATTAATTTGTACTATATAGTTCAGTGTAGGAACTCAAATGAGCTAATTTTCACTTTTATTTTCCAATACAAGGGTTTGGGCAATTTCGAAAAGTTACAACACATATTTTACTCTGCCTCAGACCTTCAACTCCATTCAAATTCGGTTGGTTTATACGCCTTAACCGTGCTCAACTGAACAATTCGAGTACACCACTTTGGTAATAATATCTCCTGCGTCTTAAAAAAAGCTGAATATGTTGATTTGAGTTTCAAAATAAATGTAAAATGTCTGATGGTAAGAATAATGGATAATTCAATCATTAATTCGGTCACTTTCGTTCTCCTGATACTGGACACCCCTTTTATTCCAGCTACATTAACCCTATTCAGTCCGTGAGGCGAATCGACTGAAAGGGCAGATTTGCTCCCTATTGACTTTAGGGTTTACAGTCTTTTTCTATCAAACCAAACATTCTAATATGTTTTATTGCCCCCCACCCCATTTATTTAAAAAAATGCCGTCATCAGTGACAACCTAACAATTATCCAATCTAAAAGTATATGGAACCCTATATTTAACAATTATTCGCCGAAGGCGAAGTGAATATTGTTGAATAATCCCCGAGACGAAGTCGAGGGGATTATTCAACAATAATCACTGAGCCTGAGGCGAATAATTGTTTTAGTATAATTTTCAGAGGTGAATATCAAAAACTGCAAACTAACAATAGAAAACACGAAAACAACAAACAGAAGTGCTCGCTTGCATATGTGTAAACCAGTTTAATTCATCGATTGAAATCATAATTTACACTCAAGTTTTAGCAATAAAACGGAACAAAACAAAAAAAAGGTAGATATCCGGTACCTTTGTTTAATCGTTGGTGACTTCTGAAGAATTGTGTGAATCCTCTCGAAATTACTAGCTCCAGTGAGAAGAGAACTAAATAATGTTTTGACAGTCGATCTGGCTGAGTACATGGCCGTGTGCGATCTCCAAAACCACCATGTTTACGATCAATTCTATTGCCTTGAAAACCATCTCTTGAAAATATTTTCGGTCCAAAAGCCTTGGTAGTAAATTTGCAAAATTCCCAATGTTTCAAATATCCAGGATTTGGAGTGATTTCTTTTAAATGAGAGAAATTTTCATTCAGCAAATGTCGCCATGTTCACTGGCCTAGATGGCAAACGTGGCATGGCTTAGTAGCCAAACCTTCAGATGCCATATTCACCGCCTAGCGCGGTAAATATTGCGACATAGTCCGAGCTTCTCGACCAATCAGAATTGAAGTCACCTCTGGAAATTTTACTAATTATTTTTATGTGCTGTGTATTTGCCAGAAAACTTTTCTCGTCTGCTGCGCCAATTTTTACCGACCAGGTTTCTGGTCGGCGGTGTGGCGGGGGTGTGGCAGCAGTGATCTCCAATCAGAAACCGTCAAATTGTATTACTTCATTTCCTGGGAACTGCCTTGATCGTTTGGTCGCTCATGAAGGAATGTTTGTAAAATTGCGAGCGAGCAAGATGAATGTGCGAGAAGCTAAAGGTTTCGGGGTAAATGATCTTAGTTTTAACGGAATCAACGACAATTAGTCACGGTGTATGTTTTGTGGACGAGATGTGTTGATGACTGTGCCGACTGGATTACGGACTGAATTAGTGTCACCTTCCTCGTCACGCCGGCGAGTTCTTAAAAATTCTATATCTTTTTAATCCCGCCTGCCAGCAATGCATATGCCACGTCAACATCAATAACCATGAACAAGAGATAAACTAACAATTAAGCATCCTTGATGTTCACCTTGATGCTCCTTACTGGAGCAGTTCAGCGTCTTCTGCAGGAATTTGGACGCATTAAAGGTCCCGCTGTTGACCAATCAGAGCCATTTCCTGGCGGCAATAAGAACCTGCCAGCCTTTAAATTCGAATTCATAACGCAAGATTCTACGAGTACGGAACTGAAGAAATTAAAATGCAACAAGTCCAGTGGCCTGGATAACATCCCGCCGCGACTTCTCAAGGATTCCGCTACTATTATTGCCAAGCCGCTGACTAAAATCATTAATGCTTCGCTAATGACAGGAGTTGTCCCTGACGAATGGAAGCGTGCTAAGGTAACGCCAGTGTTTAAAAAAAGGGAAAAGAAGTGAGATGGATAACTATCGTCCCATCTCTGTATTACCGGTTGCTTCCAAGATCTTAGAACGGGCGGTGCATCGCCAACTGTATCAATTCCTCACTGAAAACAAAATACTAAGCCCTTATCAGTGTGGCTTCCGGAAAAATCACTCCACTGAGTCAGCAGCAATATCCTTTACAGATACGATACGACGGGGTATGGACCAAGGACTCCTTACTGGCGCAGTTTTTATTGACCTACGTAAAGCTTTTGACACTGTGGATCACGAAATTATCGTCTCTAAGCTTAATGCAGTTGGAATTGCTGAAACCGAACTAAGCTGGTTTAAAGACTATTTAAGAAATCGTACTCAGCAAGTCAGCATTGAGAATGAATTGTCCCAAATTAGTAACATTACATCAGGAGTACCCCAGGGATCGATACTTGGCTCCTTGCTGTTCGTGTTACTTATAAATGATCTCCCTACACGTTTAAAGATCTGTGGCTCATTAATGTACGCTGATGAAACCGTTCTTTTTCACTCAAGTAGGGATGTGCATGCAATTGAAAAAGCTCTGAGTAGTGATCTTGAAGTGGTCGAGAACTGGCTAGGTGACAATAGCCTTTTCTTAAACAAGACGAAAACAGAGCGTGTGCTATTTGGAACAGCAGCTAGACTGAGCTCTGAAACCAACTTCTCTATCTATGTCTCGGGAGATCTCATTAAGCGTGTGTCAGAATATAAGTATCTCAGTGTCGTCTTAGACGATGCCCTCTCGTGGAATGCCCATGTTAAATATGTTTTGGGCAAGGCTGGCAAGAGATTGGGCATGTTGAGTCGAATAAGGTCCGATGTCACCACAAACACTGCAAATATCATCTACAAGTCATTTATTATACCAGTACTTGACTACTGTGACACGGTGTGGAACTGCTGCGGGAAGGTCAATTCTGATCTCATAGAAAAACTGCACAGGAGGGCTGCACGACTGATCGTAAAACATCATAACAGTGATGAGGCTCTTAAGAATCTAGCTTATGAGACGACAAAGGAAAGACGCCAGAGACATGTTTATAATTTAGTTCGTAGGTGTATCAATGGAAAAGTCTCCCAATTTTTTAAAAATTATTTTACTTTTAATAGAGATGTAGCACTAAGAGAAACAAGGCAGGCTGACTTATTGCATCTGTCTAAAGTACGGACAGAAGCCGCGAAAAAGTCTTTTTATTATTCCGGTTGTCAAATTTATAACTCTTATCAAAATAATATGTAATTTTTAAATCTTTCGATTGTATACAAATGTAACATAATTTTAGCTTAAATCTTAGTACTCTTATATATTTTAATCTTTTTAACTTCCATTTTAGGTACACTGTAAGGCTTTTAGCGACTTTTTACTTTTTACTTTTTACTAGGGCCTCTATTGATAACAGTTTTTATTGTAAAAGCTGATGGAGTAACCCTATTTAAATAAAGGCTTTCTTCTAAAATTGCTATAAAACTTCTGATAAAATCTGTCTCCTTCAAATTACCTTATTGTTACTTATTTTCGCGGGACTTAATTTCACGATTTTCGTGATTTTCGAAAAATCGCGAAATTAAAGACCCGCGAAAATAGGTTCGCGCGAAAAATAACGATGTGAACTTTAATACCCTTCTATATACAGTCAACTCTCGCCTTGCGGACACCCCGCTATTGCGGACACTCGCTATTACGGACAAAATCCAGATCCCCGGCGAATAAGGTTCGACTGGAAATGACTCCCGCTATTACGGACTCTCGCTATAACGGACACTAAACGACGCCCCGAGCGTGTCCGCTATAACGAGAGTTGACTGTAATTCGTTATGATTAATGAACGTTGCCATCAGTTTACCACATAATTATTTTGGTACAGTCGTCAAACTAGCTCACTTTGTTACAAAGAAACATGTCAAACTGTTTTAAGTTTCGTTTTGTTATATGGTTTTGTTCAGTGTCATTGGAAACTATTGCTGTGGAAAACTAACATCAGTTGTGCCAATTTTGAGACTTCCTGTTTGTTAATGCAGACCAGTGTTTTGACAATTTTTGCGAAATTTAATTCCTTTAAGCGCATTTTTTTTTTACCAAATCGCGAAATTTAAGTCCCGCGAAATACACCCGTTCCATTATCGAGAAATTAAGTTCCTGCGAAAAAAAATATTAAGCAAGGTAACTCAAAGTAGAGCGAGACAAAGAAAAATAAATGAAATAAAATAAACATAATAAAAACAGAAATACCGGTGGCTTTACAACCGGCAAAGGAAACAAAAGGAAGTTACTTAAAGTCAAGATATCTAAGCAACTCTAGTAATTATAATTTCGATTGCAAAGGTTGAGTATACTGTTAGTCGAAGTCGACCTGTGATCTGTTCCGCAATTTTGGTTTATGAATCTGCTGTTTTAAGCCAGCGGGCTTATAACAAACACGTGACATTGTTTTGGTTTATGTGTTGTTAGGTGCAGTACAAGTTTTATACTTTCGGTTACTCTGAGTTGATATTAGAGAAGCAGGAACACATTTCAGAGTGTCAATATGGCGTGAAACACACACCGAAAACAACACGAGTTACATAAAGACTACTGCTCAGAAAATATATCAACAAAGAATCGACGAACGAGGAGTCTGGGCACGATGCATCGGTGAACGGACGTGTGTTTTCGAGCTCCGTAACACTCAGTATTTCGCCTGTTTCAGTGGCCCGTTCTCTTAAGTCACATTCTTTTATTTAAGTTGGTTTTTTGAGGAAGAACAATGGGCCCGAAGAAAAGTCCCAAGAAAGCGGCCGAAAAGAAAAGAGCTAGACCAAGCAGCTCTACAGGTGACGAACTTAATGGCGACGACGAAGGCAGCCTGTACCTTGAACTCTTGGACCTGATAAAAAAGCTACAAGATGAAGACAACGCTAAAACTATCCAGATCAACAACCTCCAAACTAAACTAGACGAAGCGTTGGACGAGATTTCCTCGCTTCGCTCGAAGGTAAATGAGCTTAAAAGCTCGCTCGAGTTCACGCAAAGCCAACAGGACGAAGCCAAAGAAAGGATCGACAAATGTGAAGAAGACCAATGCAGGCAAGAGGACGAACTTGTCCGACAGAGTATATATAGTAGGCGATGGAATCTTATCTTCCATGGTATCCCCGAAACAGAGGGGGAAGATTGTTCGAAGTTAGTCACGCACGCGTTGGTTGCGAATTTGAAACTTGAAGAAAAGAAAGCGAAGTCATTCATGTTCTGTGGCACCCATCGCCTTGGAAGAAAAAAAACTGGAAACTCCAAGCCAAGGCCAATTATTGCACGCTTTACATGCCGAGCAGACAGGGATTTTACCTGGCGACAGCGCTTTAATCTCAGGGACTCTGCGGTAAAGATTGCGGAAGACCTGCCCCACAACGTACGCGAGATTCGGAGGGATATTTTAATCCCAGCGCTTAAAAAAGCAAGGGAAACCGAAGGCACCAAGGCGGCGATCATTGGCGACCGGCTACTAATCAATGGAAAGAAATACACGTTTGACAAGATTCCTAAGAAATGGCGATCGAATGTTGCTCAACATCAAGACAAGTAGGTACTATACGAACAGTCCTTTACAGGATCATTCCTCACAAACTTGCTAATTTCGTCTCGTATCCTTTGAACATTAGATTATTTTCTTATTTTTGTTGCGGAGTCTCGAATTAGCATATTAATCTTGCTTTCCGCTTTGCGCTTAAAGTTACGATCATTCCGCACGCCCATTACTCTTAAGTTCTGTTTTAATTACTGTAGTAATTATGTTAGTCCTGCGTAAGGTTCAGGTATACGTGTTAATTATCAATGGCTATTGTCCACTTTATTATTTGTTCCTGTTTTTTTCGTACAAGTTGTTTATATTGTTCATAATAGGTGTATTATTAGTGTCTCTATTTAATGGCTGCTATGTTTTGATTGAGTGGATTCTAAAGCAGGGTAATTGTTTTCACCATCACACTTCTTAAATATATGTTCTTTGAACGTTAGAGGTTTATCAGGGGAAGCCAAACGTCGAGAAACTTTCAAATGGCTAAGAGAGAAAAATTTCCAAGTTTTCTTTTTGCAAGAAGTGCACTGCACAAATGAAAAACGAGACCTGTGGCAAAACGAATGGGGCTATAAAGCACTCTTCGGGTGCGACAGTAGTCGAAAAGCCGGTGTGGCTATTCTATTTAAAAACAATTTCGATTTCATATTAAACAAGGAATATATTGATCCAGGAGGCCGCTTCATTATCCTAGATATTAAAGCCGCGAACCTGAGTTTCACGTTAGTTAATCTGTACGCTCCAAACAAGGATGACCCTAGTTTCTTTCAAAATATTACAAATCGAATGCGTGATTTTGATTGCGACAATATTGTCATAGGCGGAGACTTTAATTTGGTGTTAAATGTAGAGTTAGACAAACAAGGAGGCAACGCTAACACCTATCATAAGAAGGCTTTGGCTGAAATAAGAAAAGTTCAAATAAATCTCGACGTAGGCGATATCTGGCGGGACCGAAATCCGCTCACGACGCGATACACCTGGAGAAGACGCAACCCCGAAATATCTTGCCGTCTTGATTTTTTCCTGATCAGCTGCGGGCTATATGGCAAAGTAACGAATTCTGACATTACTCCTGGATACAAAACTGACCATTCTATGATTACCCTGAGCCTAGGTGTCACTGAAAATCCCAGAGGTCCCGGCTTATGGAAACTGAACACCTCCTTTTTAGGAGATGTAGATTTTACACACCGGGTCAAAACAGTTATCTCCCAGACATGTGAAGATTACAAAGATGACAACAATGTCGATGATGCTTTGTTATGGGAGATGATTAAACTTAAGGTAAGAGAAGCTTCAATTTTTTATGGAAAGGAGAAAGCTATTTCCAGACGTAAGGAGGAGGACGATCTGCATGCGAAGGTGGCATACTTGGAGAAAAAAGTTGAAGAACCCATTCCCCCTCAACTGAAAGAAGAACTTAGTCAACAATTGAGTGAGGCAAAAGAAAGCCTAGAAAAAATCTATGAATATAAAACTAAGGGATCCATCTTGCGGTCTAAAACTCGGTGGTACAACGAAGGCGAGAAAAACTCAAGCTACTTCTTTAACTTAGAAAAGCGACATTTTAAACGTAAGGTTCTATGCCAACTTCGCCAAGCTGACAACACAACTTTAACCTCCGATCACGACATCCTTCAAGAATGCGTGAATTTCTATAGTGATTTATATAGTAGTAGAACAATACAAAACAACAAGGAGGACTTGGATTTCTTCCCAAGAGATAATAGTGTGAGACTTGATGAAGACTGCAAAGACTCCTGCGAAGGCCTTCTAAGTGCCAATGAATGCTTGAGTGCCCTTAAGACAATGGAATCAAATAAATCCCCAGGCTCAGACGGTTTCCCAGCAGAGTTTTATAAATTCTTTTGGAATGACATCTCTACTCTTTTTGTGAATGCAATCAACTGTTCCTTCCAAAAGGGGCTATTATCCGTCACCCAGAGGCAAGGTATAGTTTCTCTTTTACCGAAGAAAGACAAAAACCCCATTCTCCTAAAAAATTGGAGGCCAATCACTCTTCTGAATTGTGACTACAAAATTGCAGCTAAGGCGATTGGAAATCGAATTAAACGGGTACTTCCAAAAATTATTGACAATGACCAGAGCGGCTTCCTAAAAGGACGCTCCATCGCTGAAAATATTTTACTAATTGATGGAATAATAAACTTTGCGGATAATACGAATAAACCCGGTCTCCTGATGTTTGTAGACTTCGAAAAGGCGTTTGATTCGATCGAGTGGTCTTTTATAGAACGAGCTCTCATACACTTCGGTTTCGGGCCCTCGCTGGTGAACTGGTTCAGGCTTTTCTACAAAGATGTCTCCAGCGCCATCCAAAACAACGGTTGGGTCTCAGAGCATTTCATCTTAGGTAGAGGGGTCAGGCAAGGCTGCCCGATGTCCCCATACTTGTTCATAATAGCAGCTGAGATACTAGCCAATTTTATATGAAGGGATAAAGACATAAAGGGGTTTGAAACGAATGAAGTAGAACACAAACTAAGCCAATATGCCGACGATACAACCTTAATACTCGACGGTTCTGAGGGCTCATTTCTTCGTGCAGTTGCAGTCTTGGACGGATTTCACATAATCTCTGGGCTCAAGGTGAATTACGAGAAAACAAAAGTGCTATGGGTGGGTTCAGCAAAAGAAAGAGAACCAATAAAATGTGACAAATCGGAAATTTCCTGGGTGAAAGGAAAAGTATTTGCACTTGGAATTTGGTTTGCAACAGACAGGAAGACAATGCTCCGCTGCAATTACGAGGTAAGGATCAAAAAGATAGAAAGTGTAATTGAATCATGGCAGTTTAGGAGGCTCAGTTTAATCGGAAAAATTACCATCATTAAAAGTCTCCTGGTTTCCCAACTGGTCTATATTTTAACGCCGCTAACCACCTCCGTAGAAGCATTACAAAAAGTCAATAAAATGTTTTTCGATTTTCTCTGGGATGGTAAAGGAGACAAGGTTAAAAGGATATTTATAACCAAAGATTACAAGGAGGGCGGCCTAAAAATGATTGATATAAACAAGTTCAATCAATCTCTCAAAGTCTCCTGGATCCAAAAATACCTGGATCCGACAAATGATGGGAAATGGAAATTTGTTTTCGAGGACAGTCTTAAAAAGCATGGAGGAAGGGATATTTTCACCTGCAATCTTCACAAAGACGACATCCCCACGTTAGGGGTCTGTAACCCCTTCGTCCAAGAGGTACTGGAAGCCTGGGCAGAGTTACATTTTACGGATGTCACTGACATCACTGATGTAAATGTTGGTGACCAGATCATCTGGTACAATTCTCTTATTCGAATAAACGACCGACCCGTTTTCCATAAACATTGGTTCAAACACGGAATTTGCAAAATTTCCCACTTATTGGACGAGAATGGCACCCTGCTTAGGTACGACGAGCTGAGGATTAAGTTCCCCGAGCTAAAATGGTTTGAATCATTTGCCGTTCTTTCAGCTATAAGGTCATTTATAAGGAAGCTACATAATCCTCAGACGCCAGACAATAACATTATGAAAGGAGTATCTTTAGCTGATCTTACCTCTAAGAGTAAGATCAATCATTTTGTGTATACCTCTCTTTTAAAGAGAGAAAAAATCCCACCCATTGGAAGCCAAGTAAAATGGCTGAGAGACCTTCATGTTCAGAACGACTGTGAGGTAGACTGGAAAGTAGCATACACAATTGCTTTTAATTGTACGGCGTCCACCAAATTAAGAACCTTCCATTTTAAATTCTTACATCGGAGGATTGCCACGAATGATTTTCTGCAGAGAATCAATCTTATACCTTCAAATAAATGTTGCTTCTGTGCAAAACAAACAGAGACTATCATCCATCTTTTCTTGAACTGTCCCATAACGCAATGTTTTTGGGAAGATATTAAACAATTTCTCTTTCAAAAGGGCTTTGGGACTGAGTTTGTTCTCACAGATCTCCATTTGATGGGGCTGTTAAGAATCCCGACTAACACAGCCGTTGATCTTGTGCTTCTAATTGCGAGATATCATCTTTACTCCCGGAAATTAGGCGGAGCGCCTCCTTGTTTGTCTGTTTTCTTGAGTAAGTTGAATTCCATTATTCAAATTGAAAAACAAATAGCTTTGCATAGTAATCGTTTGACCGCCTTCACAAACAAGTGGAAGATGTTTCTCTGTTAATCTCCTCTACACTTTTTTCCCTATAAATTATCTCCATGTTTTATCCGTTTGATTTATCCACCAATCTAGTTTCTGTAAACCAAGTGTTGGTTTAGTTTTTTTTTCAAATGTGAAATTTATTTATAGATCCGTCTAGCCATTATGTAGTTTTTTTTTTTTTTTTTTTTTTTTTTTTTTGAAAAATTTAATCTAGTCGACTGTTTCCTTTACTAAGTAGTTGCTGTAGCGTCATTGTTATTTGTATATATGCATAGTTTTTCTGCTGTTTTTTTTTTTTTTTTTCCTTTTTGCACTGTAATTGTGGCATGAGGCATTGTTAGTATCACTGAAAGCATAGCAAAAAACAAAAGAAAAAGAAAAGAAAAAAAAAAAAAGAGAGAAATATATATGTAGATTTAAATAAGTAATAAGCAAATACAGTATTGTAAATTAGATAGTATTGTAAGTTTTGTAATGTTAATATGGTAGGTAACACCAGTATTTTATTAGGATATAAGGTATTGTCAGTATTGTTAACAATGTTTTCTTGTACTGTTAGTAACTGTAAGTAATGTAGTTAATGTTAGTATTGTAAGTAATGTTAGTTTTGTTTAAGTAATTTGTGGTATTGTAAGTATTGTTAGTATTGTAAGAAAATTTGTTGTTCTCAATAAAAAAAAAAAAAAAAAAAAAAAAAAAAAGAATCGACGAACAGCGAAGCGGATAAATGAACGTTAAGTCCAGCAGCCAACCCAGTTTCGTCGCTAAAATATGCTTCACCTCTGGTAAGTATTGTAGCTTCACCAGTTTTATCTCCTCGAAGGAATTCTGTCACGCGATCGATATTTTTGCCTTTGCCGTATATAAATTTGGAAGTGCGGTAACTTCTCATCGAATAGGTGACCTTTTACAGTTGGAGTTAACGTGACGTGCATGTACCTAACTTGTGTAAAAAATGGAGCGATGAAAGTACCTTGTAATATACAGTTAATATTGATCACTGCTTTGACGAGCCTGTTATGTCTTCAGTTAATCATTTATTTCTCTGTAACTCCGGCTCAAGGTCCTAGGAAACATTAACGGGAAAATGAATTAATATATAACTGAAATTGAAATGCGACTCTGTTTATCTGCACAACTACATCCCTCAAACTCCATCGAATTGATTTCTCAAGCAAATTTCCGCCATGTCTATCGGTCTTCTGGCCAATACAGTTCGAAAAGTAGCCGGTGGAACAAGTCGCGAGCGAATCTTCCATCCACTCAAACCGTTATATAGCAAAAATTGTTAGTTTTTAGTATATCAAACATATAAAATGAATAATTCCGTTTTATCATTTTGTTTGCAGAGGTATCGCCTGATAAATTTACACTTTGCGCACAATAACCTTTCTGACAATGTTGACAATCAAAATGTCAAATAAATCAAACATACCACAAAATGGAAAGTATTTATATCGACCATATTGAAATTCAGTAGTCAAAATATTGGATACTTTTCATCAGGGATGAAACAAAACACAAATTAGACGACTAGCCAACGGAGCTAAACATAACTACGACTTCCTAAATACCAACTCTGTCTTGGTATGTTCATAATTCCGTGAGACGGTTGTGTCAAAAATCAAATTGTCTTACTCTCGATATTTTGATAGTGAAGGACAAGTATTCTTTAACTTTCGACAGTTTATCCGAACACGAAAAATCTTCATAGCTGTCATTGGTGGAACAAACAATGCCTTTCATGTCTCGATGTTCAACAGGTCACAAAATTTAATGCTCAAGCTAAAGGCTTCGAATAACTTTTGCGGACTATAAACTGAAGAAACTGTGGGTTGTGCGCTGCTCTGGCAGTTGGTTGCTCTACTCATCAATGAAATTGAAAGAAGTAACGCAAGTGCTGTTATCCTTCCAAGGTTAGTCTTCATATTTTATAGAGAGCGAAAGTTGGCTTCTCTTGCAGTTTGCTTTATCGAGTTTAAAACTCGGCAATAACGTTCTAAAATGATTCATTCGCGTTGAATCTACAAAACCTTTTTTCATAGCGGCTGGCTTATAGAAAATCCGAGAGGTTGTTAATTTCTTTCGTTTTGTTTGCTAACTGAATCCGCGAGGAGTTGATGGGATCGGATTTTCGTTAACTGAGCTATATAAAATTAAATTAAACTGGCCTCTAAATCAAAACGCCAGGAATCCTGAAAGAGCAAGATAACTTAAGCGTTAGTTTGATCATTCCACTGTTTTTCGATTTCAAAAACTGTTTTGCTTTATTTATTTTAATGAAAATTTATTCACTGAGTGGACATGTGGTAGATTTGTTTTTATTTCCGCGCGACGTACAAATAATATGTGCCAATCCGACATTTTATTTGCTGATCAGACAACGAAAGCAACTGACAACTATTATGACCTAAATTTTTTATTAGTTATTGTGTTACTGGAAAGTTAGCAAATATATTTAAATCAATTTTTGCGTGCTTCTCAACATCAAACAAATGTTTTTATTTCCCTGAATTCATCAAATTGAAGCGAAAACCTTATTGACAAACTGTTTTTTTTTTTGGCATACAATGTATATTAACTTTCTTTATATTTATTTCTCGATGTATATCTTTGACTATGCGCTTTGATAAACATAGACTAGCTGTTTGCATTCCTTTGAACATAAATCAGACGACACGTACATTGTATGATTTCTGGTGAGTTGATTTTGCACGGTAATCAAAATTAAATAAGATTAAGCGTGACGTTTATTTTTCCGGCGAACGGCAAAAACTCAACTTCTGCCGTCTGCCGTTTGACGTTCGTACGCGGAAATGAGTAGTTTTGTGTTTGTCGTGAATGTGTGATTTTTCCTTGTTTTTGTCAGGGATTAATTTTAGAATTCGATAAAAGGGTAACAAAACGAAAGGCAAGCTTGCGTTTGCCGTTTCCCGTATAGCGTCATGCTTAATGTCGATAGGGTAACTTAGGGAAATTTGTCGTTGGAAGTATTAAAATTTGCTTTGTGAAATATTTAAATTTGCTTTGTGAAGCTAACTGCTGTTTTATTTTGTCTGCAAATTATTTCAAACTAGATCGCTTTGGTTTTGGAAAATGCGTTTGGAAACCGATAGCGCCGCTAAAAAAATCATATTCTTAATTTAATTTAGCAAAACAGGATCGCCATTACAAGGTTAAAATGGAAAGTAGATTGTATGAGTGAATTTTAATTTATTCTTACATAAACCCTTAGGTTTTGATACGGCCCAAATGCAACTAATCTTAAAGGAAAACGTTCTGCTGTAACTTTTTTTTTTTTTTTTTTTTTTTTTAATAATTTTTATTTGCATAACACATAGTTACATACACTATTTACAATACAAGCTACTACTTATACCACTAACAATACTTAACAACATTACGAGTTTTACATTAAACCTTAAACCTACTTACCCACTCGCTCGCTCACTCATCACACAATCACACAATTACATACAAGAATTACATAGCAAAGTTACACCTGTTTGAGCCTTATACAATGTATATCTAAGTTAACAACTTAGCAATTACATTTCCCATTTCTTCTTTAATAAATCTAATGTATTATTTTTAGTACAAATGTATTTCTCTGTTTCATACTTTAATGCTACTTTTAATTTATAACCTCTTATATTCGGAAGTTCATTGTTTCTTCTGCAACCCCATAAGTAAATTTTTCCTACAAGTAATAGTGATATGCTGTAACGCATATCATTAAATTTGAAGTGTTATTACATAGTCGTGTATGGAAAGATATTTTATTATCTTCCGAGGACAATTAAAGAGAATAAAAATTCTAAAATTAAGCGTAGTATCTGTTGCGAGATCGAAGGTCCCGTTCTTGTGAAACTGATGGAATTCAGGGAGAAACTACACTACAGTTACATTATTTAGATTGTTTCATAGCTTAATATAAAAAGAGCGGAATCAAAATATGTTAACTTCTTCATTTATTTTGTTTTATTCCGTTAGATATTTACCAGACAAGTGCAACTATCTGGGAATTAGTGAACGTATTTGCGCTTGCTTGTTAAAAGGGAAGAAATTAACAAAAAAGGCACAGCGGATTTCCGCACTTTAGGACCTTAGTGGACTTTGACTTTTATTATATAGCTTTAAAAAAAATAGGTGCTTAATAAACTCCAAAATAAGGACTAATTGCGAATTTTTCAATATAAATATGCTAAATTTAATCTTTATTTTAACTAAAGAACAGTCATCGTTTTGATGTGTATATGTGATCTGTCATAGCTTTAGCCACATTAATTTTCTGGACGTAAATCATCGATGAAGGAGCGCGGTTATAAATTAAAAGAAAGTGTTGTTTTTTTTCGTCGAAACTGTTCTTTAATACCTTTACTTGTTTAGAAAATAATTCTCAATAGAACACCAAGAGGAAAATATCAACCGAATTCTTGAAAGAGGAACAAATCATGGTCGTTAACGTACTTTAAAAACAAAAATGCGAGAACTTGAAAATGTTAGCCTAACATTTTCCGTGTTGTAATCCTTTTCGACCTGTTCCATCTATGGCCAGAGACACTGGTCGACAGTTTTAGTACACTTGTTGGTAATTAATAACAAACCCGGGCCATTGTGTTAAGCTTTCTGTTCACGCACTAAAATATTTCTTAGTTTTTGAAATTACGCAAAATCCCCGTAATACTTCCCATTTAATGACGACTGGAATGAACGCACAGTCAGAAGTTGTGTTAACAATAAAAAATCTCGCTGTATGTTTGACTTCGTGCCCATCACATTCACTGTCAAGAATCTATAACAAGAGTTCGAGGGTTTGATGCGTGGAATCATTTTGATCTTTAGGCCATTTCCTGCGTTACGGAGAGAGATCTTCAAGCAGGAACAAGTACGTAAAGAAACTTCGTTTTCGTATATGTCTATATTGCTCGATAAGTGCTACTCGCGAGAAATTCTCATACTTTCAACTAATAAGTGATCATAATTTTAATTAGCAATATATATTTTAAAAACATATTGCTAATTAAAATTATAATTTGTATCTTTGGCACACACGCACATGAGCGCAAGCATCGAAGAAAAGTTATAAAATTTAACTGAAAAAAACAAAAACAAACAACAACATGGGGATTCAGAACAGGACAATTGTAATTCAGATCTGTTATGAATAAACATTATTTCCTTCGCCAAAGGCTGGGAAGGGTGGTTTATATAAAGAGGAAGAAACCTTTTTTATTCCTTTTAACAGGTCAAAATTATAATATCACGGGCGGTGAATATATTATAATTTGATGATTTAAGAATCTTCTAGGTAGCCCACAGACATGTACATGTCGACTTTAAGACCTGCAGTGTTTTATACGAACTTTTCCAAAAAAAGCAATGTTTTTCACAACAAAAATACACCACAACCAGGATTTGTTTTCAAGCTATTTTTTTAAAAAAATATTTAAAAAAAACTGAAAAAAGCTTAAATTAGGTATGAATTTGTTTTTTCCCTACTCGATCATATTGCAAGAAAACGAACCTGTTTGACATATCGGATATGTTGACTGCAGTGTTTTATACGAACTTTTCCAAAAAAAGCAATGTTTTTTTCACAACAAAAATACACCACAACCAGGATTTTTTTTCAAGCTATTTTGTTTTCAAAAACGTAAAAAGCTTAAAATGGGTATGAATTTGTATTTTCCCTATTCGATCATATTGCAAGAAAACGAACCTGTTTGACATATCGACATATCGGTTACGTTGACTCAATATTATGGACATATTGACAACCGACAGCGGAAGTTTACATTAAAAACACGAAAAAGGACCAGTTCGATTTGTTGAAATAATGACCCAACTATATTGTATTACCTCAAGACTAATAATTCAGCAGATTTTTCTCACTCTCGTCAATTTCGGCGTGCGAAGTCAGTCCGTTACAAGGAAGTATATTTCAGAGTTCTCAATACTAAAGTTTTTAATCATCGTACAGAGATGAAAGGAAAGAAACTTAACGTTTTTCTATCGCTGTTGTTATTGCTGTCTTGCACGTTCGAGGGAGAAGGTGCGTCCACCACATCAAAGGTAAGAAGCGAAAATAAATGACTGAGTATTTCTTAAATGCAAAAGTTCAGTAATGGATAGTTTGATTTGAACGTTCAATAAAATAAGCAATTCAATATTCGCTTCTCTCTAAAGTCTCATTTCAGGAAAAGTCATAATTTTATTGTTTGGTAACTACGATCTTGATTTTGGACAAGAAATGTGTTTCTTTAAAAAACCGCTTTACAAGAATCAACGCCATTGTAAGCGAGCGAATGCACAAGAAACATCCGTTGGATGGTCAGCTATACTTGCTTATGAATAAGGAGGCAAAGACATCAGTGATTCTAACAGTATTTACTTTTTGCCACATTTTGGTCAATTGATAGGACGAGAAATCAAAATTAAACTTAATGCAACGTTTTGCTCCCGGGATGTAAATTCGTAGTAACGATCCACTGTAAAGAATTTATATGGGAAACAAGAAGAGCCTGAAATTGCAAAATTTTTAGAAAATATGTGTGCCCTTTTGATACACGGGTACCGTTATGTGATAAAATAAACATTATGAACTTATTGTTGGCTTAGATCAGTGTCACTCGCGAATTCCGCTGTTTCAGAGTTTTATATGCACATGTAAAATAAAAGTGTAAGTACAACAACATTTTTCTGTCAAAAAGTAACAATATTTGAGGCACACAGGGAGACAAATTGTTCAATAAAATAAGGAAGAAAACACATTGCAGGAAAAATCCCGTTTGGTCTGTCAATTATGTTGCTTCGTTGGACATCACTTAAACCGACAACGGGTGTTTACTTATAAACTAGAAGTAGCAAATCTAAATTTTGGTAGTTACTTGGTTTAATGTAGTAAACAGTTATGTCAAAATACAAATTGACAAAAATTCGAGTGCAAAAAGATAATCTGCTAGGAATTTGCCTTTGGAAAAAAATATAATTCTCTTTATTTCTTTCCTGAATCGCAGACTCATGTAAGGTCATAAAATAAGCTTAAGCAATGAAGAATATTTAAATATAGTTGAGTGTGAATTTTTCTTTTGTCACTTATTGAAAAAGCGATCATATCGCAAGAAAACGAACCTGTTTGTCTAGTAGTCACGTGGCTTGCATAATTTATCATGGACTTCACAGACAACCGACAGCGGAAGTTTACATTAGAAACATGAAAAAACGGCCAGTTCGATTTGTTGAACTAATGAATCAACTACATTGTATAACCCCAAAAGTAAGAATTCAGATTGTTCTCACTCTCGTTAATTTCGGAGCGCGAATTCAGTCGGTTTCAAGGAAGAATATTTCTGAGTTCTCAGTACCGAAGACTTTTTTCCATCGTACAAACATAAAAGGAAAGAAATTTAACGTTTTTCTATCGCTGTTGTTATCGCTGTCGTTCATTTTTGAGGGGAAAAGTGTTTCCACCACATCCAAGGTAAGAAGAGAAAATAAATGACTTAGTATTTCATAAATGGAAAAGTCCGAATTCAGAACAATAGTCGATTGTTTACAGTTTAGTAACGGTTAGTTTGATTTGAACGTTCAGTTAAAATTAGCAATGTAATATTCGCTTCTAGCTTGCAAAAATCTCAATTCAGAAAACAAGTGAAAACATTATTGTTCAGCAACTACGATTTTGATTTTTAATATCAAACGTGTTTCCTGTAAAAAATCGTTTACGTTCTTAACTATTAAACAAAACAAAAGTATAGGCTTGAGCAGAATCAACGCTAATTCATGTTGTAAGAGAGCGAATGCAAAAGAAACATCCGTTGGATGATCAGCTATACTTGCTTATGAATAAGGACGCAAAGACACCAGTGTCTCTAAAAGTATTAATTTTACCTCAGCTTATTTGTTTGTGCTACAGTTTTTGCCACATTTTCGTTGCATAATTGGTGGGTGAGAAAATTTTACTTAAAGCAACGTTTTGATCCAATAATGTATTTTTGTAATGAATCATTGGAAAAATTATGAAAAAATGGCCTAAATGGCTGTAGCGCAAAAGTTTCAGAAAATCTGTGCGTCCTTTTGCTACACGCTCGCCGGACTATAATAAAATAAACAGTGTAAGCTTATTGTTTCCTTAGAACAGTGTTGCTCACGAGTTTTATATGTTTATGTAGAAAAAAGCGATAGGTAGAATTGAACAACTGAAAATTTTGTAGCTACCTGCACATTTTTCTCTATTGAAATAACAATATTTGAGGTGCTCAGGGAGAAATGTATTGTTAAAAAAAACGAGTAAGAAACCACCTTGCAGGAAAAATCCCGTTTGGTCTGTCAATCATATTGCTTCATTGGACACAGTTATGTCAAAACACGAATTGGCAAAACTTCGAGTGCAAAATGATAATATGCTATGGATTTGCCTTTGGAAAAAAATATTTCTTTTTGTTTCTTTCCTGAATTGCAGACTCTTTCAAGGTCATGACATAAGCTTAAGCAATGAAGAATATTTAAGCTTTAACTGGGTGTGAATTTTTCTTTTGTCACTTATTGCGGAAAGCGATCATACCGCAAGCAAACGAACCTGTTTGGCTAGCAATCACGTGGCTTGCATACTGAGATGCATCACTGACAACCGACAGCAGAAGTTTACATTAGAAACATGAAAAAAGTACCAGTTTGATTTGTTGAACTAGTGACTCAACTATTTTTTATACCTCAAAAATAAGAATTAAGATTGCCCTTATCTCGTTAACTGTGTGCGAAGTCATTCCGTTACGTGAAAGAGCATTTCAAAGCTCTCAACACTAAAGCCTTGTATCATAGTACAGACATGAACGGAAAGAAACTGAACGTTTTTCTATCGCTGCATGTTGCTATTGCTGTCTTGCGCGTTCGAGGGAAAAATTGCGTCCAACACAACGAAGGTAAGATGCGGAAAGGAACAACTTATTATTTCGATATTAAAAAGCCTGAATTCTGAAAAATAGTAAAAAAAACTTTATAGTTCAGTAATTGGTAGTTTTATCTTGGTTTTATATTTGTTTGCATTACAGTTTTTGCCACATTTGTCTGCGCGCAATTGGTAGAATGAGAAAAGTTTACTTAAAACAATGTTTTGGTCCAGGGATGTAATTTCGCAGTGGTACATTGGATAAAAAATTAGGAAATGAAACTAGAGCTCGAATGCCTGTTACGCAATCAAAGTTTCAGAGCTAGAGAATCTATGCGCCCTTTTGCTAGACGCGTACCTGATTGTAATAAAATTGAAAAACATAAAATTGAGAGCTTATTGCTCTCTATAAGACTGGTTGCTCGCGAATTGCACATTTTCAGAGTTTTATTTGAACATGTAGAATTAAACAACAGAGAGTTTTTAACTATATATAGTAATTACATTTTGCTTCAAGGAAATATTAAGATTTTAGGAGCACAGGAAAGCAAAATGTGTTTTCAATAAAATGAGGAAGAAAACACGTTGCACGAAAAATCCTGTTTAGCCTGTAAATCATGTTGCCTTATTGGACATCGCTGAAACGGGTGTTATTTGATAAAAAAATAAGTAACAAACCAAAATTGTGGTAGTTACTTGGTTTAATCAGTATAGTAGACAATAATGTGAAAATACAATTTGGCAAAAATTCAAATTACCAAATTAGGAGCAAGAAGCAATTGATGTTGTTTTATTTCTATTTTGTGTGCTGACATTGCCTTCATATGGTGCTGTTTGTGATAATAAAATTTTAATACTGCTATGGTAAGATAAGATTTCATGATTAAAACTTGCGAAAAAAATACATTGTTTCATTTCTTACGTCTTACGGTAAATAATTGTCGCTAATAATGTATGTAACCTTTTGGAAAACAAAATATTTGGAAAGAGATTAGTTAGTTTAAGCACTGCAGATATAATTTGTTTTGCGTTATGTCTTTTGCGGGCTGCGTTTCCGTTCATACAATCGCTTTCGACACGCAAAACTCTGTGCAGGAGTCATTCGCTATTCCTCAATTTGCATGGACGAGAAATTGTAGCGTGTGAAGTAGTCTTCTCTCTTTGTAAGACTGATTCAGATGTGCTGTTTATGATAAAAAAAATGTTTCCACCACGTCACCGCCAAGTTAAGATGAAATTTTGATGATTAAAACTAGCGAAAAAAAAAACATGCTAATCCTGAGCACTATTACGCATTTTGTTTTATTTCTTTAGTTCATTCATTAGTGTCTTGTTGCTTCTCTATTTTATCCTTGTATGTTGGTATTTTTGCTAACCTTCATTTATTAATAATACCACAGATTCCTAGCAGGTGTCTGCGAGGACCGCCCGGCCTTCCTGGCCGTAACGGTGTTAATGGACATAACGGGTTACCAGGCCCTTACGGTCGAGATGGCGCCAAAGGTGAAAAGGGCATGGCAGGCAGTCCTGGGCCACGTGGTGATAAAGGTGAGAATGGCACGGCAGGCCCACCAGGCCCACGTGGGGGAAAGGGTGAGAAGGGCGTGGCAGGCAGTTCTGGACCACGTGGTGTTAAAGGAGACGCAGGAAAAAATGGTACAGACGCAAACCAAAGAAACTGGAAACAGTGTGTGTGGAGAAGTACAGACGGCCGTGATGTTGGTCTTATCAAGGTAAACTTTTAGAAATATTTTTTTTCTTCTTTTTAAACCTATTGATGGATGATATTTTCTACATCAAAATCAATTGAGGACTATGCAATTATCACCAATTTTATAGCAATATCTTCACATTTATGCTCAATTTGGAATCAGTCATTTATGAATATTCTTTTTAATTATTTTGTAGTATTGCGTTTTTGACAAGAAGAAAGATGAAACCGCTCTACGTGTGGTTTACCAAGGCAGCTTTTATATGAACTGCAACAGCTGCTGCAAGCGTTGGTTCATCACCTTCAATGGCGCCGAGTGCAGCGGTCCGATGCCCATTGACGTCGTTTGGTATATGCACAGCTCTAATCAAATCACCCACAAACCCGGAGCAATAGAGGGCTACTGTGACAACATCCACAAGGGCAAAATCCGTGTTGCTATCAACATTGGAAACTGTCCTGGTTATGGAAATTGTGACGGCGAGACGGGCTGGAAGTCAGTGTCCCGCTTGATGATCGAAGAAGTTCCACGGTCCCAGTAATCAGTTGAGTATTCATAAGAATAACGCTGACGTTAGCAATGCATTTGGGACTGATTTAAGGTGCAAAATTGGATACAGAATGCCTGGAATTTGTTAAAGTAACAAGTACAGTACTTCGTAAACTAGTGAAGGTTTTTTTTTTATATTTCAGCAACATAATTGTAAATGATTTCCATGAATAAAACCATTATACATTGCTACTGATGTCTGACTTTTTGTGTTTTGCTTTTACTCTTCTGGAACGAAAGGTGATCACTCAATTCATGCTGATCTCTTTCAAGGGTCGTTAAAGTTGCCTGGTGATTGCGTACCTTATCGTTTTGGTCCATACGAAACAGAACTGTCGCAATAAAGCGATTATACTATTGAAGCCTGAACTCTAGTGAAGTTGTTGTTAATGCTTCTTAATCAAATGAGTTGAGCGCTCTACAAAATACATTCTACCCAAGAAAGAAAGAAGTTATAGTTATTTTTTAATTTTGCCCATGTAATTAAAGGAAAATCATTGTCAAACCTATGAATTTTAAGTTGACGTTTAAAAACCTAACAAGCTTTCGCGCCCTCCTACCCCAACCCTGTATTTTAAAAACCCCGCATGTTATGGCCACCAAATTAACATAGCAGTATCCACACATTAATTCTAACAACAACATATTTGTTGAAACCATTATGACGACGCAATTAGGATATCTGCTAGCTAAAAACATTTTAGTTGTCGTTAACAACAGCAATGCTTCCATGATAACGTCTTAACCCTATTCAGACCTGGGGGGGGGGAGTAGGGGGGGGGGGAGCGTTTGAGGCCCGCGCTGACTATGAACGCTTATAACGTTTTTAAGATTTAAGACCCTGCCAAACTTTGGGAGTTTATCTAAAATTTATCTGGGAATAATTTGGTAGGATAGGATGTTGTGTCAGGAATTTGACATCACCATTGCAACGGCATTTTGATAGGCATGTTTTCCCAAATTTGTAATTTTCGTGTTTCTTTTAATGAAAATTATTTTAATGCAATTAATTGTTTACCTTTTTACGATTTTTAAACACAATTTTATTGATTTTGTGTACTTTGCAGTAATTTTTGGTGGTTTTCTGGCAGCTTTGAAAAATTTTAAAATCCAAGATGGCGGATTCTAGATGGCGGCCGTTTTGACATCATGATGTAATTGTCACGTGATGTGACGTCATCATCCCACGTGACGTATACCAAAAGAAAGATGTTCTGACATACTTTATATCCTATAAGTTTCATTAGAAATTGCTTAAATATCCTGGCAGTTACATAGGTGGGGGGGAGGGGTGTTCGGAAGCCCGCCCCCCCGGTCAGAGAAGGTCCAAAAAAAGCCCGGTCTGAATAGGGTTAATGTTGGGATGTCCACCATATAGGATCATCCGTTTTGAACTTATTTCACGAATTAAGTTTCATCAGCAGGTAACCTAAAATCGAAGCAAACAGAAAGTAAAACTTTAGTTCCATGTGATAAATTGTTTCACAATAAAAAAAAACTTAAGGAACAATTTGAGCTTTTTTTTTATTCTTTTTATATATTTTTCTTTGGAAAAATAAAAAAACATAGCTTGAACACGTCTTGCCATGTGTTACAAGATGACAATAGGACAAAAAGACTACTCGACAGCAACACAGCATTTACTTGAACGGCTCATGTCTTCACAAAAACAAACCATAAGGGACGGACCATTATTTTCTTGGAGGGGGGGGGATGAAAAATTTTCCTCTGCAAACTTTTTTTTTTAGTTTATGCACCTCTGCAAACATTTTTTTTCGAAATTCTTACTATTTTTTGTTATACATATCGTTTTTGCAAACAATTCATTTTGTTTTTCCAGGCCCTGCAAACAATTTTTTTTCAATATTTTTCATCCCCCCCCCCCCCCTCTCCAAAAAAATAATGGTCCGTCCCTAATAATCTATTCGGGTCCAATCCTCTAACACCATGTAATAGTCAACGCTGTCGAGCGCTTATTACTGACGTCAGTTTCCAGTTAAATTTTGGGGACAATCACTAAATTCAGTACTTACAGTAGCTTGAATATATTTTTTTAAATAACGTCTTCAAAGTTGGGGCTGGTAGACGGACGGACAATTATTGTTATCGATCTTATCTCACTTTCTATCGAATGGGGGACGAACATTAGGGAAATACATAAGAAATTTAACTTTCATCACCCAAGAACAAAGGACTGAGGAAGTGTGAAAAAATGGAGAAAAATCTATGTTTGCCCACTTAGTAAAATTCAGAAAAAAAGTTATTTTCACAAAAAGTTGTTGTAAGTTTTCCACAGTTTTTGGATATTTTTTACCGAGGTTTCCTCTAGAACAGCACGTTTTCCACAATCTAAGGTAAACTGTTCTGTTAAAAAGATAATTGCATGTTTGGGTAACTCGGCAGCTGAAAAAACTACTTCGAATTCAATCAGGGTATAATGCACGAGGATACGATACATAACATGAAGATACGAGCTTAAATTTTATAATTTATATTTAAAAAAGAACCTAAAGGCACGTCCGACAATGATTTGGATTTCGTTTCCCATCACAAAAATGCTAAAATTAGTGATTGGATCCCAAAATAATTAATTTAAAACGTGCATAATATGCACTTCCTCATAATATTACAGGTGCGCGACGAGACAAAGAAAACGCAGCCGGTGTTCAGCTAATTGGTGTTTATTTAACTTAATTGGTATTAGCTTGGTGTCAATAAGATAATTCTCTTGTTCGACTCTTGTGGTGTTTACAACGTTCTCTTTCGGTAATGCTACAGTTTCAAATTTTAACGATAAACATTTTCCCAAGTTGTGGTATTACAAACTATGTAAACTTGAGTTAAACTGATCTTGTTTACATATAAACTCTGTCCCGCTACACCTACATTGGACAATTCTCTCAAAAATTCATTTGACTCTTAATGTTTTTAATTTAGAAAGGCAAATATTTTTTTTTTTCTCTTATATCTGACAGATTTGCCGATATCGATTTGCCATTAGTGGAACAAACAAACTCGATGTTTTCTATCATGTTTTTTGTCTCGAGGTTTAATCGTCACAGGACTTCGACAAGCTAGAAACATCGAAAAACGTCTGCGTACTTGAAAGTTGAAGAAGCAAACATGTTCAGTAAGAGCTATCAGTCAAAATTATCGCGTTGCATATTGGTAATATTTGCTAGCCTTATTTACACAGCAGCCTAGCATGTGTATTCAAGGATCACCTGGTCTCCCCGGCCGTAATGGATATAACGGGTTACCAGGCCGCGACGGACAAGATGGCGCGAAAGGTGAGAAGGGCATGGCTGGTCCACCTGGGTCGCGTGGTGTTAAAGGAGACGCAGGACAAAATGGTGCAGACGCTGACCACAGAAACTGGAAACAGTGTGTGTGGAGGAATCACGACCCTCGCGACATTGGTCTTATCAAAGTAAGCTCTATTTTCAGGTAGAAGAAACGTATATTTGACAGTCACGATTTAATGTTCCCTTGAATTTCATTCTTTTTTACAGTGCGACCAACCAAGGCCACCTGACAAAATCTGTGCAAAACTAGGGAATGAATACCTTGCATGTTAACAATAGATTTCCTACAAAATGTGGATCTACCCCAGCTGCATGCTACAGAAGAAATAAATTTGTGACCATTTTTATTGTTTCAACATACAAACACTATTGCTCAATTTGTGAAGAATTTGCTTGGGTGGTTTTGGTTGTAGTAGTCACACTGTAACATACGATGGTATACCAAAGTGAAATGAGAACATAGCAGCTACTACTAATTCAGTGACAATATTTCAATATTACGGTTCAAAAGAGAACATTTTTATGTACCATTTTTGTACTCAATTTCGAATCAGCAAAATATAATGCTGGCATCTTTTGCCTTTGCATCAACTCGTGTTAATAAATGGAGTTACTTATTTTCCGCAGGATTGCGTTTTCGACAAGAAGAAAGATGATACCGCTCTCCGTGTGGTTTACCAAGGTAACTTCTATATGATCTGTGACAGTTGCTGTAAGCGTTGGTTTATCACCTTCAATGGCGCCGAGTGCAGCGGTCCACTGCCCATTGATGTCGCTTGGTGGATGGCAAGTCGTAGCCATCACACCCACAAACCCGGAGCAATAGAAGGCTACTGTGACAACATTCACAAGGACAAAATCCGTGTTGGTATCAACATTGGAAACTGTCCTGGATATGGGAACTCAGATGGATACACAGGCTGGAATTCAGTGTCCCGCTTGATGATCGAAGAAGTCCCACGGTCCCAGTAATCAGTTGGTTATTCATAAGAATAACGCTGACGTCAGCAATGCATTAAAGACTTGTTCGAGGGTGCAAAATTGTATACGGAATGCTTGTTGTTTGTTGAAGTAACAAGTGCTCTATAAATTGGTGAAGGAGTATTGATATATTACAATCAGGAAAGTAATTGAACCTGATTTTCTTTAATAAAGCCATTATGCATTGCTCCTGATATTTTCTTGTCTGTGTTGAGCAACAACCGCTTCTGGAACGGGACATGATTAATTGTGTGATCACTCAATGCGCACTGATCCTAGAAACGAGGGGGGGAATTTATTTGTTTCCAGTTGAGAAATTCTGCTAAGGCTGCCACCTTGACAAATATATGAAATATGAGGACGGAGATCCATTAAATTTCAAATTAAGTTGCAAAAAAACTTCGCATGCCACTTTGCTCCGAGGAAGTGCTAATGTTCGATCTAAACGTCAGGTTTTTCAAATTCGCTAAGGCTTTTTATTTACCTTTTTCAACTTCCAGTAGATAATCGGCTAAGTGTTTTGCTTGCCCGCCCACGCAGCAAAACAGTTACTTTAGAAAGTAATAACTTTGTTCCACAAAACTATCTTATAGCTGAATTGCAAGGATATCTTTGCTTAAGTCCAAGGGACACTCAAGTATACATACATGTATGTGGTCTCACGTCCAAAATTTTCCAAAAAAAAACTAATCCGGTAAATTTCGTCATTAAAATCAACGGCTTTTAGTTTAGCTTTATTTGCTGAATTTTAACTTAATCGTTAGACTCTGTATTTGTTAACGCTAGCGGCCTAACTTTCCCCCGTGTTTCCCCGTTCTTTAGGTTTGCGCTTGATTGTCTCAAATGTCATCAGTCTAGATTGATATGGCCCATCGGACAACTGTTTAGGTTTGTGTATATTTGTTTTTCAAATGTCTGTTTGTTATTCTTTTAACAAATATCCACAGAGTAAAACAATAAGTAGACGTTTATTCGTCGATCACTTCTAAGTTTCCATTTTAAAAAAGGAATAGTATAAAGATGTGGGAATATCCCATGACTCGAAAAAAAAAGGACTCAGAAGGTATGTTAAGAAAATGGAGAATACTTGGGTGTTAAGTGAAATTAAAAACGTGGTTTTGTTTGCAATTTTTTCTCCAGAACTGTGGCTTTTCCGTGCACAACTGTTGGCTTAAAAGAAAATTAAGGTTTGGAGAGCTTAGCAGCTGAAATAACTTATTTGAGTTCAATCAAAGAGGTTATTGATTTTGTGACACACCTTGTGACATAACTAAAGTGGAGATGGAGCTGAAGTTCTATAGTGTGCCACACGAAAAGCCAATACGCATTATCGAGCGTTAAGTTGCTTTTGCGTGCTAAATCGATCTAATTTTAGCGGCGAATTATTTTGATTTAATTTTTCATCACGAAAATTCTAAAAGTCAATAAAATCACAAAATAAAAAAGCGTATAATATGGAAATATTCCAGCTGTCGAATGTAAAATCAGCCGCTTTTCAGCTAAGTGGTGTTTGTTTAACTTGGTATTAGGTTGTTGCTCATACTCTTATGGCGTTTAATTTACAAAGTGGTCCTTTTGTGACACTTTTTGATAATAACGAAGAGTGTTAACGATAAAGGTTTCTTCCAACTTTGGTGTTGCAAACTATATAAACCTAGTTAAACAGATAGAGTTCTTAACATACAAACTATTTCTTGTTGTGTCGGAAAGTTCTGTCAAAATTTGAAGCTGCTTTCTGTTGATGGTTTGTTTTTCATTGTATTCTTTCCATGTGGAAGACGTCTATTCCTGACATTTGACAGGGTATTTAACCTTAACAATCTTTAGTTTGCCATTAGCTAGTGTCTTGCGTGCAGTTATTTTTTCATTATTCTTTTTTCTCTCGGGGTTCAATCGTAAGAGGACGCCGTCAACCTGAAATAATCGAAAAACTTTTGCAGAACGTGAAATTGAAGAAGTCAACTGACATGTTCGGAAAATCCAGCGCTGTATCTTTATTGCTATCGTTGTTGGCTGCTCCGCTTTTCAACCAAATTGAAGCTGGGAATGACACTATTTACTCTTCCAAGGTAGGGCTTTATATGTAGATAGAAAAAACTTGCCTTCTTTTCATCGTCCTGATTGGTTTTCCAATACGTTTCTTAATCGCGTTCAATTTCGCGTTCAATTTCTGGCTGAGGGAAACTAAAATTTTATTAACTTATCAATTTATTTTGTGCAAATTATTTGCATCTCTAAAGAGTTGCTCAGAAAAGTATATTTAATCAATCGGAAAACCAAGACATGATGTTGATTAAAGCTCTGAATTGTGTAAACATTGTTGGTGAAAACCGATTGCCAAGGATGGAAAAGACAGAATAGCTGAATTTACTTTGAAATTTTTCAGTTCATTTTTGGGAAAGGTCAAAAAATGTGGTAGATAAAGCTTGAATATTTTTGAAATAAAACATTTAAAAAATTGGAGTGGGACTTAGACGTGATGATGTATTTACCTTAAAAATTATGTACAAATCAATTCCAAAAACTTGCCCCAGGCTTTTTTTGGCTTTTTAATTTGTGACCCGCATCGGCACTTGCCGTAAACAAGTTGCCACTTCAAAGCGTCGGCCGTCGCGACTGACAATTATAGCTGTTCTTCCGCGAAGATACAAAAAGTACTCCTTTGCCCTTTCAGAATGAACTAAAAAAGAAATTATTACCGGTAGTTAAATTCAAAAGTCAATTTAAGTCACTCATGATATAAAGTTCGAAGAACAACACAGTGGATAAAGTTCGTAAAAACTATTGATGAGTTTGTTTCCGGCCCAGCAGCATGTCTAGGTTCCCATTTCAAAACAAGTGACATCTTGCATTCTACAACGCGCATAAAGTTTATTGAAAAAGAATTAAAAAATACTTGTGAAAAAGTTCACTTGAATCGACCCAAAAAGGATTTATATTTTGCTTGTAACTTGACACCAGAGACGTCGCGAAAGCACGAAATTTTGTCATACCGCCATCAAAACGCAAGGAGCTTTTGATTTGAAGCCTGTGAATAAAACTTATTCCCTTGGAAAAAGGAAAATGTTGTATTAAGATGAGGGCAACACTCTCTGTTTTTCCCCCAGCGAGAGAGTTCGCTCGCAAGAACGAGCCGACCACGGAGTATATTTTATAAATCAAAGCGGGAGATTTGTGATGCGATGTGTGACACGCTTAGCGAGCCGTGCCATGGCACGTGTGCCCGTGCGTTCACCTTTTTCCCTGTTTTCCAGTGGAGGATCACATTTAGTCCGGTACGATCTGTGTAAATGGGTACCGACAATTAAAATGCTGGGGTAATCTTGCGGAGGAGTAGCATCCCATCGGGGAGGGGGGATGTAAAAATAATCTTAGTAGCTTAATGTTAGGAACACAGGGGTAAGCTCCGAAACGCAGGGCCGGAACGCAAACTTTACCTCACCCAAACTCTGGTTGACGTAGTTACCACAAGCATATCTAGACACCTCTGGCTAATGTTGGTCAAATAGTTAGGTCTTATTGATGTTGTTATCATTTGCTTACCTTTCGTTACTGGACAGAATCCTAATGCATGCCTGCAGGGACCACCAGGCCTTCCTGGTCGTGATGGTATTAATGGAATCAACGGGTTACCAGGCCGTGACGGTCGAGACGGTTTCAAAGGTGAAAAAGGTGCAGCTGCAACCCCTGGGTTACCAGGCGGTGTTCCTGGGCGTAACGGTATCAATGGACATAACGGGTTACCAGGCCGTGACGGTCGAGGTGGTGCTAAAGGTGAGAAGGGCGTGGCTGGTCCCGCCGGGTCACGTGGTGTTAAAGGAGACGCAGGACAAAACGGTGCAGCCGCTGACCAAAAAAACTGGAGACAGTGTGTGTGGACGGGTGAAGATACTCGTGACATTGGTATTATTAAGGTACTGAAAAGAAGAATAACTATTGTCAATTATTGCTTAGTAACTTTCAGTCTTTATCTGACAGACGTTCGCCTGGCCTCAAAATATGTATAGGCATAAACTAGTGTTGCACTTATTTACCACTTGGAAACTGCGATCTATATAAATAAATGGCAAAACTTTAAAGTGATTATGTTTCTAAAACTGTTCGAGATCATGGAAATTCCAAGTTGCTAAATATCAATCTGCCCAAGTAATGTTGTTAAGTTGTCCTGCAATTTGAGTTATCTGATAATGTGTATCATTATTCGATTGACACAAATAAAAACTTAAGATTTTAAAGAAGCATGTATGCCCTGTTAAATCCTAAGTAGCTTCACTTGCGTATTTCTATCTTTCAAACTGTACTGTTTGATTCATGTATTGAGGTTGTGTGCAAAATGTTCAATCGGATATTCTACTGATTACTGATTTCATTACCACTACCTGGGCCGTAGGGAGGAGGCGCGGGGAGGCGCGGGGAGGCGCGGTGGCCTAATGGTTAGCGCGCTCGACTTTGAATAAAACGGCCCGGGTTCGAGGCCTGGTCGGGGCGCTGCGTTGTGTTCTTGGGCAAGACACTTTACTCTCACAGTGCCTCTCTCCACCCAGGTGTATAAATGGGTACCGGCGAATTTACTGCTGGGGGGTAACTCTGCGATGGGCTAGCATCCCATCCAGGGGGGAGTAGAAATACTCCTAGTCGCTTAATGCTACGGAAACCGGGATAAGCTCCGGCTGTATGGGCGTGATGGCGCGGAGACAGACTTTACCTTTTTACCTGGGCCATAGCTAGACTTTAAACATAGACGAGGCAAGATCTTGCTAGTGGGGGGGGGGGGGGGTAAGGGGGTTGGGTTATGCCCTCTATGTTATTTTTAAACGCACTTGTTTTTTTTTTTTCTTTACTTGGGGGTTAAAATCTGGATGCGGCAGGTGCCTCTTCTTGCATTTTGCTTGCCACGGCCCTCTCACCATTTTCTCTTCAACATGCAACCCAAATATTAAGGCAAGGTTGCTCTTACTATACCTGTTGCAACGTATCTAATATTTCGAGCGAGACACTTAAATTCCGCGGGCACTGAATCCACTGAATGTAATCAAGGCAAGATTTTGCTAATTATTTTCATCTTTGCAGGATTGCGAGTTTACTAAAAACAAGGATGATACCACTCTCCGTGTGGTGTACCAAGGCACCATTTACTTGGGTGGCTGTAGCACCTGCTGCAAGCGATGGTTCATTACCTTCAATGGCGCCGAGTGCAGCGGTCCACTGCCCATTGACGTCGTTTTATGGATCAGAAATAAAGACGAAGACAACCACAGACCTGGAGCAATAGAAGGCTACTGTGACAACATTCACAAGGGCAAAATCCGTGTTGGTATCAACATTGGAAACTGTCCTGGATATGGAAACTCAGATGGTAATACAGGCTGGAAGTCCGCTTCCCGATTGATTATCGAAGAAGTCCCACGGTCCCAGTAATCAGTTGGTTATTCAGAAGAACAACGTAAACATTAGCAATGCATTAGGGACTGATTTAAGGTGCAAAATTGTATACGGAATGCTTGGCGTTTGTTAAATCAACAAGTACAAATACACTGGTGAAGGGGTTTTTTTTATATATATTTTGTAATCATAAGCATTATTGTAATTGATATTCCTCAAGTAAAATCATTGTGCATTGCTCTTGATGTCTTATTGTCTGTGGTTTGCGACTACTCTGAATCGGGAGGTGATCACTCAATGCATGCTGTTATCTGCACGAAAAGGGACATTTGTGTCCAGCTGTTGAGAAAGTCCGCAATCTTAGATTAAAATAAGATAATTAATGGATGTAAAAAATACCATTACACCCCAAATTTACTGAAGAAACGCGAAAATATATCCTTACTACGAAGAATTATCCCTGAAATACTGAATCTGAACTAACCTGCATCGCATGTCAGCGACACATTTACGACAGCAATATATAAAACAATGTGTATCAAGAAATCTGTTTTAACTTTGATAACAATAGGCTTTGTTATCAAAGCCATTACCAAACCAAAAAGTCCCCGACAAATATATTTAATTTGAACGTAAAAGTATCTGTATTCAAAATTTCCGTTATACATCTCAAAAAAGCCACGCCCCACCCAATCCCATATTTTCAAAGTAGCTTGCAATAAAGAAAAATCAAGAAAAAATGAAACAACATAAAAAATACTATATTGTTTATAACCTGTCTCATTCATGTCATCATTTTTTTTTTTTTTCATATTTTTTTTTGCGGGCCCAAGAGAGGCCCGCAACCCCAATCTTGACAGTGACCAGCGGATTGCATTTTACGCGTGCGCACCACTTTAATAGCAAGCGAACCGAAAACGGAAGTTGAAAATTTTGTTCTTCCACTAAGAACGATCGGAATGTGAAAAATGTGTCAATCACGACAGTTTGTCGTAACACCGGAGGAGAAAATCTGTTCTCCAAGAACGATTGTCACATAAGATCTAGGCTTCTGTCACATGGAAGATTGCAAACATTACAATTTGCAGACGTGTTTTACGGGTGTTGCTTTTGCGAAAATTTGCTCTGATTGTATCACGCATAAACCACGGCAAAGCGAATGATTCCAACAACGGTTATTCTCGAGAAATTCGTTATAACACTGAAAACATAGCGAGTTTATCGACCGAGGAATATCACATCTCAATTCACACCGCGTGCTCGACTACAGTCCACTAAACTGTCAATCCGACAAAAAACAACTCTGACTGGTTCGCGGCCGGTTACAGTTAGCGGCAATTAAGCGTGATTTATCATTAATCGCGCCACGTTAATAAAAGGCGAGCACAACATAGCGAGTTTACCGAATGAGAAAAATCACATCTCAATTCACACCGCATGCTCGATTACACTTCCCAAAACGATAAAAACATGCATTCCTTGCGTGACGCGTTACTCGGGATAATTGTCTTTTGTCTATTTAATCATTTATTTATTGACACTGCCATCTAAAATTACGCACTCTCGTACCACTGAGTACCTTTTCTAAGTGCGTCAAGGCCCGCACTTTCTAACCTGTGGTTACCACTAGTATTATTGGATAATAAGGGGCAGGTCTATATATAGGCAATTTTGCAAAGATATATATTTCTAGGAGACTTCACCTCTGAGCAAATAACTTTCAGAACGGTGGTAAAAACAGGGCGATACCTGGCAGGGGGGTAGAGGGGGCAGTTGCCCCCACCAGGGAAGCTAAATTTCTAACATAGTGTTAATTTTTTGGGCTATTTCGTGTAGTTATATTGGAGTTTGCCCCCGCGGCGGAGATTAGCGGACTTTGCCCCCGCAGAATATTTTTTTAGGTACGGCCCTGATGGCGCTATATTGATAAATTGAAGGATCGAAGGTGACTTGTGATCCTCTCCGCCATTGTTGTCTATGAATCCACTGTTTTATGGCAGCGGACCTGTTTAAACCACGTGGCATTGTTTTGTTTTATGCGTTGCTAGGGACGTTACTGGTTTCAAACTCCCGGTTACCTTGAGTTGATAGTATATACAAGACTAAAAGCAAGCTTCAGTTAAATTTTGGCGTCAAAAAACAACGGTAAAACTCGTTACACACTCGATACATGCGACTACCACTCAAAGAAGATACTAACAACGACCTGACGTAAAATAGAAGCGGATAAATGAAGGCTTAGTCCAGCAGCCATCCTAGTTTCGTCACTGAAATATGTTCTTCACCCTCGGTGCGCATTGCCGCTCCAACAGTCTCATCTCCTCGAAGGAAGCTTGTCACACGATCGATCTTTTACGTACCTTTTCCTTATAAAAAAAAAAGGCCGGCCAATTAACAAATTGGTGAAAAACTGAAGGAAACAAAGCGAATATTCACCTGCGCCGTGTGAAAAGGGCTAAATGAAGGCATCTTGCAATACATATGACTGCTTTGAAAACCAGTCGTAGAATTTTCGATTGATCAATCATTTGTCTGTAAGCCCTATTTAAAGTCGTAGAAAAAAATTGACGATAAAAACTCAACTCAAAGCAACCTCGTTCCCAAGGAATAGGATTGAACTTAAACTTTATTAGCACAGCTACATTGTTTAAGATCCATCCCTAAATTTTAGCATAATTATTGCATATTAAAACAGGGGATTCTGATACAGCCTACAGGATTTTTGTGGTTTTCGTATCTCTTTAATGCATAAACAAGTATTCAAAAATTAATTTTTGGATTCCGCCACTTTTTCGCTGCAAAATCGAGCTTTAAAGTTTCTGCTTCGGCCACGCCCAAAAAAGTTGACCGCGTGATCGAGGATTGGTGAAGAGTGACGTCATATCAGGAACCGCTCGAAGCGTTTGCATTTGTTTATTTGCTTGACAGCCAGAACATAAGGTTTGTTTTTCCCAAGAATTCTTCGAGTTTGGATGGAATACTCACAAGACAGCGATTTCTTATCTGAAGAAGACGTGACTAGCAGTTCACCTGATTCGAACGAAGAGATCGACTCCGGAGAACTCGAATCGTTCGCTTGCACTGCAGTAGAAGATAAGAGTAACAAAGAAGAACCCGCTTACTCTCAAGAACCTCTAGCGGACGATGCATGGATAGAAGAATATAATCGAGAGAAGCAACTTATTGATGAGAGGGAACGAAAATTACAAAACCAGCTTAACAGAGTCGTGGAATTAGACACGTACTGGTATATAGATACTTTTTCCAAACACTCACTCCGCGCGTTAAATTTGCATTTTGTACGCAAATTCACTCCAGAAAGCCTTGAATGGAAACTTGACGCGTCGCGAAACCTACAACGACGGACGGAAATCGATCTGCATTCTCAGGCTGTATATTTTTTAATTTTCATTACAGATGTGAAACGAAAATGAAAACAATATAACGAATAGACTGTAAGCACTATTATTCCCGAAAATTGCCCTTGACACTCACACAACGCATTGACTTGAAAGTGGTATGCTTGTTTGTTTTGAATCGAAACTTGTCGCGTCGGTAGATTTGCGTATGTTGCAAATAAATGTGCCCTTAGTTGATACACAAAAGATTGATATTAATAAACATCTTTATTACTTTTATTAGTCCTTCTTATAACAGCTTATTAAAATAAGAGCTACTTTAGTCCTTCTTGTTACAGCCTAATAAAAATACAAGCGACTTTTCACGCGTTTAGAGATGCCGACAACACGCGCTTATGATAAGTGCGACTGATTGTCTCAAAAACGATTAACAAACAGTCATCACCTATCGATTTTTGAACTTTTATAACTTAGAAAAACTTTTCTTTTCATTATGACAATGCTTACTTAAGGCTGTGAAAGCTTTGATAAACTTTTCATTGTACGCACTTTAAACAAACAATAGCGCCTGCAGAGACCAATCGATAAAATTATAACTTTACATGTATGGGAGTTGAAACCCTGAAAAGCTACGTACGAGCGCAGTGACTTCGATTATAAAGATCACATTTTAATAAGACTTTATGAACAAGACTTACAAGAAACAGAAATAGAAATTCAAGCGATATTCGAAGGAGAAATAATTCGCTTTACCTTGACTGGTCGACAAATCGAACGTCGCTTCAGCTACATGTTATCTTTGCTTGGCGACGCTTGCTCGCTTATTATTTATACACGATGGTTGACAATAGGCAATAAAAATCTCTTGGGAAGTTGGCGACACTTACTTGTAGTTTTTTAGGCGTCTAGCAAGACGTGTGTCTTCTCGTTCGAGAACAGACACTCAATCAAATGAATAATGAGTAATAAATACCCGATGACGACTTCGACTGGACAAAGTTAAGTATTCCGGTGAAATCTTGGCACAGGAACAATGCCAATATCATCTTAGATCAGCGACCGTTGGCATTGAAGATTTTAAAAGGAATGTCTTCTTGTAATATCCCTGGGAGCGAAGTAGCAAGCACAGACGGCAGACGAAGCACTCGGATTCCACTTTGCACGTTTTAACATGACGAAGTCCATCTACTTTTTTCTTCTAGCCTTTGCTTCTGTTCTCATATCACCCCAAAATGCAGCGCAATACCCTTTTCTTCGTTTGGAGTATTCAAGCATACCAAGAGAGGATGAGCATACCGCAATGATGCATCTATCTGGTATATTTCTACCGTCAGTATCTCCTCGCTATTACAGAAGAAAATAATGCTGACTTCAAATGGCGGCAAGATTTCGCGGTTCCTGATCTGACGTCACATCCGGTCTGGAACCCAGACTCTTTCTGGTCTTGACTCCCGGTCAACTTTAACGGGAACTTTGAAGCTCGATTTTGCAGCGAAAAAGTGGCGGAATCCAAAAATTTCTTTTAGAAAACTTGTTTATGCATTATAGAGATACGAAAACCACAAAAAACCTGTAGGCTGGATAGACACTTTAAGTCCAGTATAGTTAGAAAACAGCCAGTGGAACACGTGGCGAGCTCATCACTCAAGCCGTGTTTTATAGCACTATTTGTCAGTATACCAAACATATCCGATGAATAATTCCGTTTTAAGTTCGTTTGCAATAGCATCGCCTGATCAATTTACATTTTTTTCGCGCGCTACCTTTTCTGACAATGTTGACAAAGGTTTAAAATTAGTAATAAAATAAACCAACCATGCTTACGCGTAAGTTTGGTGGAATAATCCTTGGATGCGCTGACTGAATTCTTTATTCAATATGTTCGGTACATGGTAGGTTCAGAGGAAAATCAAGCACAGAATCAAAATGAGTACTGTTAATTGACACCTTAACATTCCTTAACATGAAAACTCTGTGCAACTTCGATCTCATTGCGTTTGTTTTAATTGCTTAGACAGTTCTGTCAAAAATCAAATCTACTTTCTCCCAATGTTTTTGTGTGGAGCGACAACTATTCTATTCATTTTTTGACAGTTTATTCGAACATGAAAAATTTTTTAGTTGCTATAAGAGGACAAACAAACTTGTATGCCCCTTCGATAATTTTGTCTTGTGTTTCAAATAAATTTTCCTCAAGTTAAAGACATTACTGAAGGTTGGCAGACTGTTGATTGAAGAAACAAAGATGTACGGAAAATCCAGCACTGTAACTTTGTTACTGTGGTTGTTAGCTGCTCCGCTTTTCAACCAAATTGCAGGAAATAACACTGTTTCCTCGTCCAAGGTGAGTTTCATGTACAGAGCGCAATTTCGTGTCATTCGCGTATAAATTTAGGGAATTGGCAAAATTCGTAAATTTTATATTTTTGAAAGTCGGAGTTTTCATTCGAGTTAAGATAGATAGAATAAAAAAAAATAGTTTTTTTTCTAGTTTAAGCTAATTAAGTTAATTTACTAAAACGAAATTTAAATATGGACCTTCACTGCTAGAGTTTCTTCAATACGAATTGCGAATTAAAACAAGAAGTGAAATATTTAAATAAGCGTATCTTATTATCAGTTCACTGGATACATAACGACTTCTAAAACCCTCGTTACCGATATTCTACGAAAGAAGTGTTAGATAAATTTTAGGAGAAAGTCAGTTATACTTGTTTAATTATCTCAAATTTAAGCTCTGTAATTGTCATTTGCTTCTTATGGTCAGTAATGGCAAGAACAATATTCTTCATCTCTTGACTTTATTTCCAACAAAAAATCAGTCTTTCGGTTACTAAAGGAAGATTCGAATCTGCTTTACGAAAAATTTTACCAGCACTATCAATGATTGTTGCTTCAAAGTTTTTTGTCCTTGCATTTACTTGCTTATACCTAATCGCTTTACAATAGTGTATACTCTGTTTGGGTTTGAATAAGTTACATCCGTGTGCGTTTGTTTAACAATCATTGTCAACTCTACCCCTTTTTATTTGCTCAATTAAGGTAAGCAACTGACAATTGTTGTCAGTTGCTTACCTTAATTGAGCAAACCAGTCGTAGAATTTTCGGTTGATCATTCATTTGTCTGTAAGCCAATCGACTCCTCATGCAGCTATCTGTTAAAATAGCAGCCCATATTTTCAGGCATCGATAAATTTCAGATCTCGGCTATCGTTAAAAAATAGATCCCCTTGTCAAAATGTACTAAAAAGCGGGTTGAAAAACAGTATCATTTGTTTCAGTTTCCTACAATAAACATATACTGTCTGTTTGCATTTACTTGCTTATACTTAATCGCTTTACAATAGTGCATACTCTGTTTGGGTTTGAATAATTTACATCCGTGTGCGATTGTTTAACAATCATTGTCAACTCTACTCTTTTGTATTTGCTCAATTAAGGTAGGCAACTGACAACAATTGTGGCAATCAATTCATCAGCTATCATTTAAAATAACAGCCCATATTTTCAGCTATCGATAAATTTTACAAATTTCAGATCACAGCTATCATTAAAGAAAAAGAAAAACATCCTCTTGTCAAAATGTAACAGAAAGCGGGTTGATGAACTGCATCATTTGACAACGAATTTACTTAAACTGGTTTGTTTTGTGGTTTCAGTGTCCTTAAGAATGTCTGTCTCAGAAACCCAGGCAATATTAAAAAATGTCGGAAGAAGGGGGTCGGCCGATCTCCACCATATTTATGTTGCATAGAGGCCTTACCCAACTCGTAACCATGGTAACAATTTTTGATTGATTAGCTTTATTGTTTACGAGAACAGACACCCCCCCAAAAATTGCCCAAATGGCGTGACAAAAGTTGTGATTTTAGGTCAACTTCAGCAGCGTGTATCTCTGGATATATTTAAGCAACAGATTTAATTTCACATCAGCGTAACACTTGTCCTTTGGTAGTTTAAATGCGTACTAAATTAATGTTTTCTGTACATCGTTCACGATCTGCATGCAAACTTAGAAGCCATACTTCGCAACATTTTCAAAAATCGCAAAACTAGGCATTTTTAAATTACAGTTTCTCCAGGGTCCGGGAAGATACAGATATAAACCTAACTGCAAGTTACTCACCAAAGATAGGAAAACATTTTAGGCCAGTGTTGAAATTGGACCAGCGAATTTAAATTTTTTTAACGGTTCACTGTTTTACCGCTTTGGCTGATGTCATTTTCCAAGGCCACGACGGCTCCCTTGAAGCTGTCGATCTCATTAACCGGATTTCGCCGTTTAAGCGCCTCCGACAGGTGTAGAAACCTTAACGCTGTGGTTTCTTGCCATATTATTTATAGTTTCGCTGTACATCGTCCTCGTTTCAAGCGAGAGCCAAGGAAACATGCCAGCGATTGCGTGACAGGAGTGGAATACGCAGCTTTGAGGGAGGCCATCGAACCAAAGCAAACTTGTCCACGTTGATTAACAGACTGATAGCTTTTTCCTTCAATACTTGATCCTGGTCCAGAAAGGCTTTTAACTATCCCAATGTGGATTGAACTGGTCTTAATAAAGCTCGCCGCAAGTGATCCGTCACCGGCACAAGTAGACAACAGACTCGTGGAAACATCGCTGATGTCTGTAGGTTTGAAAAACGTTCCGATATTCCCGCTGATATATGCCATCTTGAAGCTTAGTTGCGATCGGTTTATTGTCAGACAAGGCCAAGGATGCAAGTTGCGGAGGCGAATATTATTTGCTTTCAGCTACGTATTGGCAAGATTTTGCATTCAGATAAAAACCTGATAAATCATAGCGCTTAGTAACCTGGCATGGATTTAAGAAGTTGGCGGGAATGGACTACCGGAATACCCCTGAAATCCGTGGAACGGGCGATCACGGAATTGAATAAGTTGGATTGCTTTCATTCGGAAACAAACAATTATTTAATACAATCGAACTTTAGTTCTTTTTTCTCGTTACAAAAAAATTCGGTAATGTAAGTTGCAACCAATGACGCAGTTTCAATCAGTGTGATTCACCACCTTTCAGTGTGCAATATTATTAATGAGTATTTCTTTCTTCTTGGCTAGCTAGAGCAGCAGGTTTCAGCGGGATAATTAATTTTCACACAAAATTCATTTTGCAAAGACAGTAAATAAATCTAGGGTTAATTAGTTAAGGTTTCTTAAAACATTGCATGACAAATAAAAACCATAGTAGCAACAATAACGAATATTTGTTCCACATAATTAAGTAGTTTGGTAGACATGGTGGTATGCAGATCACATGTATCCTGATATGTCGACGGCTATACTATCTGAAGGATCGGCAACATTTCACCACCGCCACTGCAACATAAAAGGAACTATTATACCTCACCGAAGTTGAGGTAGACAGTTTTCTGATGCGAGTAGGGTGTAGATTATTTTAAACGACAACATAAAATAAAGCAGGAAGTGTAAATTGCACCTACATGTAAACACTTTCTACCTAACGAGAGAATTCAATAACATTATAATCTCATATTACGAAAAAAGGACCTTCTCGTCGCGATGGTAAACGGTTGCGAACGTTCGCTGAAAATTATATCAAGAACATTTGCCCGTGAAAATAATACTCATTCAGCGCTTCGACGCTGATATAGCTAAATGAATCTGTATATTCTTGAAACATAGTGTTTATGTTTAACACTGTGAAAAAAAACCTCATTTGGCCTGAACCCGTCACAGTTCATAACAGTCCGCAAATTGGTTAACTTGCTGTCACTAAATTTGTAACAGTTAAGTGTTTTTCAAAAACAAAAAACAAATGCGGATATGAATTATCCCTGACTAATAAAATGCTTTACAGAGCTTTGTTTCCCTTGACATACAGGTTAATATTAGATCTCTTTTACTACTGGGAACATGAGCAACTTTGAACAAGCCTAGAAATCGAGGAAACAAATGTCGCTTTCCTGTTTTAAGGGCCTTCAACACTTAGGTCAAAATGTTGACAAATTTCTTCCAAATCTTTGAGTTTGAACTTGGAATGAAGTTTGCCCCTTCTTTGCAAGTCACATATGTCTTCCCCCCAGTGCCAAGGCTTCCTCTCTTTCCCAGTCTTCTGCGTCTTCGTCATTGTCTGTCTGGCCTTCTTCATCTGATTCTTTTGCCTGGTCAGATGGTTTCTTCCTCTGCTTTGCTGCGAGTCTGGAAAATAAGCTGCTAATCTGCTTTGCAGTGCGCCATTCCGCTGGTTTAAACCTGGCCATTCCACGACTGTCCTTTGAAAATCGCATCTCACGTGAGACCTACCAAAGATAGCGCAGGGTTTGGAGGGATAAACGGTTTTGTAGACAACATTGTCATGTAGGGCACACTTTATAATGAAATAACGTAAAAGAGCGAAAGATCCATCGCTATTCTCCAGTCAGAAAAATATCGCTTGTCTATACCTAACAATAGACGTTTCTTGCAGCGACACGTGACGGCTTTACCCCCTGGCCAGTTTACTGTCAAAAGTTTCCTATGCCGTGAACATATTGTCATTTGTTCTATCTCTTGGTCGCTCAACACAAACAGGCCAGCTCTATTTAAGTTGAGGTCCACTTCTGAAACACAGACACGCGCGTGCTGCCCTCGTGCTCCGCTTGCCCCAAGAGAACGCAAATATCCACTGACGTCTTTTCTACAACTTAACAAGGTGACCGAAAAAGCATTTTTGTCTTCTTCTTTGACACCTCCGCATCTGGAGTGAGACGAGTCAACCAAAATGGAAATTGAGCAAGCCATTTCATTACTTCTCTATCTTCCCTAAAGCGAAATTGACTTTCAAACAAAAACTGTTTGCGTGCTTGGTTAGTAGACCTGCAATGGGATGTAATCGAATTTTTTTACGTCGAACTTTCAAGTGCTGAAACAGGGACGAACGTTAACTTTTATAATTGCATTTCTTTTGTAAATACTGAATAATAATTATAAAAACAATATATAATTATAATAAAAACCTTCCCAAACTCCTTTGCAACTGAAAAATCGTCAATGCCAAATAACTTGGTCAGTTTGAAGTCAGCAGAAGTAGTACGTCGTATAGGAATAACTTTTACCATAAACTACTTCTTGTATAAGTCGTAGGACGATGACGTCATTAGTCACGTGACATTGCCCTGAAGTTCGTTTTTGCTCACTGTGACAAAGATATATTGTTACTGAAAAAGCAGTCATTACAGTTTGAAGCACATTGGTGTGAGGCATTTCAGACTGCCCGGGTACCGAAAAAAATATAAAAAATTAAGGGGGCTATGTACAATTTTCAAAAAGTGGGAGTCTGGGTTCAAGTGCGTATCTGGCGTTGCATTAAATGTGAGGAAGCAAAAAATTACATGTTGGTAGATATTTATATGTTAAGTACATTTTTATCACTTTTATTGCTATGACGTCATTGGTCACGTGACCAGAACGGACAGCAGTTTTAAATTCGCTTGAAAACTTTACCTGTATCTCTCTCTTAAGATTTTTTTACGCCAAGTTGTAGCTTTTTAAATAGTGTTTTTAAAAATGGCCATTATTACTTTTTCCTAAAAAAGGACGGCAGTAAAAAATACAACTGAAAAGTTTGTTGGCTTCCTTCTCAATGACAATTCGCGGTAGGAATAAAAGAAAATTTTGCCAAATGGAGGAGTGTATGCTCTTTATAATAGCGCTGTCATTTTTTTCTTATTTTAATTGCTTTTCGCGAGGTTGAATGTAATTTCTTCCAGACGAAAGGAGTGGGCCTGGGGAGAAGTTAAATAGCTGCCCCTCCCCCTCCCCCTTCTGGTGGTCACCCCAGCGGATTCCCCGTGGTCCGTATTGTGGGCTCATTAAGAGCATTTTCAAAATGGCGACTATGCGACAAAATTTTGAGTTATAGAGGACAGTTTTGTCGATGTTTTTCCTTCTTGACGCGATCAAAACGAGTCCCCAAACGTGGGGAAAACCTCCTTTATTTGTATTCCGGATAAAGAAGAATATGGAATGAGTAGAAACGTGCGAAAACGTGGGCAACAGGTGAGCGTTTCTCATTGAACAATGATTTTTTTAGACTGGTTAAAGCTTATGTCTTCGACGTTTATCATGATTATCAACTTAGCTTACTGGAATTAAAGCCTGGCTAGGCGTAAAAAGATAGATGGTGAGAACAAGGCGATAGTATTAAATGGCAGTCATTTCGTCGAGGCATACAACTGTTATTTATGTTCGTTACCTGAATTTTAAGCTACTGTTTTCCAAATTAATAAGACTCGCATCCTTTCATTATTTATACATGAGGAAATGTTCCTCAAAATATTGACCAAGTGGCCATTTTAGACCGCAAAGAAAAATTACGTCAGGAAGATTTTATGTGATACCTTTGAAATTGGAAGAAACATTTCAGCTCAGTGTGATCTCTTTTTTTAAGTTAGACTAGAGACTACTTGCAGTCAACCTGGTAGCTAATCTAGACTTAAATTAAACAGTGCTACTCACGTTTTGGAATGCCTTTTTGGGTATGTTTAATAAATGAGTTCATTTCTTAACTTAAAATTTGTTCTTCCCATGATGTTTTATTGTATTGGTAAACATAGATTTACGTTTCCTTTGCATTTTGTGGTTTACAGGTCAGGGACTAATAGAATGCCTAATGTTTTGACAGGACATTCTGGATTACTGTTCAGTGAGCTAAACTATGGAGTTCAGGTAATTGTTGATCTCTTAGTTTTACACATAGTTATGTGACAGTCAATTCTGGCAATTCCCTTTCTTTTCTCTACACACAATCATTGCCTGAGGCATTTAAGATCTGCTTTTTACCAGACATTTGTCTACTTTACAAAAAATCTGTTTGTTTTTAAGGCCTGTATTTTCAGTTGTTAGATGACCTACAGAAGCATTTTAAAGTAGCAATGTAAAACATCGCAAGGCCTTAAACTTAAGCAAGCCAGAAAACCCTAATCCCAATATAAAGCTAACTGCAAGCAACATGATGTACCCTTTGGCAACCAAAGTGCTTTTAAGGCTAGCCAGAGTACTATATAGGCTAACCGGAATCTTATGTAGGCAAACTGGAATGGCTTTCATGGCTCGTATGTTTCATGACACATAAGTGCCATACAAGCCAAAATACCTAACTCCAATAAATAGCATAACCTGAAGCCACTTTAGCTAACTATACTCAGGCTAACTGGAGTACTGCTTAGGCTAACCAGGGAGCTTTTTAGGCCAACCAATGTGCTATTTGTATATAGTGGAATGGCTCTCATGACTTGTTGGCTCGCACTTTGTCAAGACCCAAGTTTTTTTAACTCATATTAAAATTAGCCAAGCAGTAGCTGTAAATTCGATTTAAATAAACTTCAGCTTAGTTTTTGTTGGCAACTTGCTCTACAAGAATACCAAACATAGATTTCAGTGATGTAATGCTTTGAAATTAACAGATTACAAAATTCAGTTTTAGGGTCCAAAACATTTTTAAAGATTATTAAAATAATATGACATTTTTCTGCAATAATTAATGAAAGGAAGGGTGCAAAGAAAATTGATTTCTTCCTTGTTTGACCTAGGTAGACTGGGCAAGGTGAAACCATTATAAGCTTACCCGAAGCCACATGTTTCTTTCGAAACAACTACAACAAAAAATAAAAATCCATAAATGTCATTTGGCTATCTACAGTAGCAAGTGGAAAAAAATATTGGATCCACTGGCCCAACATAAAAGCAGCCAGTTTTCACACACTGAAAAGGGCCATTTAATTTTAATATACAGTCTGCATGCTGGAAAATAGCAATTTCAGCAAAATAATAGTTTTTTGTTTGTTTTGTTTCTATTTACAGGTTACTTGGAAGTCTTTGCAAGGGCATTCCTGCTAGTCAAAATGAACTCAAAAATACACACTGTGTCAATGTAATAAAATTATCACATGATTGATTCCCACATGTTGCCAGTTTAAACCTGAATATACTTAAGTGACACTGATGGCTTTTTATATAATATGAACATCCCAGAACCCAATAAGATGGGAGGCGCGGTGGCCTAATGGTTAGTGCACCGGACTCCGGATCGAGTGGTCTGAGTTCGAGCCCCGGCCGGGGTCACTTGTGTTATGTTCTTGGGCAAGACACTTAACTCTCATAGTGCCTCTCTCCACCCAGGTATATCAATGGGTACCGGTGACATAATGCTGGGGGGGGGGGGACCCTGCAGTGGACTAGCATCCCATTCAGGAGGGAGTAGAAATATTCCTAGCCGCTTAATGCTGCAGAAACCGTGATAAGCTCCGGCAGTGTGGGCTGCTTGGCTCGTGGCTTCTCCTAGAACCCAATAAGGCTTCATGTAATACTGACACTTAATTACATGTAAATTTTAAAACCATTCTGAGGTTCATGACAAAACACTTTTGTTTCAATAAAAACATGTAAAAATAATGAAATAACAGAGAATTTACATAATTTTTATCGCAGACCACAAATTTTACTCCAGGTGAAGTTAATGTGTCAAGTTTTTTTGCAGCTCTGGCTTGGTTCCACAGGGTGTGGTTCCAAAAAATATCCATACCTCCCCCAAGGATGGTTCTTTAGCTTAGACCCTCCCACCCCCTGGGATTTCTAGTTTCGCTTCATACTTTCTTTAAAAAGTTTGTACTATTGAGACCCTCATCCCCCCTCAGCTGCAGCTGCAGATTGATCTGATTGATACACACCAATCTATTTTCACATTTACCTGTTTTCTATAGAATATATAATTATATATTGTTTTTACCGGTTTCACTTGTAATAATAATAATAATAATAATAATAATAATAATAATAATAATAATAATAATAATAATAATAATAACAACTTTATTTAACCACGGTAAAAAGTTTAAAGCTAAAAGCTTGTGGGGCCGTGTACATATTAAAAATTTAAAAAGTCATATAAAAAGACATCCTAAAAATGTTAGGAAGATAGAACAAATTCACTTTTATAACAATTTAAAAATTCAATAAAATTTAAAAAACATCATCGTTCAGAATGACAGTCTGCGTGGATAACGCCTCGAAGCTAATATTTTCAAGAATGCTCTTGCCTCTTATTATGTTTGAAAAACGACTTAAAATTACTAGTTTTACCGTTGTTTTACTGAGCAACTGCTTGCGTGGCGCGAACATCAAAGCACTGGTTTTCTAATATTAAGTTTATGTCATCATGGGGATTGTCAGAATTTAAAGCGCCCTTTTATGTTAATGAACAGCAGAAAGCCACAACTATTCTACAAACTTTAAGGTGACCGTTTTTAATGTGTCATTTCTAGGAAAAATATTTTATTCAAATTGTTAATACTGCACTTTGTTTGTTTTACCTTCCTTGAAGCCAGACAAAACGTCTTGTTCCCACGATGAAATATACATGCTTTTCTTGCTGGAAATAATTGAATTAGCACTGATATCACGAAAGCTCAAAGCATTACTTTATGGCGAAGAAACCTATTCCCTTTCTCTCGTGGAGGTTTAATATTAGGAAACATATCAGTTCGCATAGACGGTAACTGTTAACGTTACAAAAAACTAATATTTTAATTGTTTTCCTTCTGAGGATAACATGTCCTTAGTGTCATAAATAATCAGGGTAGTATAGTAGTACATTTAAAGCCTTTGCTCGAAAGCTGGGTATCGATGTCTAAGACACTAACTCGTGCCGAGACTTTGTACAAAAAAATTTATAGGTCTCATAGGGTTCTTCATAAAGCTTCATAATGAAGGGTTTATTTGCAAATTGACAGTGATGAATGGCGAGCGAATCAAAACGGCAGGAGAAAATAATTGAGATGAACAATAAATCATAAATTGTTAACTATAAATTTGAAAATGGCAAAAAGTATTATATAAATCAGCATTTATCTTAATTAGTGTTACCTCACGCCCTTACCATCCTGCAAATCACATCTCGTTGTCCACCCCCCGTTCCCCCACCCCCTACTCCCCACCCTTCCTCCCACCCGACAATCTCGCTAGCCTCGGCGTCAATGCTGCCGTATCAGGCCAGTTCAGCCGCAAGAATTCGTGGTGAACCCAAGCTTCCGTGAAACCTTTGCCAATGGCTGAGCAAAGTTTATCCACTTCTTTTATACAAATCTGTTCCATGGATCGAAATTGTCTGACGTATTAACGAACTAAAACCAAGCTTCAAAGAGGCGGAACTCAGTTGAAATGTCCAAACATTTTACAAACGTGCGGCCGTCTGACGGGGAGATTCGACCATGTTATTTTATCCGTTGTGTACTGGATTTGGGACTCATCCTTGGAATGTCAGATATCTGTTTTTGAAAAAGGAGCACGTATTCAAGGAGAAGATGTCGACAATGTTTCTTTGGTTTGAAGGCCGAACTGAAACCTACGTGTTCAATTTTTGTCACGCAATCTCTGGCATAACATTCCCTTCGCTCTCGCTTAGAACGAATACTTTGCGACAAAATCAAGGATAATATGACAAGAAACCAAAGCCTTTTGATTTCTGCACCTGGCGAGGCGTTTAAACGGCGAAATCCGGATAATCAGATCGACAGCAGCTTGAGGGAGCCGTACACTGTATAGGACTGGCTTTGAAAATGAAATCAGCCAAAGCGGTAAAACAGTGAACCGTTAAAAAATTTAAATTCGCTGGTCCAATTTCAACACTGGCCTAAAATGTTTTCCTATCTTTGGTGAGTAACTTGCAGTTAGGTTTATATCTGTAACTTCCCGGACCTTGGAGAAACTGTAATTTAAAAATGCCTAGTTTTGCGATTTTTGAAAATGTTGCGAAGTATGGCTTCTAAGTTTGCATGCAGATCGTGAACGATGTACAGAAAACATTTAATTTAGTACGCATTTAAACTACCAAAGGACAAGTGTTTCGCTGATGTGAAATTAAATCTGTTGCTTAAATATATCCAGAGATACACGCTGCTGAAGTTGACCTAAAATCACAACTTTTGTCACGCCATTTGGGCAATTTTTTTGGGGGGTGGTCTGTTTTCGTAAACAATAAAGCCAATCAATCAAAAATTGTTACCATGGTTACTAGTTGGGTAAGACCTCCATACGCTGTAAATATGGTGGAGATCGGCCGACCCCCTTCTTCTGGCCCCTGCCTGGATCTCTGAGTCACAAGCTCTTAAATAAACATAGACTGTTTGCATTTCTAAAAATATAAGGCACGTCTCATAAAAAAGGTTATCAGCGAAAGTATTTTCGGGCGAATTGATTTTGTCAAGAAATGGGAATAAATCCCTTTGGTAGTTTGAGGTCAGGCCTTGCTATATATGAAACCAGAATTAAATGTATCGTGAGTCTCTCGAAAATTTCGCGTCTTTTGCTTCAAGCAATATTTGCATTTACTTTGCATTTTTTTGTAGAGCTGAATGCTGCTAATGGACATTGCCCACGCGTAATTATAGACTACATCATCATAACTGCAATTTGGAGCTTGTATTGTCAATAAAATCCTCTATTTTAAAGCAGTCAAGATCACCATTTTAGGATTAAAATGAAATAGGCAAATGACACTCCACACACACATAAATGTGAAACATTTTCCAAAGGAACAAAAATGCGTAAATTTAACTTCTGGAAAATTTTAATTTATCATTTTTATAACTCAAATATCTGAGATGAATGATTGTGAGGTTATTAACTAGAGCGAAGTTCTTTTTGTCATTTCATCGTAATTTTGACGGGAGCCAACTAAACGGAATTTATAGCTCGGCTCAGTTGCTGTTGTCAGCTACGTTCTTCCGACTAGTTAAACTGATAAAATTAGAAAAAGAAATAAAATTGTTTCCTCCTTCAAGACGGAGATTTATCAGAAGAGTGAGAACAAAACTCTTTTGTTTCGTTCCATTACATATTTATCACTTCAAATATCTGGCAAGCAATGAACATTTTAAAATTGATAGCATTTGATTGTAAACCAAGCGCCCAGCAACTTTAAAAATCTTGCGACTTCAACAAAAAATCCTATTATCTTAATTTTTACAGAAAAAGGCGAGTTCTCATGTTTTGTTTTAATTTTTGGCCAATAATATAAAGATGTTTAATGATAAAATTATAGAAAATGTTCATTTGCAGTATTATAATGTTACAATTTCATATGATCACTGACCACCCAAATAGCAAATTTCAATAGCCTAAAACCTTTACACCATTTTCGGAACTTTTGAGGAAAACGACTTAAGAGAAAAGGCATCTTCATTTCAAGTATAATAATTTTAAACTGAGTGTTCTCTTTTTTGCTACTCCCGAGATTGCCGCACTTAATTAACTCATAAGTTCAACAACAACAGACTACAAAAATTATTTCCTAGATTATTTTGTAACTACAGACGCACACTTTTCCGAATTCATTTATTTGATTGGACAACAACGTTTTGGTTTTTATCCTTTGTTTTATAATTTGATTTTTACTGTATGGAAAGGTTCGAGTGTATTTCGTTAATTCTATATGCGTTTATGAAGGTTTTTCTTATTTTGGCGACTGCAAAGTGACAAGAGTTGCGTTGTCACAAAATTTGATGTAATACTGACTAGCGTCGAGACTAGCGGCCAACAGGAGGGAGTAACTAGAAACTTGTAAAGACGAGCGAAAGAGTGAAAGTAAAATTAATGCCTTGGAAGAAAAAGCTGGCACTCATTTATGATCTAGCGATGAACATCATGCACTCAAAAATTCAGTCGCAAGGAAGTTCATTCAGTATAAAGAAAACACAGAAAACGGATAGAAAACAAAAGGAACTTATAAGTCATGACAAGTACTCTCACTACAGAACCAAAAAGCTACAGGAAAAAAATACAAATTTCTCCGATTTATTTAAGAAAGAGTTTTTAATTGCCCAGAAAACTTTTAAACAAGTAAACTATATATTTAAACAAGTAAACTATATACATCATTAAACACTGAGCCACTAAAATCAATCTTTTTTTTTTTTTTTACAATTAGGATTATCTTCATGGTTATCAAACGTCATTCTGCAAGAAAATAATAATTTGTTTACCTGTACGTAAGAAAAAACATTAATGAAACTATTTCAGTTTCCACTCCCACTTGAGATGTTTTTTACTCTATTGATCTGATCTCTTTGAAAATGTTTCAAGCATTGAACAGCATTTTTAAAAGAATGAAAAAAAGAAAATCCAACGATCTGAATTAAGAAAGAGTATAGATTTTTTCAAGGCAATGTCAGTTTTATCAGTAACATTAAAAGTGAAATAGCATTCAGATAACATTCAAAACCATTGTAATGTAAAAACGTTTTTTGGATATTTCTAAAAAGCGACTTTTTCCCTTAATACGTTTGTAGTTTAGTAGTATAGTGATTGGGGGTACGAGACCAAAAAAATATTTTTTTTGGATCTCTTACACCACAATCACTATACTACTCCAGTGCTGGATACAAAAATGGAAATCAAATCTCAGATCCGAAAACTGATCAAATCTCAGATCCGAAAACTGAACAAATATCAGAACAAAAAAATGCATTCAAATATTGGGTCATTGCTGAATCTAATTCTGAGAACTAAATCTTAGAATCAAATCACAGAACCAAAACTGAAATTCAAACCCTAGAAAAACCAAGCCTGTAAAACCAAGCCTGAAAACTTCTTATACTCTTTTTCAAAATTTTACATACAGTGCGTTTAAACAAGCCTTGATATCATAACTGAAATATCAATCTGGAAAACCAAGCGAAGCCGAGTTTTATGATGTTTTTGAAATTTATTTCAAAATCTCTTATACTCTTTTTCAAAATTTTATATACAGTGCTTTTAAACTGAACGTCTTATATTATATTTTCAATATAATATTTTTGTATTTTTATCAGATTTTTGAACATGTTTTTATGTAGGATCATATTTGATATAATACCGAGATCAGTACAAATGTTAGCTAATCTATCTGATTGTTCCTTTTCACTTAATTGTAAGAAATGTATATTGTCCTTAATGCAATGTTTTTCTATAATATTCATCATATCAACAAATTTTTTTTTGATGTAATTTGATGTCATTATAATATTTATTATACATTATTTTTTATATCATTTATAAAGTGCATTTAATCTGATTTTTTGTTGTAAATGATGCTGTTATTAATATGCTTTTGTGTTAAAAGATGTCTCCATTTACCGGCTAGTTTATAGTTATAATTATTACAAATGACACAAAACCATTCCTTTTTAGAAGCATATACTCTTTTCGATCTTCTTTTTGCATCCATTTTGTCCTTTTCAGTAAAATATCTCCGGACTTCAACCATTTATATATATATATATATACTTTAGAAATTTTTATATGGTTTTATGCGTTTTTTACTAAAAGTTATATCAGTAATATTCATACTAATTTAAAATATAATTTAAAATCATTAAGGAAAAAACGCATAAAACCATATAAAAATAAAATCTCTTTGTAATATATATATATATGAATGATAAAAGATTTATAATCGGTTTAACCTCGGATAAAAATGATAGATCGAATGATATTAAAATAATTGCTAAAATCTTAGAAGATGAATTTAATTTCAAGCACATGGTATTTAATCAGCCAAAGAGTGTAGTTATTATGGATGGTGGTGCTAACCCATGGGCTGATTATATTGAAGCATATTTTGATAATTATAAAGATACTAATTACGTAATATCAAATTTGTTTAATTTAGATATTGTCGAAATGCTTTTTGATAACGGCTGTAGTATTATAAATATTGATACCTTTTTTTATAATGAAGACCAATTGGATGAAAAATTAGTTGTTGATAAATTCAATGTTTTTTTAAAATGAATGTATGTCCTAAAATATTTTTTGTAATCAAATACTGATTTATAAAAATATTATACTTAATATTTTTATTTGCATGTGTAATACTTGATAATTGATTTTAAGGCACTCTTAACATATACTCCATAAATAAAATTAAAAATTGTTTATATATCTTTCAAATCCTTGATTGGAATCCAACTGTTGAAGTCATCACTGTATCCTTTCCACTTAACTAAAGCTTGTTTCTTTTTATAATCTCTACGGATCACTTTATCAATACGAAATACTTCTTGTTTTGCTTTCAACATTTCAGGCTCATAAAAACTTCCTTGTATGTCTTCATTATTGAGATCTTTCAATTTGAAAGTAATAGGATTAGTGTATTGTATCTTATCGATTGTAAAAATTTCTTCGGTCCAGTTTGGCGTGTACCCTTTATCGAAAATATTTCTTTTATATTTCGATATTCGAACCTTATCACCTATTTTGAATTTCGGTTTCGGTTTTGATGTTTCCATATCACCGTATAAATTGAAATATACTAAGCCTTCATTCTTTTTCCTCGAGGCTTCTACAGGTGTCATTTTAATGCTTGAGTGTTTGGTATTATTATACTGTTTTAACAGCTTGGGTAGCATATCGAGGTACGTCGTATTACCTTGAGCAGTGAATTGTTTCCACATTCGGGTTTTAATTGTCCTATTCCATCGTTCACAAACACTACTCTTCTCTTCGTTCTCGGTGGAGTATAGTGTTATACTATTCTTTTCCAAAAGCTCCTTCATATTTTTATTGTAATACTCTTTTCCTTTATCAGTCCAAAGATATTGTGGTTTACGCCCCTCTTTGAATATGGTTTTGAATGCTTGAGTTACAGTTTCACCTTTTTTGTCTTTTAGAGACACTATCCAACCATATTTACTGAAAACATCCAGTACCATGAGAAGATATCTGTATCCCTTGTTCCATTTACTGAACTGTTGCATCTCAACTAAATCTGAGCACCAAATTTCATCAATATGGTTAACTATAACACGCCGTCGAGTAAAGTTCCTCTTTATTTGCGTGTGTAATTCATCAGCTAATTTTTCTTGCCAGTTTTCTTCACCCGACGGCTTTTTACGTTTTTTGGCTTTTTTTTTTTATACCCAATCCGATTTTTCTTTTACTAGCGATTAAAGCTTGTACCCCTGTTGTTCCCCATGGACGGTCTTTAAATGGTATTTTTGATATTCTCTTAAGCATAAGATCATCTGCCTTATGTTTATCAGCTAGTGATTTTGAATTACTGTAATCAATATCATGCTGTTGGCATATGCTATCTAGATTGTTTATTGGATCTCTATATTTAGGATCGTTAGATGCTAATCTTTTTTCTAATTTAGTTCCAGGTCCACAATAATTATACTTTTTGCCTGTAGGTGTTCTCATGTGTAGTTCTCCAAGTTTTGATAAGTGTTTTTGAATATCAAGACCCTTACCCTTTTTATAGTAATCAACATTGTCTTTTACACCTTTGAGAGCTTGACCTGCTAAAAGTCTTGCCATTGAAGCAAAGCTAGGTGATGGAGTTACGAAATTTGATGCTACATAGGCTATTTTATCAACAGTAGAAGGGCCTTTATAACGTGCAAGAGCCCCACCTTTTATGAATTTACTCTTCTTTTTACCGCAAATATAACAATTTGATTTTTCCATAAGACGGCCATTCTTTGCTTTGACTTTTTTAGAATTCATTGACTCAGTATTCTTTTTACATGAAACACAGTATGATTTACACATATATATATATATATATATACATTAGATATTTAATCACAGTATGTGTTTCGCCATTTTTTAGATTTCTTATCCCAAATAGTACCAGAGCATGAAGGATCTTGGTGTTCACTTGGAGATGTCCAGAATTTCTTTGAGAATAATCCGGTTTTCGTGTTGAAGGCACCTTTTGCGATGTCTCCACTCCAGAATCTATCTAATGTTTCCTTTTTTGTACTCGGACTAATGTAACCAATAAGATCCTGAATTTGTGCAAACCCGGGTATTTTTTGGCCGATCTTTTTGTTGATCGTCTGTCCGACATTACCCCCTCGTGTCTTTTTTTCACTAACAAAACGAGTTTTAGTAATACCACAAGAAGCGCATTTCGATTTGAGCATTAAACGATTGTTTTTTGTTCTCACATATATTTCAGAGCTAGGAACTGAATTAGTTTGTATTTTTTCACGTACGCAAAACGATTTTACCATTTTATATATAATATGATTACATATTTTTGAAATAATTGCTTATAAAACGTTCATTGTACATCGTATCAGACATTGATAATGGCATTAATATATCGTGATACTTTTTATCGTACACCAATGCTTGATGCAGGAAATAAAGACAATAATAGCCACAAAGAACTGATTTGATATGTTGATAATGTGTGTTGTTATATATTATTTCTTTTATACCATCTTTTTTAGCTCTCAATAAAAATTCCTGAGGGTAACTTAATCCAAAACTGTCAAAATATAACAAAGTATTTTTCCTTTTACCATTAATACAACAAGTCCAATGAGTACCAACACCTTCATAGCTGTCTAAATTAATGATACATGGGGTATGTTTTTTAGGCATGTGTTCATCTCTGCTGTATATCCCTGTGATATTAATATTTAAATACTTACACCATCTCATTAGATCATTGTTACTTAGAGCTTTTTTGATAAATGTTGGCTTTATTACTTTCTTTTCGGTTTTAAGATTTTTTTTTTTGGAAGCACTAATCCACCTGTTCTAAGAAATTTATCATATTCACCCCATGATCCTATTACTGGAGGAGATCTGTAAGATAATACATCTTTCTTACTTGGTAGTTTGATTTTGCCACCATTTTTTGGTCTTTGCTTCCTAATGATTTGTGGTGAATAATAAGGGTATTCTATTTGCATTCCTGTCCCTCCTTGAGGGGGAGTGACTTGAATTCCTTTTCCAATCATATCCCTTCGCATTTTACTTATTTGGGCTTTAGATAAAGTCAGTGTAATGCCTTTTCCTTCACTTTTTACTTTATTGTGCCGTGTTATTTGTCTTTTTGTAAGGTATAACTCAGTATTACCCTTCTTTTTGATCTGATGCTTATCAATCAATAAACTCACTTCACTTGAATTTTTGATTGCTCTGGCTAGCTTTTTCATTTGGCCTTCTGTTAAATGAATATATGCTGAAATATATTTTGTGCTCATAGTCTTGCTCTATATATAATAGTGTTAGATTAAATATTACATAAAAATAAGTTCATTCCCAATTTTGTCAATTACAATTTTTTCTTCATAAAGAACTACAGCGTATATCATATAATCGTCAGTAGCTTGTACATTCAATCTGTAATGAAACAATAACTGTTTTGGATCATCAGTAACCGATTCCTTATGATTTCTTAAATCGAAATAGATAACAGGAAATAATTCAGAATAATTTTGTAAATTTAACTGAGTTCCTGTATTGTAGTCGTTGGTTCTGAATGCATATTCTTGAATGTCATTATATAATCTTGGTTTAAAATCACAATCATACTCTAGTTCTGGAGTAAAATATGAATTTCCAAGTTGCAATCGACAGGTAGATAGTGTACATGCATTATCACCCGCATTTATTTTAAAAGTATCAAAAATAAAGGGGTTTTCTAATTCATTATTTGACTTGTTTCTTTGCAGATATACAAAAACATGTTTTGCATTTTTAATAGCTGGTGTAATTTGATATATCCCAGAAATAGCAGTTGTTGGCGATGAATGTTTAATAAATTCTCTTAAATATGTCCATTTTGTTGCTGTTAAAAAACTACTATTCACTAATTTTTGTCCTGCTGATGTAAAGTTTAAACGCGGTAGCCATAACTGAAAATCTTGAACAACATATCGTGTTTCATCCCCAGCAACTCTATAAATAAATTCTCTATCATCATTTAGTGTTATGTTTAGTTCGATTTGCATTGGTGGTATCATTTTATCGCGGAGTTCTTGAAAAATTGAAAACCTATTTAACGGAATGATTGCGTATACGTCTTTTGATTGTGAACACAATTCAGCTCTTTTAATTGCTCCTACTTTTGGGGCTGTTCTTAAATCGCCAGCTAATACAGCTCTATCGTCGAGATACCAATTGAAATTGGTAGCTACTGTACGGCTATAGTCATCAGAAAATTCAAGCAATCCTTTTATGAAACAGATTTTATGCAGGTCATTACCATCGTAAGGTTTTTTACCTCCTGAAGTTATCATAATGTGATTTATAATACTGGTACTATCATTTATCGTTGACGTTAGCGCAGGTTTTTCTAGAGCATTGACCGCAATGTTCGATCCATCAGCCTTTTTCTCAAGTTTATATTTCACGATAAAATACCCATTATACCAATCAAACCAACTAGACCTATCAGTCATATTGAATATATACCCTGTTTTTTCCTGATATAGCCCATTTGCAGGTCGAATAATGGGTGTTTGCAGATTGAATCGGAGATAATCAACTTTTTCAACATTTTCTATGCTTCTGAAACTCATTTATATTATTAGATTAGATAATTTACTTCAATTGTGCTAATCGTTTCAAAATAAGATCCCCAGCTTTTTCACTTCTATTTAACACGGTTTTTAAACTTTTCTTTTGTGCTTTGATTATTGGTGATTTATTGAGATATTTTACCATTTTTTTAGCATATTGTCCGATATTTGCTAAATCATTAGTTATTAAACCTGATCCTTTATGACGATATTGATATAAACCTTTTTTAGGGTTATAAAATTTTGACCATTCGTATACTCGATTCATTTTATATTATTAGTTTAGATTAATTCACCTCTTTGATAACGATATGAAACGCCGTATCGATTTCATTTAAATCAATGGGACGATTATACGAATCGGTTATATATAGTCTGATTGAATCAATACTATTTTTATTAATTGGTGAAAATTTCAATCTTCTCGGTTCAATAGTAAAAGGAAAAGATCTACGAATTCCTTGTGCTATGATACTAAAACAAAATAATACATCTCTTGATTCATCTGTCAATGATCGGTGAGTTAAATCACAATGAATACATATCATATCAACAGATCGAGTAATATCAGGTATTTTATCACTGATGTTGCTTCCAGCTGATAAAATTTTCTTATCAAAACCCAGTATTATATTAAAGTCTGATACAGATAAATCTAGCTCATAATTTGGCTGTATGGTTATTATTGTTCTAAATAATGATAAATCAAACGTGACTGTAATTGGATAATCATCACCTTCTTTACCAGTTGTATTTTTTAAATAAGCATCAATGTCAGTATATGAATACATTCCATTAGGAAATTCAACATTTTTAAAACTTGTATCACTACCTGTTGTTTTTCGATATCTAATCTTATTATTGGTGAATGAAGCCGAAATATTATACCAGCTATACGTCATACTGATTATTTCGTCCAACGCCATTTCATAATTTTTATTTGGATCTAGGAATAAAGGCTGGTCAAGATAAATTGTAAAATCATGTGCTTTCTGATTATAATTATTGGCTTGTCTTTTCGCCCTGAATGAACTAAGTATTAAATGCTTTTCCATTATATATATTTAAATTAGATAAAATAGTTGTTATAAATTTTTTCATATAGACGCTTTGTAATTCTTTTCACTCTTAACAGTTCATCCAATATTGTAATACCTTGGTTTTTTAATTCATAACTCGTATTCCCAGCGTTAATGCTTCCGCAAATTATATCCAATTTTTTAATAAGTTTTTCAGGGTCTCTGTAATAAATAGCCTTATAATTATGGGCTAGACCACTGCCTTCCCACTCATCTTCTTCTCTATCAGAATCAGGCGCTGTCTCCCTCCTAATACCCTCTATCTTATCAAATAATGCTTTTTCTATAGCTGGTTTTTTCTTATATTTAGTTTTACGGGGGTCTTTTTTAATTTTTTTGATTTTTCCTGTAAATCCGAAGCTGAGAAAGGAACTTTGTTGTATTCCATTCTTTGCTTTTTTTGTCTAGTCAGTAACAGCTGATCTTCGATTCTATCAATTTTTTTTGTAAAATCTTCGGATAGTCCCGACAGCTCATCATATGACTTTCCTTCATATTTACCTGATTTGATAAAATTTTCACCACTTTTTGAGAGCTTCCCTAATAAAACGTTGACGCGACGCCTTTCTTCAGCTAGATATTTGCGTTCATTATCTAATTTCTTTTGATCAGCCTTTTTGAAAGAGCTAGGTGTCCATTCTTTTCTCTTCCGTGTTGTTGATGGCTCAAAATCAGACATTTCACCTTCATCTTCTGTTTCATCTTCATCAATTGGTGGTGGTGGTTCAAAATTGGGCATTTCATCTTCATCAATTGGTGGTGGTGGTTCAAAATTGGGCATTTCATCTTCATCAATTGGTGGTGGTGGTTCGAAATTGGGCATTTCATCACCCCCATCTTCTGGTTCAATTGGATATTCTGGAAGAGGATCAACCTCTCTTACCCCTTTATTTTCCAACTTTTTAGTTGCTTCAATTTGTGTGTCGAGACGAGATGTTACTGGTTTAAACATTTTTATGAATTTGATTTGTCCTAATTCATCTTGCAATTTTGAAGACATTATTTGATTATTAATATTCTTGATTTGATTCTCAACTTCCTCTTTTTGGTCAGCAATTTTTTGCCAAGCTAATAGACTCATTTATATATATTAGTGTAGATTATTATCGGTCTTCCAGAAGTCTTTCATCAGTCTTTCATTAGTCTTCCAGAAGTCTTTCATCAGTCTTTCATCAGTCTTTCATTAGTCTTTCAGGCGTCTTTCATTAGTCTTTCAGGCGTCTTTCATATTATATAACTAAATAATATAAATGAAGATACCAAATTTAGACAGAAAATCATCAAATAAGCCCGAAAGAAAGTTATGCGATTTTATAAGCGAAGATTATAGAATGCTCGTAGCGGGTAGTAGCAATTGCGGTAAATCAAACCTAATGATGTTCATGTTGAGAAAACCGCTTGTCTTTTATGATAAAATATTTATTTTTACCCCTAATCAGCATCAAGATAAAATTCAAGATCTTATAAAGTTGATGCAGGAAATATCTGGTTTTGTAGGTTATGATGTGCTCGAAGTTGGTGGTGAAGATGATATAAAAAATACAAATGAGTATCAAGATGATAACAGAAAAGTTGTTATTTTTGACGATATGATGAATTCAAACAATAAAATTCAAGATAAAATAGCTAACCATTTTACTGATGGTCGACATCATAAGATTAGCCCTATATATCTGAGTCAAAGCTACTATGATGTTCCGCAAAAAATTCGGTTAAATTGCTCTCATATGATTCTATATCCACCCACGACAAAAAATAACCTCCAGATGATTGCTAGAGAAAATCTGATATCGCCGAATTTGTTTGATAAACTCAAAAAATATGAGTTTTTATTTCTTGACAAACAAAAAAATACCGTAAAAAAGAATTTCGACGAATCTATATTATAATCTAATATATTAACATAGATGGGTTACATTAATGATGAAAATGATTTTATATCAACTAAATATTCTCAAAGTGCAAAACCTGCAATTGGTTTTAAATTGACTAGCCATGGTAACTATTATATGGACAAAAAGAAAATATTCGGGTTAAAGACACAAGATGACGTTGCAGTGGATGCTGATTATGATTCATATGCAAAAGACTTGGGTAGTGCTATTAATAAGAGATATATTAATCAATTTTGTTTAAAAAAAAATAGAGATGAAACTACTTTTGATTGTGTTGGACTTTCACTTCAGAACACTGAAGCTTACTATGATGGGTTGTATAACGACTTATCAATACCGAATGTTGAATACGTAAAATTAGAAGACAATAAAGTCAAAGCAGAACTCAATAACAAACTCGCTGATAAAGCCGACCTTAGTACCAATAATGAACAAACGTTTAACAGCATTTTAAATGTACCTAATTTCGATCAAGGTTATAGCAATATGTCTAACGTGATGAATAAAGAATATATTGACTCCAGAGACGCGCTTAAAGCCGATAAAACATATACCGACAATACATATTTGAAAAAAATCACTGGTACAGCTATGGCTAAAAGCATTCAAACAAAGGCTGATAAACAATACGTTGACAGCAAATTTGCAAACAAGTCTATAACTACAGCCCTAGCTTATAACCTTCATACTAAGCTTGATATAGACGGTAGTAAAAAAATGTTAGCTGATCTCGATATGAATGGCCATACCATTAATAATTTAAAAGAGCCGAAAAAGAATGCAGATGCTGTAAATAAATTGTATGTTGACAGTTCACATATTACCTCTATTGATAAAGGAAACGTTTTCAATAATATAATGATTGACAGTAATAATCAACTTAGTGAAGAGAATGATATCGAGTTAGGCAGTTTAATCGATCATCCGAATTCATACCATAAGATCAATACGAAAGTTGTAGACAGTAAGCTGGTACTTGACAACAATAAAGGCTACTACTCAAGCAGATTAGGTATCAATGTATATAGTTTACCAATCAATCGATACACAATGGTTTTCGAGCTATTTTTTCCAGCTGAAGTAGATCATGATAGTCTAGATATCGATATTGTATCATCAATCGACAACATCGACAAATCAACTACGCGAGTTTATGATGGATATAGTCGAACAATAGCACAAATTAATAAATATCAACAACATCCAAATAATTATCTCTATGTTGATATCGTTTTAAAGATGAAATCAGGGAACGCATATGTCCCAAAATTACAAACATATATCGTGATTTATGGAATAAAAGGTTATCAGAGTAACGTTGATCCTAGGATATACGATCAGCTATATTATGTTGAAAATGATAGAATAGCTTTCAATGCATCGATTGATATGAAAACAAAGGCTATTTATGGTATTAAACCAGCTACTACTAATGACCAAGCTGTTAATTTTGAACAGTTAAAAAATTTTCGGGACAATTTGAAGTCTGATCTTGAATTAAAAATGGATAAGAAAAGAAACATCAGCTATTACCATAAAATTTTCGAGTATTTTTATGATCTAACGGATCCATCTGAATTCATCATGTCAGATGCAAACGGAGCGGTAATTCAGGGATTAAATAATGGTCTTGTCTTTAATCCCACAAAATTGTTAGAAGATTTTAATCCAAAAAACGGCTTTATGAGTGGTTTCGAAATTAATTTAAATGAAAATATCACTGAATCCAATGACTGGACTATATATATGGCATTTAAATATGACTATAAGCCCAGTGATAATAAAAGGATTAAAATTGAATTTATCGAGGGTGATAGTTTTAGTTTTCCGTGGGTTAAAGTTGAGCATAATAAGCTATTCATCGATTATGATCTAGATTCATATAAAGAGCAAATAAGAGGAACATATTTTGATAAATATTTGAATCTCTGGTATACTAAAATAGGAAATCAATTTAGAATCGCTGTTTGCAATAATGCTATGAGTATTGATCAAACATTGTCTGGGTTTAATATCAATGCATCCAACATTAAAATCAGTTCAGATTACTATGTACAAAGAATCGCTTTTAGTAAAACTGCATATCCGATAAACGGTAGAGAGTATCATAAAATCCAATATTTAGATAAAACAAAGGCTGTATTCTTCGAATAAATTATCTAACTCCAACGATTTTATCTAATTAAATTATATGAAAACAGTGAAATTGGTTAGCAATATTATTGATTCTATTGAGAGATTAATTCAAAACATAAGGAAGCTGTATTACACAATAAAGAACAAGCGCAATGCTAAAATGACAAAATGATAAAACAAAAAAATCATATATAACTAATATATATGACTAAACATCGAAAATGCATATTTACATGGAACCATATATCAAGCGAACTGACTGAAGAACAAATTATAGAATTGAAAGCTTATTATCAAACATATCATCGAAAATGTTGGGCTTATAAGCAGGCTGTTAAACGTTTCAAAAAATGGAAATTATTAGGGAATTCATTGTCTATTCTCTTTGCATCCGGCTCCATTTCATCAAGTATTGCTACAGGAGGTGTTAGTTTGGTTGCAATTAGTACAATAGCGCTTTTAATACAAGGCTGGATGCATCATCAAAATCTCGATTTAAAAATTCAAAATAGTACATATGCATATCAGAGCTACCAGCATTTACTCAACTCAATTAAAAACACGATGAGATGCGGTGATTACAATCCGTCTAGCGTCATAATTTCAATGAAGAACATTGACGATTATGTGACGGATACCGGTCCGATAATCGACAAGTACCTACGAAAATATGATAAGAAATTTATTGGATGATCCGATTTATTTCGCCAAATTTTAATTCTAAAATCTCATTCCAATACAATTGATAAAAGGCTAACGTTTTCTTGCTTTTGCTAATTTTGATAAATTCACAAGGTAGATTCATCATCAAAAAAAGCTGTTTAATTATGAATTTGGTTGATATAAGTCTTTTTCTACCTTTGTTTACAATAGGAATAGCGGATTCGATAATATTAAGCACTTTATAAATCCGATTCCTTTGATCACTAGTCAATTGAACTCCATTTTTAATACATAAATCGTTTAAAACATTCTCAACATGGTATTTACGATGATAGATGCTTTTACGCCATATCTTGCGTATGTTCTCGTAAAAATCAAAATACTCATTGTAATAAATAGAACCATGAACCAAACCGCAATTAATACAAACATTTATACCGTTTTGATTTGACATATCCTGCTTACTACAGCATGGCGTAAAAGCATCCTTGTTACCTTCTATCAATAGTTGATCGCATAAAGGGCATATAGGTTCTTTTAAAATTTTTAATTCATCGTGGATTTCAGAATTACAAACCATTATATATATAACACACATAACTTCACGGCACAGCTGTGTTTGGCAGTAAATTTCAGAATAAACTTTTTGAGTAAACTTTTGAGTAAACTTTTGTGTAAACTTTTGTGTAAACTTTTGTGTAAACTTTTTGAGTAAAATTTGTTGAAATATGATTGGTCAATAGAAATCACACCAGATTAAAATACCTGCTGACGCGTCAGCAGGTTTTTTCGGTCAATGGTTTAGTCATTAATCATTTATAACTTATGACTAAAACCGTAAACTGAATAATTATTTATTTAATGTTGATCTTTACGAGGTCTTCCACGTCGTCTTTTCTGGTCTTCAGGTATACACTTTAAACGTACATGATTTTTGTCTTCATTTGATATTTCAGATCTGCTATTCAGGTCTGAAGATAGCATTTTAATAATACAAATATAAAGAAAATAATTATCTGTTTATATCTAAACGCACTATAAAATGATATAAGCAGATATTATGTAATGTATACTGTAAAAAATCCACAGTATATATTTTTCACATATGCTGTTTATTGTTACCATTTGGTAACCAAAAATGAATTCTGTTTCTGGTTATCTTATATGCATTTTTTGTTATGAATATATTTAGTACTGTTCCTCATTTGCTTTTCACATCGTTGACATATATAGATTCTTTGTAGCCAGCTTTTTGCCTGTTCTTTATTAGCTTCTCTCTTTTCCTCAATTGATGAATATTTACTTGGGCGTTCGTTCAAAGACTTGATAATGTTTTCAGGCATATCATCTTTATTAACATATTCAAATTTATACTGAATATTATCTTTAGTAATGCCTGATTTACAATGGTTTAAGCCTTCGCAAACCATCTTTACAATACCAGCATTAATACCGAGATTCTGTTGAGTAGCATACATACTATTAAAATATAAAACTTCATTTGTAATGCAATTAATAGCTTTAACACATTTTTTGTTTTTATGATTGTCTTTTACAAATTTATAATCACGATCTTTTGCTGATTTTTTACAATTCTCTTGATGTGTCAATAGTTGTAGATTGCATAAACGGTTATCAGATTTGACACCATTTATATGATCAATGACTTTACCATCGGAGATAATACCGTTGAAAGCTTCCCAAACAAATCGATGCACTTGATAAGACTTTTGACTTGATTGGGCATATTTTCGAACACAACATGACATATAACCAGAATGCCCCTTACTACCACAACTAATATCTCTTTTAAATATATGAGCAATTTTACCATTTCTACTTGCGCAATATAAATCATATATAGGATGAATTTGAAAATTTTCATTATTAATAGTTATTATTACATCAGCTATTTTTTCCATTTTAATTTTAATATGTGCTAAATCTTTAAGTAGAAAATGAAAAATATTTTTTTAAACGTCGACTTAAAGAAATAATTATTTATATAAAATATAAAAATGGAAAAAAACAAAACACAAAAAACGCTCTCAAACAATATTAAAATAATATTACCTATTAGTAATTATATGAATATCTCATTAAAAGAATTATCAAATCAATATCTTAAAAAAGCTAAAAAATTGAATTACACATGGGCTCAGCTTTTAAAAAAAAGCACAAGGCAAACAGTAATAAATAAAATCATTGAATTCGACAAATTGATCAGATCACAAAAAACAGAATCAAATCTGTTAAAAATACGCAAACTACAATATGATTTATCTAAACCAAAAAAAGTAATCAAAGACATACCTGAAGATAAACAAATGATATATGAATCAAATATGCTTCCATATACTTTAAGAGAAGCGCGTAATCATGAAATGAAAATATCTAATAACCCAAATAAAAGTACAATGTCTTTTGTCAAATTATTTGAAGAAAGATTCAATAAAATGATTTTGAATACAATAATATCAATATCTATCACCGTCAAAATACAAAATGATATAGATAAAACTGAAAAGACAGTTAGTTATGGACCTTTTCAAAGGGCGATCCCTAAAAATCTAAACAAAGAAGATACAATGAAATTTGCTTTATATACTCTGTTAAAAGGTAATATTAATATACTTAGCGGTGAATACATAGTAGCACTTAAATACAATTACATCACTCTTAAAAGGAGAGAATTCATATATCATAAAATGGGTCGATTGAAACTCATGAACTATCTACTTGATAATCAAAAAACTATTAAAAAACATGGTAAAAATACCTGTGTAATTGATTATATATGGGATCAGGTAAAAGGAAGAAGAGGATTTAAAATGTATGATTATCAACGTCTGAAAGATGAGGTATATAGCTATGTTGATGGAAATAAAATGATAAATACATATGAAATTATTCAATGGGCTAAATATCATTCAGATATTTCTATTCATGCATTTGACAGCAGATACAGCAAATTTATATCTTATATTGCAAAAAATGAATGTCGCATCTCTCTCGTTTATATTGTAAAGGACGGTCATCTTTGGCCTATTTTAGATCAACAATTAAAACTAACAGCTTCAAGGGCTAACTATGGTGATTGTAATAATTTATTAAAATATATGGCTGAGTTTAAATGGAGTAACATTAGTCAAAATATTTTGAAACTGAATGATATAAATGAAATACATAAAATTGATGAAGAAGATAAAATAATAATTTTACCTGAAGAAATAAAAATGACTCAAGCTATAGACATCTATGTAAAAAAATATAATTACTATATTGAGTATATGCATTGGGATAATAATGGTATTCTAGATGGTTTTATTGACCATAATAACAACATGTATGTGCTATATAATGAATATGACAAAAGAATGAATATATGTAATAAGCTATTTGAAATATATAAATCATCTGATTTCACATGGTCAAATCAAAGTTTTACTCATTTAGCCTCATGTCTTTTTAAACAAATAAGCGGTTTTATCCAAGAATCATCTTATAATTTAAAAACTCGTAAAATAATAGACGATTATTATCCACGGGCTTTACAATGGTGTTCTTCATGTGATATATCAGACGAAGATATACACAAGTTAGTATCTATTGACATATCTAAATGCTATCCGAGTGTATTATTAAATAATAAATCATGTATCCCCATATATACTATTCACGATAATATTGAAGAGTTTAGCTATAATGATGATATATCATCATTAAATGGTGAATTTTATATTGATGAATACATGTTAACACAGTATAATGCTCCCATTAAAATAGAAGCAGGGTTTTATAGTAAGGATCTTATTATATATCTTATTGATGTGTTAAATATGCCCAAAACCCAAATAAAATACAAACTTATATCAAAAAAAGCATTAAAACAAGACACCTTTCAAGAATATATCAAATATATATTTAATAATTTTAATGAAAAAGAAGCTAAAATAATGGTGAACTCTTTTATCGGTAATCTGGGACGAAAAAACACCAAAATAAACCATGGGTTTTTATGTAATAACATAAATACTGCTTTATGCTGTTGGACTAGCTCTTTAAATGAGAAAAAGAATATTACAATATCAAAATATAATGATTTGTATCTTATAAAAGAAACAAACATTGAAAGACTGTTCAAAGACCATACAAGCATTAACAGATTTGTCGTATCAGAAGCTATATTAAAATGTCTAAAATTATTAGACCAATGTTATGATCATGAGAGTAGAATCATATCAATAAATACAGATGGTATTTTAATACAAAATCCGTGTGTTTTATTTAAGCATAAGAAGGATGTTAAATTCAATATAAGTTCTATTGGAAAGGCATACATTACTGATAGTAATTTTTCTTACTTCGAAAAGAGGTACAGAGATAATATTAATATATCTGATTATAAAGATGTTTGGGGAAATGGTTGTATTTTTCAGGGACAAGCAGGGTGCGGAAAAACGACCTTATTATGCAATATGGTTAAAAAGGAAGACAAACCATTAGTATTAAGCTATACTAATAAAGCTATCGAGAACGTAAAATCTAATTTGATTAAAAATGATTTTGATATTAATGAAGCTAATAAAATATGCTATACTTTTGATAGCTATTTCTGTGAATGGAATAAACGAGATATTAGATCATTAGCAGGAAAAACGATTTACATAGATGAATTTTCAATGCTTCCCAATAGGTGGATGGAAAAAATATATGAAGCATTTTTAAAATATAACATAAAAGTGTATCTGTTCGGCGACGTATTTCAGACATCGCCGGTCGAAACCAATAGTCAGATATCATATAACTATGTTAAATCAAGTGCTATTCATCAAATGTGCCCAAATAGAAAGACATTAAAATATATCAAAAATTGTGCTAGATATGACAATGAAGCTTATATTATGTTAAATAAATTCTTAAAAAAGGGGAGGATATATCATCAGTTTGAACGTAATGATGATACACTAATGAAAAATATTTGTTATCTTAATAAAACGAGAATAAAGGTCAATATTCGATGTTGTGAAATTTTTTGTAAAGACAAACAACATTATAAAGTGAATTTTAATTATAATGGAAATAAAGAGCATTATTCCGTTGCAAAAAATATGCCAGTGATAGCAACAAAAAATATCAAAGACAAAGAGATATATAATACAATGCAATTCAGAATCGAAGATATCAAAGAGGAAAAAGAAACTACTTTATATTACATAAATGACATTTGGTTTACCCATAAGGAGCTAGAAGATAACTTTATCCCTAATTTTTGTGTCACTGTATACAAATATCAGGGGGCTAGCATAAACGAACCTTATAACATTTTCGACATAAATAGGATGGATAAAAAACAGTTATACACAGCGCTATCGAGAACAACAAAATTAAAATACATTAGACTAAATAACGATGAACTTAACACTGTTTATAAAGTGAGAAGAGAGCCCAATATCGAGCTAATAAATTCACGAATCAATAGTTTATATTCTAATGGTAAGATATATAAAGTTTTATTCGACAATGGTAAAATATACATCGGTTCAACATGCGAAGATTTAGAGACTCGTTTAAAATGGCATTTAACAAATAAAAATAGCCAAGTTTATAAATTAAAGAGCTTCAATCCTGATATAAAATTAATAGTAAACTCCCCCACTAATAGCAAAAAAGCTTTAGAAGATGTGGAAAACAAATACATTGAAGAACATGCTAAAATATATAGTGATAAACTAATAAATATACGCATGAATCCTAATAAAAGGATCAAACATAAAGAGATCAAACATAAAGTAGAAATCGACGATGAAAAAGAGTTAAGACTAAGAATAGCTCAATTAAATAGCAAAATCAAGATTAAAGACAATACCGAAGACAAATATATGTATTTCGACTGTAACATAAGCAAGAAGCGATATAGAAAGATTGCCAAATACAATGAAAAACCGAGAGAAGATGCAATCAGAAAATTAAATGATGACAAACAAGCATTAATAAAAAGATTAACAATAGATTTTTAGATAAAACAGAGTAAAACGCTTTTTTCAAATTTTTACCCACATATGAAAATAATAAATAATAAAATAGTATAAGAGATTATATCCAAATATAAAGATATTGAGCAAATATTAAAAATATTTGATCATGAGTTTATCTTTTCAATATTTTTTTATAAAAAATAATGAAAAATAAACGGCTCCGCTTGAATCTATCTGTTGAAAACATGGCCTGAATCCAGTTTTGATTATTTGTTGGAAAAAAATGTGAATCTATAATTTTGATTTTTTTTTGGATTCAAACTACATAGGGGGTATGTGAGTTTTGGGCAGGATCTGTATTGTAGTTAGTTTGTGTTTCAATCGCGATCGATGTGTCTGGTATTTCGATAAAATTGAGCCATTGATTTTACTTGGGATATTTGAACGAATTTAGCGAAGAGATCTTTATCAGGGTGAATACAATTATAATGAAAACAATCTTCTTCATAAGATTTAGAAACAGGATAATAGAAGAAGAAGCACTTAAAAAAGCAAAGTAGTCTTTCCTGAACACGAAAATCGGAAGATTTGAAAAGTGTAGATTGTTTTGATACGTTTATTAGTCCTGTAAACTGGAGTTGTGCTTAAAACAACTGCCAGCTTCGACGTGACGTCATTGCTCACATGTTCTTCCTTACTAAGCTTTTATCAGTAAATACTTGTGGAACAGTTTTTTTTTTTGGTTGGTTGGTTGGTTCAAATTATGATTCAAAAACCTAGACTACCATATGATTTTTAATTTACTTAAAGGTGATGTGCAGAGGATGTACTTCTTGTAGTAATGGCAAAAATGGACAAAACGGGTTACCAGGCCGCGACGGTCGAGATGGTACTAAAGGCGAGAAAGGCGTGGTTGGTCCTGCTGGGTCACGTGGTGTTAAAGGAGAAAACGGCGTGGCAGGCTCACCAGGTCCACGTGGCGAAAAAGGTGAAATGGTAAAATAACAATAATCAAATCCTTCTTGATCTCGAAGTTTGTTTATGTTTGCTCGATATTACCAACACCAACAGAAGTAGTAAGTGAACTGAATCGATTGCTTTTCAAGTTTCTGTGGAAAGGTGTAGATAAAGTAACTCGTGTGTCTGTAATAAACGAATATGAGAAGGGCGGTTTAAAAATGATAGATGTTGATTGCATGATTAGATCTTTGAGGTTAGGATGGCTACAGAGAGTATTTAATGATTCAACTGCTACATGGAAGAGATATTTTCTTTATCTGTTAGAGCACGTTGGGGGGATCTTCTTTCTCAGTTGTAACTATGATGTGAAAGATTTCAATTTATCCTCTCAATTTTACTACGAACTTCTGCAATGGTGGTCAGAATTTCGCGATACCTTTGCTGAAGAAAAGGATTATCAAAACATTATTTGGAATAATAAAGACATAAAAATCGATAAAAAACCGGTTTATTTCAAAAATTATCGCGAGGCAGGAATCACGTACACGCATGATCTTCTTTTTGACCGGGATATTAACGTTGCCTTCACTCACTTCTCGAACAAGATTAACAAAACCAATTTTCTTCAGTGGGCAGGCCTCCGACACTCTATACCCTCACAGCTAAGGATTGCGAATGTACCATTATCAACCCTATCTCCCTCTTTTACATTTGAGAATAACATATTCGATATTAAACAAAAAAGATCAAAAGATTACTATTCTCTACTTGTTTCCAGAAAGGCTCAACCTCCCAATATCACCTTCAAATTGCAGAGGGATTTTGATTTCACAATCGACCAAATCAATCAAATCTTCTTATTACCACATTCTGTTGCACTTGAATCTTATGTTAAAGCTTTCCAATATAAAGTTATAAACTCTATTTTTTATACGAATACTAAATTACTTAAAATTGGTTACAGAAGCGATGATTTGTGTACGTTTTGTAAAACTGAGTCAGAAACCTCAAATCATTTCTTTTATAACTGTTCCCACACTAGACAATTCTGGACAGATTTTGCATCATACTGGCACCTACTATCAAAACAGAAAATCCACCTCTCCCTAAAAGATGTTTTATTTGGAATATTTACGGAAAAATGCCCTTTACTTGATCTATTAAATTACTTCATAATTATTGGAAAATTGTTCTTGTGGGACTGCAGAAGAAGTCAAACCCTTCCTAAAATTGAGGGGTTTAAAGCCAAAATTAAAATTAAGTATGAAATAGAAAGTAAAATCACAAAAAAAGAATATTTTAATAAAAAATGGTTAATTAAACCTATATAATAAAAATGTATTATTGTTATTATTTCAAATGTTACTATCCTTAAGGCTATCTTTGTGTGTGTAATAACTTGAGAATTGTAATAGTGAATTGTAATTATATCATATTTATTAATTAACTTTATTATTATTATTTTTTTTTCATTATAATTTTTTTTTCTCTTTTTTTCCTATTCATAAATTGTATGTAACTTTACTGTGTAATTAATGTTCTTTTTTGTAATTGCAATAAAAAAAAAAAAAATAAAAAAAAAAAAAAAGGTGAAAAGGGCGTGACCAGCAGCTCTGGGCAACGTGGTGTTAAGGGGGAAGTAGGACCAAAAGGCCCAGATACTGATCACCGAAATTGGAAACAGTGTGCGTGGAAGAAGAATGACGGACGTGACACTGGTCTTATCAAGGTATGGGAACAAGCGCAAAGAAAAATTTAATTCTTACGTTATTGGACTCTAGAATATATTCTTTATTTTTACATATTTTGGTTTTCACTTGACATCATCAAAACTCTAAAACCAAGAATCGCAAGACCCCTGAGTTTTTATCCTTCGGCTGGCTATTAGAAGTCCTTAATATGATATCGTAATGAAAGTTTTTAGCTCGATAGCATTCGCCGTACGCGCGCCTTTAAGATAGACATTGATTTCCGGCCGCCATGTTGGAACCCAAGCAGTTGGGCTCCAACTTGGCGTTTACATACTGTGCTCTTTAAATTTGCGTGAAACATTTTGACGGATAACTCGAGTACGGAATAACGTACAGACCTAAGATTTGTACAAGTAGTTTATACCTGTATTATTCTTGATGTTTTGACTCAATAGTTTCGGCATTATTTTTCGCGGCGTGACAGTGAAAACCACCTCAGTCTTTAAAAGCAGATCTTACCAAATGAATTGCTAAGAGTTAAAGGAGAAGTTCACTCCAGAATGGCCATTATTTTTTTTACGCCAATGAAAAGTTTATGCAAAGATATGTTATTCACCAAAATTTCAGCTTCTAACGAGCGCTTAAACTCTACGAAATCCTTTTCTGAAGTAGCCCAAAACTCGACAACTAAACGCCGCCATCTTGGAGCTGTTAATGTATGCGTGACGTCAAAGAGCTAAGCCTGAAGTTGAGCGGGAAAATTTTAATTACTTCAACTCCTTGTTTCTTTGTAGTGGCTTTTGTTTGTCAAAATGCCTGTTTGTGCAGCTCCATTTTGCTTAAACAGAGCTCCAAGAAATACAAAAAGAGGTTTTTCCGTTTTCACCGTCTTTCAATATTTAAAGAACAATTGCTCAAAAGCGGACACAAATATTTGTGTGTTCCGGCGTTAAATCGGGGTCCGATCGAGTTCATTATTGAAGTGCAATTTTCTGCAACTTTTTCAGGTTGATCTATTATTACCTATCCTTCGAGACCCTCGATTTTTCTCGTCGTCCCGCTCGACAATCTGTCTCTGGGTCTCCGAGGATGATCATGTTACCAATGTTGCAGTATTGCATACGGTACGTGCATTTTGCAATCAAGATTTGTGACAAACAGAACATAAACAACCAATAAGTCCATAAACGGCAATGTCGCCAATGTCCTTCGCGGTATAAATAAACGTCCTCCTCCACTGTTCGCGTCAGTCATGACGACATGAACGCGAACATTGCTGTTTCGTTTTGTTTACAGCATCCATCCTAGTTATTTTACGCAGGACGTTTCCTTGAACATTATAAAAAATTACCAAAGTAGCAGACCTTACCAGTTTGTCGTAGCAGTGCTACTGAAAATAATATATTAACTTGTTTGCTTGACCGCAAATAATCGCCGCCACAAATTGACCCGGCGTTTATACGAAGCCGGCGTTTAATCGGGGACCCGCGTTTAATCGAGAAAATACGACGAAGTCAACAACAACAACAGAGAGTTTTTCTGGTTGATTAAAAATTCTCCCTGAAATAAAGTAAAAAAGTGAAATAGCATAATCGTAACATTGGTTGGTATTGCGTCTGCCTTTTTCTTTTTTTGTGGGTATTTTCACTCAGGAGACTGTATCTGTGATCTTCTTCGAAGCAGTCTTCCGTAAAGTTTTCGGAACACGCACATATTTATGTCCGCTTTGCCAGGAATTTTTCGTTTCTGCCCATTCTTATAATCCATTCGTGAGCATTTTTTCTTTTAGATATTGAAAGACGGTAAAAGGTTTTTTGTATCTCTTGGAGCTCTGTTTGAGAAACATGGAGCTGCACAAACAGGCATTTTGACAAACAAAACAAAACAAGGAGTTTTGAGTATTCAAACTTTAGGCTGAGCTCTTTGACGTCACGCATACATTACTAGCTCCAAGATGGCGGCGTTCAGTTGTCGAATTTTGGGCTACTTTAGAGAAAGATTTCGTAGGGTTTTAGCGCTCGTTGGAAGCTGAAATTTTGGTGAATAACATATTTTTGTATAAACTTTTTATTGGCGTAAAGAAAATAAACGGCCATTCTGGAGTGAACTTCTCCTTTAACATCTCCAAGCCCGGGTGTGAAGGCTTAGTTCTGAAAGGCGTTTTGTTTGAAGATGAACTCAAGAACCCAATAGGTATTATCCAGGGTTAAATCATTTATATTACGAGTTTAAAGCCAGTAAGTATAAACAAGCTCAAGTACAAATACATGCAAAATTAGAAAAAAAAATTGGCGTGAGTGTGTATGTTACAGGTCAAAATCAGCTTGAGGTCATTTTTTCCAAGTTTCCGGGGAAAATTTGGAAGCCCTGATGAACGCCGTGGAATACCGCAGAATATACAGCGACTTTCTAGACAAATGATTGGCTGTATTCTTTAATTCATGGGATAAGTTGTTGTATGCTTTAGTGTGCCACCGCTCCAAAACAAAAATAAGGAAAAAACAATAACATCAGCAACAATATTTCTGTGTCAAACAAGCAGTCTGTAAAGTGCTGAAAGAAACGTCTTGACATGTTATATCATAATTTCATTAAAAAACGAGCGGACCAAATCATATGTAGTCGAATAGTAACTGAAAGAAGGATCGCCATTGTTCCAACGCCCTGTGTGAATAAAACTAGCTTCAAAATGAATGTAAGATAAAACAACAACAAACTATACTTAACCCTTAAAATACCACGCTTCTGGGATTTTTTCAGCCGTTTTCTGGGCTTAGGCAATCTTTTGAATTTCATGATGGCATATAAGAAACTTAAGTAATTAAAATGTGCTGTTTCAAAACAATGAGGGCTCAAACTTTTATTGTGACGTCAGTATTCAGCCGTTGCTTCTTTGATAAGCGAGCACACGGGCTCGAATCTGGCAAAATTTTCGTTTATAAGTGTTTTTCCGAGTCATTTTCCACTGCAGAAGCCCCCAGGCTGGCATCATTAAGCTAGAATGGTGGGTAGAGGCAAACTTCTGAAAGAAACCAGAGGTGAGAGATGATTTGACGATGATTGGAACGCCAAAAACATTTGTATCGGAACATAGCGGTCCATGAATGAAATTGTCTCTCTGGCCGTTCTGTGGATGGATTCCGAGACCTGCCAAGGCAATTTGGACAACTTTTGACTTCCAAAGAATGCAGTCGGTGCAGTATTTTGCCGGTAGGATTGGGTGGCTCGACACTTATAAAATACCTATGAAATAGAGGTAGGTGGACTTGCATTTCGCCGACAAGGCAGTTTTACCCAAGCATTCCTTTCGGTCACCAATAAGGAAATTGCAGGTTTGCAAGCATTGCTCTAATCGAATGGTTATTGCTCAGTCTGCTGAAAGATTGATGAGAACTTTTCTTGGTGAACAGAAAGAAATAGGCTTGAAGTTTGCTGCAAATGTACACTTTTGGATTCGGAATTACTTTTTCATTAAAAAAAATTGGAGGCAAAGATGTATGTTTTTTGTTGTTGTTCTATGGAGTAAAAACGGGCATTTTCGGATTTGCTGCAGAAACAACAGCCATATATAACGGAAATCCAGAGCTGTAGTCAGTTAGTTGGCTTTAAAAACTATGAAAATAATCACTTTGCCAGAACAAGGGATGATTACTATCATGTGCCCAGATATGCGAAGGCTGCAGATTTTTTAATCACTGCTGGTATTTTCTACAGCCATATATAACGGAAATCCAGAGCTGTAGTCAGTTAGTTGGCTTTAAAAACTATGAAAATAATCACTTTGCCAGAACAAGGGATGATTACTATCATGTGCCCAGATATGCGAAGGCTGCAGATTTTTTAATCACTGCTGGTATTTTCTACGCAAATATGCGTTGTTGGTAGTTTAAGGGTTAATATATTTGTGCTTTCCTTTGAAACGAGTCCTAACGGCCTTTATTACTTTGCAGGATTGCGTTGTCAACAAGAAGAAAGATGATACCGCTCTTCGTGTGGTTTACCAAGGTAACATCTACTTGGGTTATTGCGGCAACTGTTGTAAGCGATGGTTTATTACCTTTAATGGCGCCGAGTGCAGCGGTCCAGTGCCTATCGACGCAGTCATATGGATCAGAAATAAAGACGAAGACAACCACAGACATGGGACAATAGAAGGCTACTGTGACAACATTCGCAAGGGCAAAATCCGTGTTGGTATCAACATTGGAAACTGTCCTGGATATGGAAACTCCAACGGTAGTACAGGCTGGAATTCAGCGTCCCGCTTTATTATCGAGGAGGTTCCGCGGTCTCAGTAATCAGCTGAAAGAATAACGCTGTCTACAGAGATGCATTAGGGACTGATTTAAGACCCTATACTGTATGTATAACCCTTATGGGTTTCTGATATGATATGGTTGGCCGGTTTTAAATTTGTTGAACAATCACTCCATAAAATGGTGAAGGTTTTTTATACTTTGCAATCAGAAACGTTATTGTAACTGATTTTGTTTTTATTCTACATCTACATCTAAAATTTAAAATCATTCATGCATTGCTTGTGATGTCTGAAGAATTTGTGTGCATTGTTCGTCTGAAGCAGGGAGGTAATCACCAAATGTAAGGCATTCTGGCTGAAAAAGAGGGGGATCTTTTTCCTAGTGAGAAGTTGCCTTCGGGTATTATCTTGAAAACTCAAATTTCAGGTTAAGGGGCTTTTTCGAACGTCAAAGAATGCGCGAAAACTGCGATGTTCATTGGCTGTAGAAAAGAAGTATCGAGGAATAGCATGGCTTTTGAGGCCCGCGCTGACTTTGAACTATAATAACTTTCTTAAGGTTCAACCAAACGCTGCCAAACTTTCTGAGTTTTCCTAAACGTTATCTGGCAATAATTTGGTATGGTTCGATGATGTGTCAGGAACTTGACATCTCCATGGCAACGGCATTTTGACTGGCATGTTTTCCCAAATTTGTAAATGTGCGTGTTTATGTTAACAAAAATTAACTTTAATGGAATTATTTTTTACATTTTTAGGGTTTTAGAACACATTCTTATTGATTTTGAGTACTTTGCAGTATATTTGGGTGGTTTTCTGGCATTTGGGAAAAATTTTGAAATCCAAGATGGCGGATCCAAGATGGAGGCTGTTTTGACATCATAATGTAATTGTCACGTGATGTGACGTCACCATTCCACGTGACGTATACCAAAAGAAAGATATTTGCCAACCTCGTTCCCAGGGCTTTTCTTTTTTTTTTTTTTTTGGAACGGGCGGAAAAAGACCCTGGCATCGGCCGGTCACGTGAGCTTCAGACACCCGAAAATCTTGGGTGTCATACATTTTAGATAGCATTAATAATTGAGCGGAGACAACAAATTAATTATCTGTTTTCCGTTTGCTCAGTCGGCTTGAAATGGCTCTAAACCGCCGTAAAATTCTTCCGTTTCGCTTAGATCCTTTTCAATTGAAGCTTTTTAAGCGATGGCGTGACATCGCTTTATGCCATCGAACGAACGGTTCGTTTTGTCTGTTTGGCCCGATCGAACAGAAAATCAAGTTTAACTTAACAAGAAATCGCCGCGTAAACACAAAAGCAAAATACTTTCGTGCAGTTAGAATGGAACACTACAAAGTATAAACGAAAGAGACTAATTATATATGATGGGGTGTATTAGATTTAGTTGACAGAAATTTCTAATTCTTATAATACAAAGGGACACTGTGAGCAAGAGACCGTTTGACCTTTCTCGCAGCTTAAAAGCTTGCTCGCGCGTATCATATGTCGTTTATCCGTGATATCACACTTCAGTATAACGCAATATTTGTTGAGACAACATAGGGAAATCTATAAAAAGTATAAAAAATTAATATAAAATAAAATATTACTGTTGTTCAATTGAGAAAATCTACGAAAAAAATGTATTATTTGCATCCTTGGTCTGTGAAATCATAACAACTATACAATCACTAACAAGCTTCTTATGTTTAAAAAATGTAAGCTGCAGTTGGATAACAGTTTTTTTCACACACAAGGTGTCAGCTACTTTTATTTACTTTAAATTTTTCCTCAAAATTATGTAAGACCCCTTGTGAAACGCCATCGCTTCTGCATGCATCGCGTGCCATTTTTATATAATGGCATATACAACACGCAAAACAACAGTCAACAGACTTCACTTGCGCGTGTGAGATTTCAAATCTACAATTAAATCATGTGGTGTCAGACCGTAACACAGCGAACAAGGGAACCTATTTAAAACCTAAACATCGAACTCAAAAGCCAAAACGCTCGATCAAATTAATACAAGAAGCATAACATTCACAACACAGAATGTCTTTCTATAAAACTAACATTTAGACACATGTACAGTCTCTATGATCTACTGGGGAAGCCGGACAAAGATAAATATGTCATCCGTGAAATGATACAATACATCCTAACCTGCGATCAGGCGTTCTTTTTTTATGTATTGCAGGTTACAATACATCTTGCAACAGTATAACAGGTAATCAACATTTAATTCACGGAATATTTCAGACCATGTCCTTCCAGAACGAACATGTTGAGAGTAAATGGCATATCTTGCAAATAAAAATGAGCCAGAACGCCAGAACAAACCGCACTAGCGAAACGAAACATGAGGCAAATTACAGAGCTTGAGGTGTCACACTCTTCAAACCGGAAACCGCGGTGCATACGCGTGCAGACCTGTGACCTCTAGACTGTCCAGATTTTCTATTTAGCAGTATTACGGCTTTTTACTGCCTCCAAATTACACCGCATATAGTACCCTTCAAATACAAGTGAGAAAAAAAGGTCCAAGGACCGAATTTAATATAAAACGGCAAACACACATAAGAGTCGTGTGGGCCTGTCACCCGGGGGGGGGGGGGGGGACTCCTATATGAAACGGACGGGGATGCTCGTCGGAAATTTTGAAAAGAACCCCTAAAAGAGACCAATCTGGGTGTGGCTCAAGCTTTTCTTGACCCTTCAAAGATACCAGAAAACTAAGAATAGAATGTATATTTGTATATTTCTTCGTTTGTAACCCTAAACGAGACCATCTCGGCTTAAAATATTGGCGTTTTGCCCGTAACCCCCTAAGCGAGACCAAAAAACCGAAATTTACACCCCTAAGCGAGACGACGAGCATCCCCCGGTCTTTTCCCGCCCGTTCGAAATTACCAAGGGAAAAGCCCTGGGAACGAGGTTGGATATTTGGATATACTATGTATGCTATAAGTTTCATTGTGATTGCTTAAATATTCTGGAAGTTACATGGGGGGGGGGGAGGGGCTTCCGAAGACCCCCTCCCCCGGTTAGAGAGAGTCAAAAAAGCCCGGTCTGAATAGGGTTAAGTTAGCATGAAAGAAGTTATTTTGGAAAATTTTCAATTTGGGGTTAAATTGAACAAGGACAAACGTTCACTCTCACGACGTCTATCGATCTCATTTTTCCTTTATCACAGGCCAACTTTGGAGGATTGCCGAAATTTGACCAAATTCTCACGCTTTATATCAAAGAAATGTTTCCAAATATTGTAGACTAGATTTTTGAGAATCTCTCAAACAGCCTAATTTGGTTATAGATCCATGATAACCGTCACGAATATATTACCGTCACGAACATGAAATATAACAATAGAGTTGATGTTCGCGGGCGTAAATATGTTTTTGGCCCGACTCAGGCTCATTTTAGCCCGAGCCGCAGGCGAGGGCTAAAATGATCTAATGGCTATAAAATGATCTAATGGCTAAAATTATCTAGCTGGGAAGACTGAGAATTTGCTTCCCCGTTCAGTCCTTCAACAATTTTGTCGTTATAAAGCTTAAAACAGTTTGCAATTGCAGATGGAAGCGTCTCGACTCAAGGAGCTTGAAGTGATGCCAGCTTTTGCCAGCCAGCAAGAAAACGGCGCCAACAGTTGAATGGTTTTCAGTTCTGATTGGCTGGCTTCGTTATTTTCTTGTTTCTGATTGGTCCACGGCAGCGGGCTAAAATATATTTTAGCCCGTTGAATTCTCCATTTTAGCCCGCAAAATTCGCCACAATGCCCGATGAAATGATTATAATATAGAGTAACTTTAAGTTTACCCTTTCTGTGGCAGTTTTTCAAAGCACGAAATAAAAAGAAATTATAAGGTGCTAAGATTGGACGACTTGGAGGTCATTGCGCAACCACCATCATCGACGAAGGCATGTGTTCTAGCTATCGCCGATGATGAAGAAAATTTAAGAAATATTACTCTAAAATACCACTTTATTACTCAATAAAAAGATGTTTTATCGTTTGAATGATTTAAAAATAGGCGAACCTTTGCGAATACAATACTGATTTGATTTTACTTATATCGGTAACAAGATGTATATCGCAGCTCTTTTTTTTTCCTCTCTTGCAAACGAAGTTGCCCGATTTTTTTATTCCTTCTAAACAGACCATCTGTAGATAATTTACCTTTTTGTTAAATGACAATTACTCAATCAACATAACTGGGAAGATAACGGTCTTTCGATATACTGTAACTTTATGAGTCCCAAAGTTTATTCTTTTCTTTGGCGGCTTCTTTATAAATAAACCAAGATACCATTTCATTCATATTTCCTATTTATAGTCCTTTCTCCGACTACCAAAAGATTCTCACAAAGCCGACAAATCTAGTTGAGATATTTACGCATTCAAGCCTACTTCAATTTCATTCAAATGAAAAATTTCCATGCGTTCGTTTCGCAGCAAGTTTTTTAAATTCGCCTCTAATTTCGATTTAAAAAGAACAAAAGTGGAGTGTTCTGTCTTCAGATTGTGGCTAAAAATGGTTTCTTACCTCAAAGCGTTTCTAGAGTCCGGCTTGTTTTGCTAAATAATTTCCAAACAATTTCGGTAGTTCACGGCAAAATAGTGGCGTACACAACTCCAAAGAAAAACAGCAAATTTCAACGATTCTTTCTTCATCTGTCGCTTCCTTTGGCACTGTCTTACTTCCATTTAAGCATGTAAAACGTTTTTGATAAAAACTTGCTGCTTTAAAGCATTTTAAACAGCAAAACAAGAGAATAGAGGCGAAGTCGACGAAGTCACGCGTTCAGCGAAACTCGACAAACAATTCGCACATCCGGGGTACCGGGCTTCTATAGTTTTCAGCTATGTTCTATTAAAAATAATGCCCGCTAGAATTCCATTGCGCGTATACAGCGGCTATATTCTAATACTCAATAAAAAGATGTTTTATCGTTTGAATGATTTAAAAATAGGCGAACCTTTGCGAATACAATACTGATTTGATTTTACTTATATCGGTAACACGATGTATATCGCAGCTCTTTTTTTTCCTCTCTTGCAAACGAAGTTGCCCGATTTTTTTATTCCTTCTAAACAGACCATCTGTAGATAATTTACCTTTTTGTTAAATGACAATTACTCAATCAACATAACTGGGAAGATAACGGTCTTTCGATATACTGTAACTTTATGAGTCCCAAAATTATCCTGGAAGTACCATACAGCAGTTTGCTCTTTCAAAATGCAAACTTGTCATTGTAACAAGATGTTCGAAACACACCGAAAGTTAAAAGATAGTTCTTTAAGGTGGTTTTAATTGTTTTTGTTAGAAGGTAATATAGAGTGACAATAAGCTCTATAATCCGCCATATTAGCTCATTTAGGAATCGATCAAAATCGGCATTCTCCATAATTTCCAAAGTAAAAATCAATAGAACTTTAAAACATCCATTACGTAGTAAGGGCTCCAAATCGTGATTGCGTGCAAAATTGTAGCCAAATCGGTGAAGTACCATGGCCGTGACTTCTCAGTTGATATTGCTCGATTCTTAAAGAGAATGACTCTTAGCTCCTTCAGGGAGCTGTAGTAGTAGCTGTCAGAAAGTGACAGACTCTCAGCACTTGACATTTCTGATAAAATCTAGAAGAAATTTAAAGCATTTTCTGATTTGTTATGTGCAGTTAATCAAAGACCACGGGTCTAATATCTGTGCTACTTAGCTCCTTCAATCTCACACGTAATTCTCTCCCCGAGATGAAAGTTGCAATTTCTTTTGCTTTGTTGATACTGCAATGTCTGCTGTTGCCTGCAGACTGTGCTGTATATGGTAAGAAAAATGTCTCCACTTCTGCTAAGGTAAGGTTTCGTTGCTTGTAAGAAAGAGTAAAAATCATTGACATACTGACCTAATATAGCAGCTTATAACCTCAAAATCCAGTTGCATATTTGTTCAAAAAAACAGTTTACCGAGCTACGCTTCAAAAATTATCGAGAGTTAGGCTTCTTATTTAACCGTCATTCTTAATTTGTTTTTCCAGTGGAACAAACGTAATCACTGCAATGGTAGATTTCTTTGCAAATATAACTTGAAATATCTCAACTGACCGTCTCCAGAATTCTGGCTAAAATCTGGCTTTTCTTAGCTTGATATGGACAGATATGGGCATAGAACATAGGTTCATTCAACGCTTCTCCCGCACGTAACGACCAAACAACAAAAAAAAAAAAAACGGCTGCGAAGGAACAAAATGTGCGTGGGGTGGTCAACACTTTGCTTGTTTGAATAAAGCAGTAGATTCAGTAGAAAGGGTTTGTATAACTTCAATATCGCGATGTGATGTTAATCATGGAGCGATCCTATTTAACAAGGCTGAGGTGTGCAGCATATTATGCATTGGTTGGAAACTGAAAAAAAAAAATGAAAAAAATGTTGTAGACAAGAAAAGTTTCAAGTTTCACGATAATAAAATGATATGTCAAGTTTGAAAAGAGCGTACTCTCCTGGTTCTTCACACTTCGTCAGATAAAGATTACTTCCCAAACATAGTTCATAACCATTTTGTTTGAATTATTGGCCGATGAAAACAAACTACTAATACGATTGATGTTTTCAAATGTCCTTCAAAGGCGTCCCAAACTCACGATTCGAAAAATCGATCGAAAAAATGAATTTTGTAAGCGTTTGGATGATTTATGTAAGCGTATGAATGATTTATATAAGCGTATCGAGTGGGAAGTGACTACTTAAGTGCGTGGTGTTTTGTTACAATTATGGCCGTTTGGAATTTGCCTTTGTATGGAGTTTGAAATAACGTGGGATAAAAACGCTCGACAATATAAAATTTTACCTTCTTTTCAATAAAATAAAGAAAACTTGTATTCACCTTTCTTGGCTTCTGTTCTCTTTTTGGGTTATTTCATAGTTTTCTGTTTTTTTTTTTTTTTTTTTTTTTTTTTTTTTTTTTTAAGGAATTTAAGGTTTTTGTCGTAGCCTTTATTACACATATATAAAAAATACCGTCCTTGCAATGCCTTTTTTAACTTTTTAATTTTAAGTTACTTCAGATAAGAAAAATATTCCCACTACTGCTAAGTTAAAGAGAAGGTTAATAAACAAAACTAACAAAATGTTTCGTCAATGCTGATTATGCGTACATCTAATGTTTTTCAAAAGCATAGATTGTTGGCGTGTCGTTACATTGTCAGCTGTTTTTTAGTATGTTTACCATAATCTACGAATAAAAACAAGTTATGCAACGCTTTTGAGTGGTATACTTAGCAATTATTCCACGAGCGCGCGTTGGATATGAGTTGCCTATAACGATCTCATATCCAAGAAGCGCGAGTGGAATAATTCTCTTTATTAAAAACGCCCATAGAACTGCAATATTTGAGCTCCCCAGCTGTTTTCGTTGACGCTTATCGGCTACTACATTTGTGGTCAATGGTATACAGTGGAACCCCGTTGATACGGACACCAAGGGGGTGGGGGCCCCAGAGTTTTCGTCCTATTAAAGCGCAGCGAAATATTTTTGCATTGAGTAGAAAGCCCGTAGCGTACTCTACAAGATGACATAATTTTTGTTGGCTGTGACGACATTATAATTATAGCCGCCATCATGGATCCGCCATCTTGGATTTCACCATCTTCTAAGAAAGTCAGAAAATAACGGAAATTGATACAAAATCAAGCCACAATGCTTATGGAATGCAAAAATAATCAAAGCGTACAATTCTGTTAAAAAAAAAAAACCTAGAAAAAATGAACATGGCAACGTCAAATATCATTGACATTCAGATATCAAAATTTCCGCAAGGGATGAATGAAGAGCTACTGAAAGTTTCAGCATTGTAGAGTAAATCCTCTTTTCAAAATTTCGAAAGACCTTACGGGGAGTGGCAACCACCGCCCCACCCCACCCCTCCATTTTACGTTCGAGGGTTAAGCGGGGTCTCAGAAAAAAAGTCACCGATACACGTTTTATCGACACAAAGACGAAGGCAAACATTTTAACGGCAACAAAACGTTGTGTCATTGTACTGTAACTGTAACAAACTTGCAAACTGTGAACTCTCTGACTAAAATTAATAGTTTTACGAAAACCTTACGATATAGTCAAACACTCAAACTAACCTTTAATAAACTCAACAGTGGAATTATTTATTTGAAAATGTCGCAACTTTACTATATACAAGAAATTAAACACATATTAACAGCAACAGAACGTTTTCTATTAATTTTCCTTCGTAACTGAAATTCTGACCGTAACCGTTCTAATACTCTACAAACTCATTTGAAAACGTGGGTAACTTTGCTTTGCACGAAAGCTGTCAGCTTGCAACACAACCAGGCGGACTGAAGATTCGACAAAACCTTGCAAGTCACGCTTAAGCTACTCTTTATTATGAAATCGTTTTAGTTCGTCGAATTCTGTTATTATTTGAACAGGGTAATGTTGGCAAATAATCGCGACAATGAAAATTGACAGTGCACAGTTAACTATGTCCGTAAAGCGGGGTTGACAATGTATGACAGTTTGTCACTCAGGACACAGAAAAGTGTCCGTTGTCCGTATTAACGGGTGTGCGTATTAAGCGGGTTAATTTTAGAGAAAATTTATCAGGTTTTCGACGGGACCAACGAAACTGTCCTTATACCGGGGTGTCCGTATTAAGCGGGTGTACGTAAAGCGGGGTTCCACTGTATGAGAAAATGCAAGTGACTCCGAGTCTTGGGATATTCCGTATTATTAAAAACTAGCAATGGTATATTGCAATTCCTGCGTTTTGATTGGTTAACAGGCAATGGTATATGAGCTCATATACCATTGACCACAAATATGGTAGCCAAAACGCTGGGGAGCTCAAATATTGCAATTCTTGGGCGTTTTTAATAAAAGAATTATTCCACTCGCGCTTCTTGGATATGAGATCGTTATAGCCAACTCGGCGCTACGCGCCTCGTTGGCTATCTTCTATCTCATATCCAACGCGTGCTTGTGGAATAATTATAAGGATACCACGAGAAAGTGTTGTGTAACTATTTTATAGCATGCCATAGAAAATACGCTTACCAAATTTCGTATAGCCTGCGTAGCTGGCGGTATTGTTGAGTTTTTAAGTGCCTAACAGTAAGCGGCGAAGCCGCGACAACGAGCAGCGCAGCCGCGAGTGGCTTGGGGAGGAGAAGCTGAAATACCGCCTGCCCGGATGGGCTGCCTTTTTGGCTTCCGCCAACTTATTTGCATTTTGACAAACTGTTGACAGGTTCTGGGGCTTGGAATAACCCAGACGATCTATTTTGACAGTCACGTCCCCGATAAACTCGGTTTCATAACGATAGTCGACGAAACACTACAAGTCGGACTCTTCATTCGGCAAAAATCTACTGAGGAGAAAGTACATCTTTCGAAACTAACCGGGCTTCGACAGGAGCGCTCACAGCGAACAAGGGAACCTATTCAAAACCTAAACATCGAACTCAAAAGCCAAAACGCTCGATCAAATTAATACAAGAAGCATAACATTCACAACACAGAATGTCTTTCTATAAAACTAACATTTAGACACATGTACAGTCTCTATGATCTACTGGGGAAGCCGGACAAAGATAAATATGTCATCCGTGAAATGATACAATACATCCTAACCTGCGATCAGGCGTTCTTTTTTATGTATTGCAGGTTACAATACATCTTGCAACAGTATAACAGGTAATCAACATTTAATTCACGGAATATTTCAGACCATGTCCTTCCAGAACGAACATGTTGAGAGTAAATGGCATATCTTGCAAATAAAAATGAGCCAGAACGCCAGAACAAACCGCACTAGCGAAACGAAACATGAGGCAAATTACAGAGCTTGAGGTGTCACACTCTTCAAACCGGAAACCGCGGTGCATACGCGTGCAGACCTGTGACCTCTAGACTGTCCAGATTTTCTATTTAGCAGTATTACGGCTTTTTACTGCCTCAAATTACACCGCATATAGTACCCTTCAAATACAAGTGAGAAAAAAAGGTCCAAGGACCGAATTTAATATAAAACGGCAAACACACATAAGAGTCGTGTGGGCCTGTCACCCGGGGGGGGGGGGGACTCCTATATGAAACGGACGGGGATGCTCGTCGGAAATTTTGAAAAGAACCCCTAAAAGAGACCAATCTGGGTGTGGCTCAAGCTTTTCTTGACCCTTAAAAGATACCAAAAAACTAAGAATAGAATGTATATTTGTATATTTCTTCGTTTGTAACCCTAAACGAGACCATCTCGGCTTAAAATATTGGCGTTTTGCCCGTAACCCCCTAAGCGAGACGACGAGCATCCCCGGGTCTTTTCTCGCCCGTTCGAAATTACCAAGGGAAAAGCCCTGGGAACGAGGTTGGATATTTGGATATACTATGTATGCTATAAGTTTCATTGTGATTGCTTAAATATTCTGGAAGTTACATGGGGGGGGGAGGGGCTTCCGAAGACCCCCTCCCCCCGGTTAGAGAGAGTCAAAAAAGCCCGGTCTGAATAGGGTTAAGTTAGCATGAAAGAAGTTATTTTGGAAAATTTTCAATTTGGGGTTAAATTGAACAAGGACAAACGTTCACTCTCACGACGTCTATCGATCTCATTTTTCCTTTATCACAGGCCAACTTTGGAGGATTGCCGAAATTTGACCAAATTCTCACGCTTTATATCAAAGAAATGTTTCCAAATATTGTAGACTAGATTTTTGAGAATCTCTCAAACAGCCTAATTTGGTTATAGATCCATGATAACCGTCACGAATATATTACCGTCACGAACATGAAATATAACAATAGAGTTGATGTTTGCGGGCGTAAATATGTTTTTGGCCCGACTCAGGCTCATTTTAGCCCGAGCCGCAGGCGAGGGCTAAAATGAGCTCTGTGCCAAAAACTAGGGGGGTGGTCAATCTCAGGTTTGAAAAGGCTGAAAATCATTTAAATGCCACCAATCTTAATCATTTCAGAGGGCATTTAGTTAAGGAATCAAAACCAGTAAGCGATATCTTGAACGCTGCCGACTTGCGAGTTGGCGTTTATTTCTGATTGTAAACCAGGTTTAAAAGTTTAAAAAAACTCCGCAGAAAACCGCAAAATTACTCAAAACAATCTTTGCTTGAAAAGGAAATTACAAAATTGTATCAGCAGTAAAGAAATAGTCGTCATGTAGAAGTGTTTAAATTAATTGTGCTGCTAACTGAACTGGCAGTTTGGAATATGCCTGAAATTCAACTGAGCGAGTTTCGCTCGACGACGACAAACTTACATTCACTTCGCCGCCTGGATTCTTCTTTAAGTTTCTGTAATTCCTCTTCATCTAGCTGAGAAGACTGAGAATTTGCTTCCCCGTTCAGTCCTTCAACAATTTTGTCGTTATAAAGCTTAAAACAGTTTGCAATTGCAGATGGAAGCGTTTCGACTCAAGGAGCTTGAAGTGATGCCAGCTTTTGCCAGCCAGCAAGAAAACGGCGCCAACAGTTGAATGGTTTTCAGTTCTGATTGGCTGGCTTCGTTATTTTCTTGTTTCTGATTGGTCCACGGCAGCGGGCTAAAATATATTTTAGCCCGTTGAATTCTCCATTTTAGCCCGCAAATTTCGCCACAATGCCCGATGAAATGATTATAATATAGAGTAACTTTAAGTTTACCCTTTCTGTGGCAGTTTTTCAAAGCACGAAATAAAAAGAAATTATAAGTTGCTAAGATTGGACGACTTGGAGGTCATTGCGCAACCACCATCATCGACGAAGGCATGTGTTCTAGCTATCGCCGATGATGAAGAAAATTTAAGAAATATAACTCTAAAATACCACTTTATTTACCTACTAGAAGATGGTTTTCCATGTTCTATAAGAAAATAATGCACGGTTGAGGTCTATAAAAGCTGCTAGTGGATGCCCGAGCCGTAAGGCGAGGGCATTCAGCTGCTTTTATAGACCTCAAAAGTGCATTATTTTCTTATAGGACATAGGAAAACCATCTTCTAGTGGGTTTAGAATATAGCATTAAAAAGAGCACAGAACTTACAAGACTCGCGGCCGCTCACGGCTGCTCACGGTATTACAAACGCACGCAACATCGAAAGTGAAAGTTTAGTTTATTCTTTTCTTTGGCGGCTTCTTTATAAATAAACCAAGATACCATTTCATTCATATTTCCTATTTATAGTCCTTTCTCCGACTACCAAAAGATTCTCACAAAGCCGACAAATCTAGTTGAGATATTTACGCATTCAAGCCTACTTCAATTTCATTCAAATGAAAAATTTCCATGCGTTCGTTTCGCAGCAAGTTTTTTAAATTCGCCTCTAATTTCGATTTAAAAAGAACAAAAGTGGAGTGTTCTGTCTTCAGATTGTGGCTAAAAATGGTTTCTTACCTCAAAGCGTTTCTAGAGTCCGGCTTGTTTTGCTAAATAATTTCCAAACAATTTCGGTAGTTCACGGCAAAATAGTGGCGTACACAACTCCAAAGAAAAACAGCAAATTTCAACGATTCTTTCTTCATCTGTCGCTTCCTTTGGCACTGTCTTACTTCCATTTAAGCATGTAAAACGTTTTTGATAAAAACTTGCTGCTTTAAAGCATTTTAAACAGCAAAACAAGAGAATAGAGGCGAAATCGACGAAGTCACGCGTTCAGCGAAACTCGACAAACAATTCGCACATCCGGGGTACCGGGCTTCTATAGTTTTCAGCTATGTTCTATTAAAAATAATGCCCGCTAGAATTCCATTGCGCGTATACAGCGGCTATATTCTAATACTCAATAAAAAGATGTTTTATCGTTTGAATGATTTAAAAATAGGCGAACCTTTGCGAATACAATACTGATTTGATTTTACTTATATCGGTAACAAGATGTATATCGCAGCTCTTTTTTTTTTTTCCTCTCTTGCAAACGAAGTTGCCCGATTTTTTTATTCCTTCTAAACAGACCATCTGTAGATAATTTACCTTTTTGTTAAATGACAATTACTCAATCAACATAACTGGGAAGATAACGGTCTTTCGATATACTGTAACTTTATGAGTCCCAAAATTATCCTGGAAGTACCATACAGCAGTTTGCTCTTTCAAAATGCAAACTTGTCATTGTAACAAGATGTTCGAAACACACCGAAAGTTAAAAGATAGTTCTTAAAGGTGGTTTTAATTGTTTTTGCTAGAAGGTAATCATACAGAGTGACAATAAGCTCTATAATCCGCCATATTAGCTCATTTAGGAATCGATCAAAATCGGCATTCTCCATAATTTCCAAAGTAAAAATCAATAGAGCTTTAAAACATCCATTACGTAGTAAGGGCTCCAAATCGTGATTGCGTGCAAAATTGTAGCCAAATCGGTGAAGTACCATGGCCGTGACTTCTCAGTTGATATTGCTCGATTCTTAAAGAGAATGACTCTTAGCTCCTTCAGGGAGCTGTAGTAGTAGCTGTCAGAAAGTGACAGACTCTCAGCACTTGACATTTCTGATAAAATCTAGAAGAAATTTAAAGCATTTTCTGATTTGTTATGTGCAGTTAAACAAAGACCACGGGTCTAATATCTGTGCTACTTAGCTCCTTCAATCTCACACGTAATTCTCTCCCCGAGATGAAAGTTGCAATTTCTTTTGCTTTGTTGATACTGCAATGTCTGCTGTTGCCTGCAGACTGTGCTGTATATGGTAAGAAAAATGTCTCCACTTCTGCTAAGGTAAGGTTTCGTTGCTTGTAAGAAAGAGTAAAAATCATTGACATACTGACCTAATATAGCAGCTTATAACCTCAACATCCAGTTGCATATTTGTTCAAAAAAACAGTTTACCGAGCTACGCTTCAAAAATTATCGAGAGTTAGGCTTCTAATTTAACCGTCATTCTTAATTTGTTTTTCCAGTGGAACAAACGTAATCACTGCAATGGTAGATTTCTTTGCAAATATAACTTGAAATATCTCAACTGACCGTCTCCAGAATTCTGGCTAAAATCTGGCTTTTCTTAGCTTGATATGGACAGATATGGGCATAGAACATAGGTTCATTCAACGCTTCTCCCGCACGTAACGACCAAACAACAAAAAAAAAAAAACGGCTGCGAAGGAACAAAATGTGCGTGGGGTGGTCAACACTTTGCTTGTTTGAATAAAGCAGTAGATTCAGTAGAATGGGTTTGTATAACTTCAATATCGCGATGTGATGTTAATCATGGAGCGATCCTATTTAACAAGGCTGAGGTGTGCAGCATATTATGCATTGGTTGGAAACTGAAAAAAAAAAAAATTGAAAAAAATGTTGTAGACAAGAAAAGTTTCAAGTTTCACGATAATAAAATGATATGTCAAGTTTGAAAAGAGCGTACTCTCCTGGTTCTTCACACATCGTCAGATAAAGATTACTTCCCAAACATAGTTCATAACCATTTTGTTTGAATTATTGGCCGATGAAAACAAACTACTAATACGATTGATGTTTTCAAATGTCCTTCAAAGGCGTCCCAAACTCACGATTCGAAAAATCGATCGAAAAAATGAATTTTGTAAGCGTTTGGATGATTTATGTAAGCGTATGAATGATTTATATAAGCGTATCGAGTGGGAAGTGACTACTTAAGTGCGTGGTGTTTTGTTACAATTATGGCCGTTTGGAATTTGCCTTTGTATGGAGTTTGAAATAACGTGGGATAAAAACGCTCGACAATATAAAATTTTACCTTCTTTTCAATAAAATAAAGAAAACTTGTATTCACCTTTCTTGGCTTCTGTTCTCTTTTTGGGTTATTTCATAGTTTTCTGTTTTTTTTTTTTTTTTTTTTTTTTAAGGAATTTAAGGTTTTTGTCGTAGCCTTTATTACACATATATAAAAAATACCGTCCTTGCAATGCCTTTTTTAACTTTTTAATTTTAAGTTACTTCAGATAAGAAAAATATTCCCACTACTGCTAAGTTAAAGAGAAGGTTAATAAACAAAACTAACAAAATGTTTCGTCAATGCTGATTATGCGTACATCTAATGTTTTTCAAAAGCATAGATTGTTGGCGTGTCGTTACATTGTCAGCTGTTTTTTAGTATGTTTACCATAATCTACGAATAAAAACAAGTTATGCAACGCTTTTGAGTGGTATACTTAGCAATTATTCCACGAGCGCGCGTTGGATATGAGTTGCCTATAACGATCTCATATCCAAGAAGCGCGAGTGGAATAATTCTCTTTATTAAAAACGCCCATAGAACTGCAATATTTGAGCTCCCCAGCTGTTTTCGTTGACGCTTATCGGCTACTACATTTGTGGTCAATGGTATACAGTGGAACCCCGTTGATACGGACACCAAGGGGGTGGGGGCCCCAGAGTTTTCGTCCTATTAAAGCGCAGTGAAATATTTTTGCATTGAGTAGAAAGCCCGTAGCGTACTCTACAAGATGACATAATTTTTGTTGGCTGTGACGACATTATAATTATAGCCGCCATCATGGATCCGCCATCTTGGATTTCACCATCTTCTAAGAAAGTCAGAAAATAACGGAAATTGATACAAAATCAAGCCACAATGCTTATGGAATGCAAAAATAATCAAAGCGTACAATTCTGTTAAAAAAACCTAGAAAAAATGAACATGGCAACGTCAAATATCATTGACATTGACATATCAAAATTTCCGCAAGGGATGAATGAAGAGCTACTGAAAGTTTCAGCATTGTAGAGTAAATCCTCTTTTCAAAATTTCGAAAGACCTTACGGGGAGTGGCAACCACCGCCCCACCCCACCCCTCCATTTTACGTTCGAGGGTTAAGCGGGGTCTCAGAAAAAAAGTCACCGATACACGTTTTATCGACACAAAGACGAAGGCAAACATTTTAACGGCAACGAAACGTTGTGTCATTGTACTGTAACTGTAACAAACTTGCAAACTGTGAACTCTCTGACTAAAATTAATAGTTTTACGAAAACCTTACGATATAGTCAAACACTCAAACTAACCTTTAATAAACTCAACAGTGGATTTATTTTTTTAAAAATGTCGCAACTTTACTATATACAAGAAATTAAACACATATTAACAGCAACAGAACGTTTTCTATTAATTTTCCTTCGTAACTGAAATTCTGACCGCAACCGTTCTAATACTCTACAAACTCATTTGAAAACGTGGGTAACTTTGCTTTGCACGAAAGCTGTCAGCTTGCAACACAACCAGGCGGACTGAAGATTCGACAAAACCTTGCAAGTCACGCTTAAGCTACTCTTTATTATGAAATCGTTTTAGTTCGTCGAATTCTGTTATTATTTGAACAGGGTAATGTTGGCAAATAATCGCGACAATGAAAATTGACAGTGCACAGTTAACTATGTCCGTAAAGCGGGGTTGACAATGTATGACAGTTTGTCACTCAGGACACAGAAAAGTGTCCGTTGTCCGTATTAACGGGTGTGCGTATTAAGCGGGTTAATTTTAGAGAAAATTTATCAGGTTTTCGACGGGACCAACGAAACTGTCCTTATACCTGGGTGTCCGTATTAAGCGGGTGTACGTAAAGCGGGGTTCCACTGTATGAGAAAATGCAAGTGACTCCGAGTCTTGGGATATTCCGTATTATTAAAAACTAGCAATGGTATATTGCAATTCCTGCGTTTTGATTGGTTAACAGGCAATGGTATATGAGCTCATATACCATTGACCACAAATATGGTAGCCAAAACGCTGGGGAGCTCAAACTGAGATTGCAATTCTTGGGCGTTTTTAATAAAAGAATTATTCCACTCGCGCTTCTTAGATATGAGATCGTTATAGCCAACTCGGCGCTACGCGCCTCGTTGGCTATCTTCTATCTCATATCCAACGCGTGCTTGTGGAATAATTATAAGGATACCACGAGAGAGTGTTGTGTAACTATTTTATAGCATGCCATAGAAAATACGCTTACCAAATTTCGTATAGCCTGCGTAGCTGGCGGTATTGTTGAGTTTTTAAGTGCCTAACAGTAAGCGGAGAAGCCGCGACAACGAGCGGCGCAGCCGCGAGTGGCTTGGGGAGGAGAAGCTCCTCCCCAAGCCACTCGCGGCTGCGCCGCTCGTTGTCGCGGCTTCGCCACTTGCTGTTGGGCACTTAAAAACCCAACAATACCGCCAGCTACGCAGGCTAAATTTCGTCAGGAATAAGATTGCTGCGCATGATGGGAAAGTTGAGTTGAATACCGTCAAATATGCATCGGCTTTCCTGAATTTTGATTGGCTGTATTTTGTATGGCATGGTATAAAGAGCTGCATTCATCAATCTGCCATAGCATACGTGGCAGGCGCTTAATAAGCAGGGAGGTAGGGGGAGGTTAATGTGGAGTTATGGAAAAAAAGTCTTATTAAAGCATTTTTCAATGCTATGTATCGAAATAAACTTAGAAAAATAGCTTCCCTTTCTTCTTCCAAGCTTTTCCAGATTTTTTGAGATTTCCGTTGCCTTTTAAAATATTGCTTTATCAAGAAACGGCAAAAAACCGCAAACGGAAACTGCAAAAATCAAGAAACTTTAGATGGCGGAAAAGAACCTTGGTATGTCCGATATCGAGTCAAAATAAGCACTGTGCAAAGCGAAGTGTCTTTACTATTATTAAAAACTAGCAATGGTATATTGCAATTCCTGCGTTTTGATTGTTTAACAGAAAATGGTATATGAGCTCATACACCATTGACCACAAATATGGTAGCCGATACGCGTCAACGAAAACAGCTGGGGAGCTGTTGGATATAAGATAGTTATAGGCAATATATATGAGATAGTTATAGGCAACTCGGCGCTACGCGCGTCGTTGGCTATCTACCATCTCATATCCAACGCGCACTTGTGGAATAATTGTTAATTATATTATCAAATAAAAAAAACTAGACACTCGGGATTTACACCGATAAGAAACGCAAGTTCACGATCTGCTCGTATTTTAACAGACGTCCTCCTCTGAGCGATCTTTTCCGCTTTATTTCCATCTGGAAGTTATGATTCGCACTAAAAAGAAAGCAGGTTTAAACTTGTTTTGATTGTGTTGAAAGTTTCCGTTGCCTAAGTTTATTTCGATTCACAGCGTTGGAAATTGCTTTGATAGGAATATCGAGAACTTCGCCAATTTTAGGCATAGTTTTGCATATTTAATGAGCTAAAACCACTATTTTTTGTTTTTTGTTCATTTCTCGAAAACCATAAATTCCTAGAATATTAGAATAATATTTTCGAGTAAAGTTCCTCAAAGGTGTTCTTCTAGCAAAGTTTCAGGATTTTAGATTTTTCGAGCCCGTCCAACGATTCTTCGTATTCTGAGTCAGAGGCCCTTAACTTTCTTTAATTCACAGCAGCCTAGTATGTGCTTGCAAGGATCACCCGGTATGCCTGGCCGAAATGGATATAACGGGTTACCAGGCCGCGACGGCCGAGATGGCGCGAAAGGTGATAAGGGCGTGGTTGGTCCCCCCGGGTCACGTGGTGTTAAAGGAGACGCGGGACAAAATGGTGCAGACGCTGACCACAGAAACTGGAAACAGTGCGCGTGGAGGAGTCGAGACAACCGTGACATTGGTCTTATTAAGGTATGCTTTATTTTCGGGGAAAAGAAGGTAACGTATATTTGACATTCACGATTTGATGTTCCCTTGAATTCCATTTCTTTTCAAACATACGATGGATAATGCTTCCTATACAAAACTGAACTGAGAACATTCCAGCTACTACTAATTCAGTGACATTATTTCACTACTGTTCAAAAGAGAAAATTTTTTATGTACCATATTTGCACTCAACTTGGAAATAGCTGGCACCTTTGCCTTTGTATCAACTCATGTTAATAAATGAAGTTTTTTTTTATTTTCTGCAGGATTGCGTTTTCGGCAAGAAAAAAAATGACACCGCTCTCCGTGTGGTTTACCAAGGCAACTTTTATATGGGTTGCAACAGCTGCTGCAAGCGATGGTTCATCAGCTTCAATGGCGCCGAGTGCAACGGTCCACTGCCTATTGACGTCGTTTGGTGGATAAATAGCCTTAGTCAGCAAACTCACAAACCCGGAGCAATAGAAGGCTTCTGTGAGAACATTCACAAGGGCAAAATCCGTGTTGGTATCAACATTGGAAACTGTCCTGGATGGGGAGACGCTAACGGTATTACAGGCTGGAACTCAGTGTCCCGCTTAATGATCGAAGAAGTTCCACGGTCCCAGTAATCAGTTGGTTATTCATAAGAATAACGCTGATGTCAGCAATGTATTAGGGGTTGATTTAAGGTGCAAAATTGTATACGGAATGCTTGCCCCTTGTTAATATAACAAATAATTCATATACTGTTTTCTCAATAAAACAATTAATCATTCATCTTGATTAATGCGCGGCGATAATCTAATGCATACCGATTTCTGGAAGGAGGCGGATATTTGTTTTGCTGTTAAAAAATTGTGCGATGCTGCTATGTTATGGAACGCCTAAAAAATGTAAAAATCCACCCGTTGAATGGACATAGAACTGAAGTATCTGCCTCGTCCCCAGTCGCTCGCGATCGTTGGAAGAAATGCTAGTTTACTCGCGCTTCGCGCTCGCCCCCAATCCTCTCACTCGCGCTACGTGCTTGCAATTCTCCCATTGCGACTTTCTATCAGAATCTGCGCTAAATCAGCTTGGGAAAGCCTGTGGAGGAGGCAGCTGAAGTATTTAAAGACAATAACCACAAAAGAAAATAACCACAATTTATTTACCAATGATTGGGAGTGGTAAAGGTCAGCAGAATTACTACTATGATTTTTGAGCAGCCATCCACTAAAAGTGAGCAGCAAGAATAAATTTATTTTGGATGACGTGAAAATGGAGGTCTGGCTTATGGCTACAATGAGCGAGAATCTTTGGTGAGGTGAAATAAATTAAGATGAAATGCTCGTGGGAGTCTTTTTAATTTATGCAGCATAATTTATAATTTGACGTTACCACACGATAAGTCTACTTGATTGACAGATTGACAGAGTAGGGTACCCAACGCTGATTAGCTAGCACCAAAATAAAAGCAGACGTTTCGTTACTGAACCATGTTGCAGTTGTGTTTATGTGGGACTTTTTAATTTGCGATTCTAGGTGAGAAAGTGAGAAAACTTTTACTAATAGGGCTTGCATTAACCTTCTCCTTTAGGAGAATTTAAAAAGACCCGTATAAATTTTTTTCCGCTTACGAGAGGTTTTTGAAGCTCAAATAGAATAAATAAATATTCACGATCGAGAAGACAGAGGCTTAACTATGCATTGTTCTCACACAAAGCCCGGGAACGCGCTTGAGTGACCACGTATATAAACATATAAACATTAACCCTAGGCCCTCGCTGACTTTGAACGCTTATAACTAGAAAAGAAAATGAATTGAAACATACTAAAAACTGAAATATTTTTACAACCGGCAAAGGGAACACAGATAAAGTAACTGCTAGTTAAGATATCTACACAACTCTAGTAATTATTTGGATGGTAAAAGTTGAGTATACTGTTAGTTGAAGGGGACTTGTGATCCATTCTGCCATTTTGGAATATGAATCTGCTGTTTTAAGCCAGCGGACTTATAACAAACACCTTACATTGTTCTGGTTTATGCGTTGCTATGTGCAGTACTGATTTTCCACTTCCGGTTTCACTGAGTTGATATTAGAGGAGTCCGATATACGGCGTCAAAACGCACCGATAACAACACGAGATACATAAAAAGTACTACTCAGAGAAGATATCAACAAACACTCGACGAAAAAAGAGGCGGATAAATCAAGGTTTAGCCCAGCAGCCAACCGAGTTTCGTCACAAAAAATAATTATGCTCTTCACCTTCGCTGAGTACTGTAGCTTCACCAGTCTATCTCCTCGAAGGAATTCTGTTACTTGATCGATATTTTAGCATTCGCCGTATAGAAATTTGGAAGCGCGGTACCCTCGTCGAATAGACGACCTTTTACAGTTGGTGTTAACCTGACGTGCATGTAACTTGTGTAAAAAAGGCGCGATGAACGTACCTTGCAATATATATCACTGCTTTGACGAGCCTGTCGAGTCTTCAGTTGATCATTTATTTGTCTGTAACTCCAGCTCAAGGTGCTAGGAAAAATGACCGGGAAAATAAATTAATATACCTGAAAATTGAAATGCGAATCCCTGTTTATTTGTACAACTACATCCCTCAATCTCCATCGGATCGATTTCGCATAAAAATTGCCGTCGTGTTTGCCGGTCTTCCGGCCAAAAGAGTTCGAAAAATTAACGATGGAAAAAGTTGCGAGCGAGTCTTTGAGTCACTCAAGCTGCTTTACGGCAATAGTTGTTAGTTATTAGTACCTTAAACATATTCAATGAATTATTCCGTTTTATAACTTTGTTTGCAGTAGCATCGCCTGATAAATTTACATTTTCCGCGCAGTACCCTTTCTGACAATGTTTACAACCAAAATGTCAAATAAATCAAACATATACTCCAAAATGGGAAGTATTTTTATCGACCATATTGAAATTTAGTAGTCAATACATTGGATACTTCTCATAACGGATAAAACAAGACAAAATTAGACGCCTAGCCAACGGAGTTTAACCTTAACGACTTCTTAAATGTAAACTCTGTCTCCATATGTTCACAATTCCGAGAGATGGTTGTGTCAAAAATCCAATTGTCTTGCTCTCGATATTTTGATAATGAAGGACAAGTATAATTCTTTAACTTTTGACAGTTTATCCGAACACGAAAAATCTTCATAGTTGTCATTAGTGGAACAAACAATGCCTTTCATGTCTCGATGTTCAACAGGTCACAAAATTAAATTCTGAAGCTAAAGGCTTCGAATAACTTTTTCGGACTATAAACTGAAGAAACTGTGGGTTGTGCGCTGCTCTGGCAGTTGGTTGCTCTACTCGTCAATGAAATTAAAAGAAGCAACGCCAGTGCTGTTCTCCCTCCAAGGTTAGTCTTCATGTTTTATAGAGAGCGAAAGTTGGCTTCTCTTGCAGTTTGTTTTTATCGAATTTAAAACTCCGCAATAACGTTCTAAAATGATCTACAAAATCTTTTTTCATAGCGGATGACTTATAGAGAATCCGAAAGGTTGTTAATTTCTTTCGTTTTTTTTGCTAACTGAATCCGCGAGGAGTTGATGCGATCAGATTTTCGTTAACTGAGCTATATAAAATTAAATTAAACTGGCCTCTAAATCAAAACGCCAGGAATCCTGAAAGAGCAAGATAACTTAAGCGTTAGTTTGATCATTCCACTGTTTTTCGATTTCAAAAACTGTTTTGCTTTATTTATTTTAACGACATAAAAATGTATTCACTGAGTGGACATGTGGTAGATTTGTTTTTATTATCAGACAACGAAAGCAACTGACAACTATTATGACCTCAATTTTTTCTATTTATTGTGTTACTGGAAAGTTAGCATATAATTATATGTAAATCAATTTTTGCGTACACGACATGCATCTCAACATCAAACAAAGGTTTTTATTTCCCTGAATTCATCAAATTGAAGCGAAAAGCTTATTGACAAACTGCCCTTTTTGGTATACAGTGTATATTAACTTTCTTTCTTTTTTTTATGTATATTTTTGACCATGCGCTTTGATAAACATAGACTAGCTGTTTCAATTCCTTTGAACATAAATCAGACGACGCGTACAATGTATGATTTGTGGTGAGTTGATTTTGCACGGTAATCAAAATTAAATAATAAAGAGATTGAGCATGACGTTTCTTTTTCCCGCGAACGACAACAAATCAACTTCTGCCGTCTGCCGTTCTGTGTTCGGACGCAGATATGAGAGGTTTTGTGCTTGTTATGAATGTGGGATTTATTTCTTATTTTTATGAGCGTTAAATTTTAGAATTCGATAAAAGGGTAACAAGACGAAAGGCACTCGGCAAGCTCGCGTTTACCATTTGCCGCATAACGTAATGCTTAATTCTCTAATGTCGATAGAGTTACTCAGGGAAATTTGGCTTTCTAAGCATAAAGCAATGTTTAAATTCGCTTTGTGAACCTAACTGTTGTCATATATTGTCTGCAAATAGAGCGTTTTCACTCACGTGACCAGATTTCTCCATTGTCATGGCAACCGACTTTATCCGCCATATTGGTGTTCCATCGAAGCAGAGTTTGAGTAGCGTCACACAACAGTTAGAGCATAATTTACAGTTTTTCGACTACTTTAATGCGCGAAACAATTCATTTACATTAAGATTCTTTGCATTCTCGTCGGCTGTGGCAATAAAACGGGGAAAAAGAAGGCCCAGTGGTGAAAAACTGAGTTTTTTCGTGTTCTATGTGTTATTGTCAACCAAGGCAAGTACTTGTACGTGTACATGGAATACCTGACTACGGAAAGAGGAAGATGTATTTCTGCCATAAGTAGAGACGATTTAGCTGATGCTATATGTTAGAAAATGACCGAGTTAGCAGCAAGCATTTCGAAGATGGAAGATCTGACACAGTATGTCCCAAGAAAACAAACTGATATCTGTTGGTAAGATATGAGGTGAACCAATCTTTCGCTACTCCACGAAATCCACAATAATCTAGTTTCTCACTCTAGATGTTATGATTTACAGTATCAAGCGCTTTACTGAAATCTTTAAATAATTATACCACAAGAAAGTTCGTTGCAGTCAATTGCATGTTGTACCAAGTCGATGATGCTTAGAATGGCATGATCAGTGGAGTGTTTTCACAGAAACCAAACTGTTTGCAATAAATTACTTTCTTCTTTGCCAAGAGGTATAGTATTCTCTTATGCATCAATTTTTCCAACAGTTTATTGAATATGGACAGAATTGTCTAAACTTGTTTGTAAGGCCTAAACTTGTTTATAACACAGGGGTAATTTCAGTTTTTTTTTTAAATTGCTTGGGGCAATTCCAGTAGAATTGAAAAGGAAGCATTTATTAAATATAATTTCTCGTAGTAGAGGCTTAGATATGGCATATTAAGTAGCTCTTAGGATGTTGATTGGTATACTAAAGGGTCCAGTAGACTTGCTGGCATTCAATTTTTATAATTTTATTTTCAATTTCCACAGTTGTTATGGGAAATAGAAAGAAATTATCCTGAGATGAAGGTGTGAGATACTGAAGGGGGGATTTATTTACTCTACGAACACTCTTAGCCAAAAAATATCCAATATGAACAAAAAAAGTGTTAAAAGCATAATTTTTCCATTGACTTAGGACCATTTTTTCAGCATCGTCAACAAGTAATTTAGTGGGAGTACATCCAGATCTGCATCTAAGGTTGACAAGTTGTCTTATCCCCTTCCAGTCGACTTTCTTGGAATCAGACTTATTTACATTTTTATAGTTATTTTTACTCACTTTTAGCAAGTGGTTATGCCCATTCCTAAAAGTTTAAATTTTTAATGATAATAAGTAGGTTTGGTTTTCATATACTTCTTTTAGTATGATAATTGAGTCGCTTAATGTAGTTGTCCATGGTTTGGATTTCATTTTAGATTCACGTTTAGAAAGTTGTTTGATAGAAATATGAACAACAATTATTTCTAAGATTCTAGTGTAAAAGGAATTAAACATTACATTAGGATCACTGGATATCGTGAATTAGAGCAGATTCATAAAAATAAAAATCGTCTCATTATTAGATCTTAATATTATTGGGAAGAGAAGAATATATTTTTTTTTACAATTAGGAAGTTAGGTAGATGATCAGTAAGATCATAAACAAGATTTCCACTTGAGGTGAGATGTTTCTGAGTGGTCAGTAATTCGGGTGGGTTGTAAAATGTGTGGTTGAAAACTAGAGGACCCCTAAGGTATTTAAAAAGTTTTCTGTATCTGCGTGAGAATCCAATTTAAGGAGGTCTAGATTGAAATCTCCCAAGGTAATGCAGAACTTATCCTTCCTATGAATCTTGTCAACTGTAGAGTTAAGATTATCCATAAAGTTTTGTATATAACCATTTGGGTGCAGATAAATCACACTACAGATCATGTTTCTTTGAGATCCATTTTGCATCTCTATCCATAGATCCTCAAAGTCATCTGTTGTTTTTGTGAGTTCAGGACTAGTTGTAAATAACTGAATGATTTGCCTTGATACAAAAACCAACTCCTCCAGCATTTGAAAGACTGGGTTGGAAAGTAAATGAATAACCTGGTATTTAAACATTGGGCAAACAATTTTGGTAAACTTTTAGCTTAATCCCAGGAAGGCAAATATATTAACTCAGACAACATTTGCTGCAAATTATCATAGTTGGCTGACAAGTTGTTGATATGTTTCTGCTCCTTGAAACAATAGAAACAGAGAAAGGGCGTTTTTCCTTTATTCCTATTTTGATTCCATGCCTCGATGTAAAACAGAACTCTTGTGATATGCGAGCCACATTTGCCTTGTCCTGCCATACCATTTTGCTCGGTTATTATCGAAGCGTAACATTTGAATCGTTCATTCTTTGTGAATGCCTAACCTTTCCGAGAACGATGAACTTTTTGCCTATTTTATACTCTTTAACTCTATTTACAAACCCTGAATAAGTTGATTATACGCCCGTGTGAACTTCTGAAAGATTGGTCCTTACTGCAATAGCCGGTTTCTAGCACTCAAAATGACAGCAAATCCATAGATTCCACTGGAGGCAAGCATTCTGGATCGTATGTTTTATCCGGAATTATTACAGGATCCATTCCAACACAAGAAATCTCATCCGAGTAGGTTTCTTCACGTGGGGATCGAGGTTGTTCACATAATCCGAGAGGGAATATACCGCCATGATGGAAAAGTGGAACACCAATATGGCGTCTCAAATTTCCCGCGAAAAATGTGACGTCACGTGAAAACGCTCTATAATTTCAAACTAGATCGCTTCAAATGGTTTTGGAAAATGCGTTTGAAAACCGATAGCGCCGTTAAAAAATCATATATTATTAATTTAGCAAAACAGGATCGCCATTTATACACGATTAAAATAAAAAGCAGATTTTATGATTGTATGATTAAATTTGAATTGATTCTAACATAAACACTTAGTCTTTAATATATACCGCCCAAATACAACTAATCAAGTTCCTCTTTAATTTCTCGAGCGCGACAAAATTTTGGTAACAAATGTACTTCCAGAACAGCAACAGCAACAAACATTTAGCCAAAAATAAAACGTGCAGTAGTGCGTATCATCAAATTTGTAGGGTTATTACATAGCCGGGCATGAAAGGATATTTTGTTATCTTCCTAGGACAATAAAAGAGAATAAAAATTCTAAACTTAAGCGCAGTATCTGTTGCGTGATCGAAGGTCTTGTTCTTGTGAAACTGATCGATTTCTGGCCATGACGGAATTACATTATAGTTACAATATTTCGATTGTTTCATGGCTTAATATGAAAAGAGCGAAATCAAAACATTTTAACTTCTTCGTTTTTTGTTTTTGTTTTATTCCGTTAGATATCAAGTTACCACACTCATTTCCGTTCGTAAATCATCGATAAAGAAGGACGTTTTGTTTTTTCGTCGATACTGTGCTATAATACCTCTACTTGCTTAAGAATAAGTTTAGAACTCCAAGAGAACGAAATCAACCGAATTTTTGAATGAGAAACAAATCATGATCAGTTCTGACTACTTTGAAAACAAAAATACGAGAACTTAAAAATGTTAGCCTAACAATTTCCAAGTTGTAATCCTTTTCGACCTGTTCCAAAGACCTTCTTCGAAAGTTTTAGTTTACTGGGTGGTCACTTATAACAAACCGGGACAATTATTTTTAGCTTTCTGTTAACACTTCAGTTTAGTATTTGGAATTACACAAAATCCCCCGTGATAGCTCCCCTCGCTGTTTGCTTGAGTTCGTGTTCATCATATTAATTGTAAAGAATCTATTACAAGAACCCGAAAGTTTGATGAGTGAAATGTTTTTTTGTTCTATGTTAGGCCTTTTTTTGTGCAACGGAGATAGATCTTCAAGCAGAACAAGTACGTAAAGAAAGTTCGTTTTCGTATATGTCTATATTGCTTGATCTGTTCTACTCGTGAGAAATTCTCATACTTTCAACTAATAAGTGATCATAATTTTAATTAGCAATATATTTTCTATTTGTAAATTTGTATCTTAGGCACACACACGCACATGATCGCAAGCATCGAAGAAAAATTATAAGATTAACTGAAAAAAACAACAACAACAACATGGGGATTCAGAACAGGACAATTGTAATTCAGTTCTGTTATGAAGAAACATTATTTCCTTCGCCAAAGGCGGGGAAGGGTGGTTTATATAAAGAGGAAGAAACCTTTTTTATTCCTTTTAACTGGTCAAAATTATTATATTACGGGTGGTGAATATATTATAATTTGATGTTTCAAGAATCTTCTAGGTAGCCCACAGACAGATCGACTTTAAGACCTGCAGTGTTTTATACGAACTTTTTCAAAGAAATCAATGTTTTTCAAAAAAAAAAAATACACCACAACCAGGACTTTTTTCAAGCTATTTTTTTTTTCAAAAAGATAAAAAAAAACTGAAGAAAGCTTAAAATAGGTATGAATTTGTATTTTCCCTACTCGATCATATTGCAAGAAAACGAACCTGTTTGACATATCGGTTACATTGACTTAATATTAGATGGACATATTGACAACCGACAGCGGAAGTTTACATTAAAAACACGAAAAAGGACCAGTTCGATTTGTTGAACTAATGACTCAACTATATTGCCGTATTACCTCAAGACTAATAATTCAGCAGATTGTTCTCACTCTCGTTAAATTCGGCGTGCGAAGTCAGTCCGTTACAAGGAAGTATATTTTAGAGTTCTCAATACTAAAGCTTTTAATCACCGTACATAGATGAAAGTAAAGAAACGTACCGTTTATCTATCGCTGTTGTTATTGCAGTCTTGCATATTCCAGGGAAAAGGTGCGTCCAACACATCAAAGGTAAGAAGCGAGAATAAACGACTTAGTATTTCTTAAATGCAAAAGTATAGTAATGGATAGTTTGATTTGAACGTTCAATAAAATAAGCAATTCAATATTCGCTTCTCGCTAAAGTCTCATTTCAGAAAAAAGTTTAAAATTTTATTGTTTGGTAACTACGATTTTGATTTTGGACATGAAATGTGTTTCTTGTATTTGACCGTTTTACAAGAATCAACGCCATTGTAAGCGAGCGAATGCACAAGAAGCATCCGTTGAATGATCAACTATACTTGCTTATGAATAAGGAGGCAAAGACATCAGTGATTCTAACAGTATTTACTTTTTGCCACATTTTGGTCAATTGATAGGACGAAAAAACAAAATTAAACTTAATGCAACGTTTATCTCCCGAAATGTAATTTCGTACTAACGATCCACTGTAAAGAATTTACGAAAAAGAAGAAGAGCCTTAAAGGTTGTATTGCAAAATTTTTAGAAAATGTTTGCGCCATTTTGTTACACGCCTACCGGATTGTGATAAAAAAACATTACGAACTTATTGTTGGCTAAGATTAGTGTCACTCGCGAATTCCGCTGTTTCAGGGTTTTATAGCACATGTAGAATAAAAGTTCTCACCGGACAAGAAACATAAATTATAATAAACGAAAAGTTTTGTAAGTGAACTGCATTTTTCTCTCAGAAAATAGCAATATTTGAGGCACACTGGGAGAAATGTATTGTCAAAAAAATAAGGAAGAAAACACATTGCAGGAAAAATCACGTTTGGTCTGGCATGTTGCTTCGTTGTACATCACTCAAACCAACAACGGGTGTTTACTTATAAACTAGAAATAGCAGATCTAAATTTGTGTAGTTACTTGGTTTAATATAGTAGACAGTTACATGTATGTCAAAATACCAATTGACAAAGCTTCGTGTGCAAAATTAGTGATAATATGCTATGAATCTGCCTTTGGAAAAAAATATATTTCTTTTTATATCTTGCCTGATTCGCAGACTCTTGAAAGGTCATTAAAAAAAGCTTAGGCAATGGAGAGTATTTAAGCTTCAATTGGTTGTGAATTTTTCTTTGTCACTTATTACGGAAAGTGATCATATCGCAAGAAAACGAACCTGTTTGGCTAGCAGTCACGTGGCTTGCATATCATGGACTTCACTGACAACCAACAGCGGAAGTCTACATAAGAAACACGAAAAAACGGCCAGTTCGTTGAACTAATGACTTAACCATATTGTATTACCTCGAGATTAAGATTGTTCTCTCTTTCGTTAACTGAGTACGAAGCCAGTCGGTTTCAAGGAAGAACATTTCTGAGTTCTCAGTACCGAAGACTTCTTTTCATCGTACAGACATGAACGGAAAGAAACTTAACGTTTTTCTATCGTTGTTGTTATTGCTGTCTTGCATTTTTGAGGGGAAAAGTGCGTCCACAACATCCAAGGTAAGAAGCAAAAATAAAAGACTTAGTCTTCCCTCAATGGAAAAGTCTGAATTCAGAAAATAAGTAATTTTTTTTATAATTCAGTAATGGTTAGTTTGATTAGAACGTTTAATTTAAAATAAGCAATGTGGTATTCGCTTCTTGTAAAAATTTCCGTTCAGAAAAAGTCAAATTTTCATTGTTCAGCAACTACAATTTTGTTTTTGAACATCAAATGTGTTTTCAGTAAAAATCGTTCTTGACTATTAAGAAAAATATGGGTTTGAGCAGAATAATCGATAATTCATATTGTAAGAGAGTGAATGCATGAGAAACATCCGTTAAATGATCATCTGTACATGCTTATAAATAAGGAAGCAAAGACACCAGGGTCTCTAAAAGTATTAATTTTACATCAGCTTATTTGTTTATGCTAAGTTTTTGCCACACTTTCGCTGCGTAATTGGTGGGTGAGAAAAGCGTTTTGATCCATTAATGTATTCTTTAATGACTCATTAGAAAAAAAAATATCAAAAAAAATGGCCTGAATGGCTGTAGCGCAAAAGTTTCAGAAAATCTCTGCGCACTTTTGCTTCCGCTTGCCGGACTCTGATTAAATATTATAAACATTCTAAACTCATTTTTTCTTTAGAATAGTGTCACTCGCTACTTGCGCTCTATCGGAGCTTTATATGTTCAAGTAGAACAAAGCGATGTCAGCATCGAACAACTAAAAATTTTGTAACTACCTGTAAATTTTCTACTATGAAATAGCAATATTTGATGCGCTCAGGGAGAAATTTATTGTTAAAAAAAAAATGAGGAAAAAAACACATTGCAGGAAAAATCCCGTTTGGCCTATCACTCACGTTGCCTTGTTGGACATCACTCAAACCGACAACAGGTGTTTACTTTTAAATTCGACGTAGCAAATATGGGTAGTTACTTGGTTTAATATAGTAGACAGTTATCTCAAAATACGAACTGGCAAAACTTGGGGTGTAAAATGATAACCTGCTATGAATTTGCCTTTGGAAAAAATATATTTCTTTTTACTTCTTTCCTGAATCACAGACTCTTGTAAGGTCATAAAAAACGCTTAAACAATGAAGAATATTTAAATTTAATTGGGTGCGAAATATTCTTTTGTCACTTATTGGGAATGCGATCAAATAGCAAGAAAACGAACCTGTTTGGCATTTCAGTCATATGGCTTGCATATTTTGGACTTCACTGACAACCGACAGCGGAAGTTTACATTGGAAACATGAAAAACGGCCATTTTTATTTGTTGAACTAATGTCTCAACTATATTGTTCTACCTCGAAAGTAAGAGTTCAGATTGTCCTTATACTCGTTAACTGCGTGCGAGGTCAATCCGTTAGAAGAAAGAACATTCCAGAGTTTTCAACACTGGTCATGAAGCTTTGTATCATCGTACAGACATGAAAGAAAAGAAACTTAACGTTTTTCTCTCGCTGTTTTTACTACTGTCTTGTATTTTTGAAGGGAAAATTGCAGCCACTGCATGAAAAGTCTGAATTTAGAAAAAAAAATTATAGTTTGATTTGAACTCGTTTAATTAAAACAAGCAACGGTATATTCGCTTCTTGTAAAAATCTTAATTAAGGAAAGGTCAAAGTTATTTTGTTCAACAACTACCATTTTGCTTTTGAACATCAAGAGTGTTTTCTGTAAAAATTGCTTTAAACAATTAAACTAGAAATAGTTGACACTAGTTGCCCCCGGTGTTAATCAGTTTTTATTTTCTGTTCATCCTTTTCCACAGTCAATTCTTTCGCTTGAGAACAATCATGTTGCCTTGCTGGACATCATTCAAACGCGACAACGGATGTATAAAAGTAACACATCTAAATTTTGGTAGTTAATTGGTTTAATATAGTAAACAGTGGTGTCAAAATACGAACTGGCAAAAATTCGAAAAAAAAAAAAAACTTGTTTGTCCCTTCGATATTTTTGTTAGTTAATAGTCGCAAAGAACTTTGTCAAGTTGAAGACATTGCGTAACCGGTTTGCGGACTGTGAATTTAAAGAAACAAACATGTTCGAGAAATCTAGCGCTGTGACGTTGTTGCTGTGGTTGATGGTTGCCCGCTTTTCAAACAAGTTGAAGGAAATAACACTGTGTTACTAGTCCACGGTAAGAATTCATACATAGATCAAAAACTTGTCTTCTTCATCTGGCCGCTTGTTCTTATCCGTTTTGTATGCACGTGGTGTACCCGTTCTATATTCGCTGATAGGTTAAGGAATCATTGGCGTTGATAAATGTAGGGAATTGGCGGATTTCGTTCAGTTTTAGGTTTTTCCAATTAAGTCAGTTTCTTTCTTTCAAGGTAGACGAGATTAAAAAAAATTAAAATTCCTCGGTTACGATAACTTTGTTTACTAAAAGAAGACACAAAATATGGACTTTCGCGATTAACCCTCGGACGTACAAGCAAACTCACACCCCCACCATCGTACAAAGGGGGGGGGGGGGTTGGATGGAACCCCTCCCCGGAGTTCTCGTTATTTTAAGGCGTAGCGAAATTATTTTGAACTGAGAAGAAAGCCCTTAGCTTACTCTACAAGATGACATAATTTTAATTGGCTGTGACGTCATATGACGTCACGTGACGTCATTAGAGCTGCCATCTTGGATCCGCCATCTTGGATTTCAACATGTTCTTAGAAAGTCAGAAAATAACGGAAATTGATGCCAAATCAAGCCAGAATGCTTACGGAATGTAAAATTTGAACACATCTTGCACTTCTGTTTTAAAAAAACTGGAAAAATTAAGAAAATGGTAAAAATGACGATTTTTGGCAAGACCTGCCTGTATTTATGATGTTGCCATGGCAACGTCAAATACCATGGACACATGGTTAACATATCAACATTTCCGCAAAGGATGATTGAACAGCTACTGAAAGTTTCAGCATTGTATAGTAAACCGTTTTTTAAATTTGGAAAAAACCTTAGGGGGGGGGGGTGGCATCCCCCCCTTGTACGTTCGAGGGTTAAATACTCAACTTTCACAAACTAAGTGATTATCGATCAGATTGCAAAACTAACTTTCACTCAGTAAGAATTGCGTAAAAATAAAGTTGAATCACTAAGGTGTCAATAATGATGAATCCACTGACTACATAGTTACTGCCAAAACCTTCGTTATTACTGTTCTACGAAAGAAGTGTAGATAACAAGTCGGTTATATTTGGCGCATAATTTCCATTTTAGCCTTTTTTTTAGTTTTTATATTTATTTATTTATTTTCTTAAAACGTTTATCACAAATTTAATCCGAAATTACACATGCTTAAAACAAGCAGCAGCTTCGACGTGACGTCATTTCTAACGTGTTCAACATACTTTATCAGCTTTCATCAAATAGAGTAGGGATAACATTTTTTTTGTTTATTTTAATTTAACTTAGCATAACGATTCAAAAACTAGAACACCTACATTCTTTCTTTTTTCAAGTTCATGTGCAGAGGTTGCACCTCTTGCAACAATGGTATAAATGGACAGAATGGTTTACCAGGTCGCGATGGCCGAGATGGCGCGAAAGGTCAGAGGGGCGTGTCTGGTCCTGCTGGGTCACGTGGGGCTAAGGGAGACAATGGCGTGGCAGGCACACCAGGCCCACGTGGTGAAAAAGGGGAAAAAGGCGTGGTAGGCAACCCTGGATCACGTGGTGTTAAAGGGGAAGTAGGACCAAAAGGCTCAGATACTGAGCACCGAAACTGGAAACAGTGTGCGTGGAAGAAGGTTGACGGGCGTGACACTGGTCTTATTCAGGTATGCAAAAATGTACAAAGAAGTTATTTTTTTCGTCACTGTACTCGAACATGCCTTCTTCCCTGTTACATGAAAAATCAAATGAATAGGATTTTTACGCATTCTAGTAAAGTTTAATTTATTTTTAGTAGTTTAAAATCTTCGAGGCCGCATTTGACTTTTCTTGGCAAAGGCTTTTTAATCTGTTCTTGAAACTGCTTAGACGAAGTCAAGACATTTAATAATGAACAAGCGCAAAAGCAAACACAAGCAAGATAAAAAATAAAGATCGGTGTGAATGTGTATGTTGTATCACCAACGTTCTTAACAAAAATTAAAAAAAAAAAAAAACAGCAGCAGAAACATTTCTAAAACAAACATGTCATCTGGGAGACTTTGTTAAGAAACAAGCAAAACACACATCACGTGTAGTCAAAGAGTAATTGAAACACGGTTCGTTATTGTTTTGATGCTACGTGTGATACTTAAAAACGAATTCGAGATATAAAAGCACCAAACCTAAACTTCAGACATATGATTCTTTTATGAACGAGCATCTTTGTCTTTGAAACGATTCGTTATGGCCTTAATTAATTGCAGGATTGCGTCTTCAACAAGAAGAAGAATGATACCGCTCTCCGCGTTGCTTTTTAAAGCAATTTCCGCCTGTACTGCAACACGTGCTGCAAGCGTTGGTTCATCACCTTTAACGGCGCCGAGTGTAGCGGTCCATTGCCTGTTGAGGCAGTGATGTGGATCAGAAGTAGTAACCAGGACAACCACTTACCCGGAGCAATAGAGGGATTCTGTGAAAACATTCCCAAGGGCAAAATCCGTGTTGGTATCAACATTGGGAACTGTGCTGGAGGTAGAAACGCAGATGGTCAGACAGGCTGGGGTGTAGTTTCTTGCTTAGTAATTGAAGAAGTCCCACGGTCGCAATAAGAATTATGACATGATCAGTTGCTTACAGGTTAAAATGAAGCTGATTTTGCTGTAATACATGTAACACATTATACACTATTGTTACACGATGAATAAGCTATAATTGTAAGGGTCTGGTGAATTCTAAAGGTGAAGGGATTTTACGTTTGTAACTAGCTGCAAAGTTTTTTTTAGGACACTATTTCATGTGAGTACTTTTTTCTTTAATAAACACACGAAGTTAAGCCAATTATTGTCCTTGTTTAATGATATCACGTATGCGCTTTCCGTATTCAAAACCGGAACGCGAAAGCTAGACAGCTTTTAATCACTGTATCAGAATACTTATGGGAACTGCTCGGCTGTTGGAAAAATCGACAGCTTTCTCGTTCAATACCCAGTCTGCGAGAATTGTGCGAATCAGCTGTTTATAATAGTTGCTAAGAAATATGACAGGTATTTTTTACCATGGCAACATGACAGCGGTTTTCTTTTACATCACAATCATCACTGGTTAGCAGTGTTAGAGCTCGAGCCCGCGATGTGCTTGAATTAAAAATGAAATCTCATATCAGAAGGTCAAACACAACCTGAAAACGTACTTGCTGTATTCAGTTATCGCTCCCACATAAAACGCTTAGAATAGCTTATATGACAATGTATTTCAAGTGGCAGCTGTTCATTACACAGTTATTCGGGAAAAAAGGAAGAGAAATGCACAAAAAAACTTAGCGATTGAAAAAGTTAAAGGATAACCCAGGCACCCTGTGTGACTGCCGACGTATTAAGTGTTTGGGGCGACGTGACCTGGATTGGGGCGACGTAACTTGGGGCGACAATACTCTCTGAATGTTCAAACATTAGAAATCTATTAATGAGCAAATCACGTGGATTCATCTTTATTTTCACTCCAGATTCAAAAGAATCAAATAAGAAAGTGCCACATGAGCGACTGATAATGACGATTTTGGACCCTTGGTTGAAATATCACCACGTAGATTAAAGCTTATTTTCACTCCAGATCTAGTAAAACCGGCCAGTTTGAGATTTGAAAAATGCAGTTTGGGTCTTTTTGGAAAAATGCCATCACGTGGTTTCATCCTAATTTTCACTTCAGGTCCAAAAAAATCGAAAAACAAAGTGCTACATGAGCCACTGAAAATGACGATTTTGGGCCCTTGTGTTGAAATACCACCACGTAGATTAAAGCCTATTTTCACTCCAGATCCAACAAAACCGGCCAGATTGAGACTTGAAATGCACAGTTTGGGTCGCTTTTGAAAACTGCCATAACGTGGATTCATTCTAATGTTTACTCCAGTCCAAAGAATCGAATAAGAAAGTGTTACATGGGCCACTGAAAATGACGATTTTGTGCGCTTGTGTTAAAATACCACCACGTAGATTAAAACTTATTTTCACTCCAGATCATCATTTGACGAATATACCTGGTTTAGTTTTTCAATATTTCTACTTGTTTTTCTGTTTTCTATAAGAACTATTTTTCAGTTTTCAAGCTTAGCATTCGGGGAGACTTTCATACTGAAGAATTAGCCGACGCTGTTTCGTTCTTGAATAAACATTGGCATGGTATACGTAGTGGGACATTGTTAACAGTACTTTGTATACCTTCTGGTCATCTATTTATTCGAATTTTGTTATTATGAATATTGATTTATGCTACATGCTATCATCGACAACGGTTGGATTTCCATGTATATAACATGTGCAAATATTGTATTTTGGAACGTGATCATGAATCTACAGTAGAACCCCGATAACAGGAACTCTGAAGGGAAAAGAAAAACAAGTTCGAGTTAGCGGGGTCTCGTGTTTTGGGGGTCGAGTGAATATTCAATTTGCCATGTTAATAATCGATAGTTTACTGATATTTCAGAACTTCAGTATACAGTACAGTGCAAATCAAACTTCTCTCGTCAGAAACTCTAATACGAAAATACATTCTTATGATAAGAGTGGAAAATGATTGCCAAATACGCGATCCGTTCGTTGCTCTAATTAAAATGAAAATGCTGTAGTGCTAGGATTAGTGTTTTATAAATTTGATCACACGACAAGAAGAGCTTATGAGATTTTTCAATGGGCATCCATGGCAAGTTGCAAGAACCGGAATTTGACCAAGATTTTGATCAAGGTAAACGAAATTTAGTTCGAGTTAGCGGGGAATCCGATTTAATATCCGAGTTGGAGTTACCGGGGTTCTACTGTAGTTAAAAGGGGCCGCCTGTACCGACTATCCGACGCTCTGCCTCATCCTTTCTTAATTTGTAGCCGTACTTGAAATTGTTTAGTTTATCATATAAATGTCAAAATCCTGATCACTATAAAATTCAAATTGCTTCAGGCACTGATTTCAAAAGTGAAAATACGCGATTTACCAATACAGGGTTTTACTAAATAATATTTACTTTTTTCCTACTTAATCGTCTCTCTTCGACATACCTGAACTCATAATCGCACGATATCCCCGGTTTTTTTCTTTCTTAGGGGTATCTATGGCACGTTTGCACTGATTTGTTGTTTTGAATTTTGAATCGTGTAAGTAATGGCTGAGTTAACAAGCATATTTACATTTATCACTTGAAGAGAGTCGCATGCGGTTAATATGTTTTCCCGGTACTTTAATTCCGTATTTCTCGTTCGCAAAGCTATTTGCTTCCAGGACGATGAATCTAACACGAAAGTAGCCGCCTTCGCTAATTATGAGGTTACCCTCAACAATTTTTAGCACTTCATTTTTTTATTATAAAAATATCCCAACTACGGTGAATTTTAACATAATTTTCAGTGCTTCAGGCACTTTTGACTACGTAGCAACGTAACAACTTTGTTATGTCTCAAGAAACAGTTATAAAGATTCGAAAACGTTTAGATAGTAAAACTTACATTGACTGGAGTGTTTCGTTTTTCAGCCAAAACGTTTTTTCAAATTTCTAATTTTTCTAAAAAATACCTTGAAATTACCCCAAGATAGTATTGTTTAAAATAAAGAAGAAAGCGTCCGAAACGCAGCCAGCAGACTGACTGCATGACGCGATTGTTATCATTAACAAGAAAAGTCTCGTAGTATATTAATTCAAAAACGTTTAATCGTTTGCGCTGTGCATCGGAAAGTCAAAGTTACTACGCGAGTTTTGTTTTAGCGTCTAACTTCTTATTCTTTATACACCATACACGAGATCTGATAATTTTCATCACCATGAAGGCAGCAGTTTTTGTTCTTCGCGTTCTATTTTGTCTGTTGGTCCCGTCTCACGGTGCTTCGAGCGATGACAAAAATGTTTCCACTTCTAGCAAGGTAAGACTTGCATTGAGTAAAGCTTGTGATCACTGCTAAATCCGCGCAAGGCGAATGCCATATTAAAACATCATTTTGTTGCGTTTTAGAGTTTTCCCGATCCGAATTTATTTATTTTTTCTTAAAAGGTTCTGTATAAAAAGGGATCCAGACATCATCTATTTTTTTTTTGTTTTATTTAAGTGAAATTTATGTTCAATTATTCCATATCAGTTTAACGGATTGTGCAATCAAAAGAAAAGCGCTGAACAGTTCAACACGGCTATAAAACGAACTGCGAAATAAAATGTGAAACCATCCACAAATGACATCATTCCGGCCAGAGTTATATCATACATATCATATCTCGACGAACATTTGCTCTAAAAGTTAATCAGTGAATAAAATTTTTAACTTAAAGTGAAGCTATTTTATTTAGGAAGTATAAGTGAACGGATTTATTAACCAAGAGCTGAGGAATTCGCTAAGCAACGCAGTTTAAGGACGTTCGCGCAAAAATTTTCTACTCGATGGATTTTTTTAAATTTTTTTTACTGCGGCCAGATAGTGAATAACTTGTTTCAGAAATGTATAAAAAGTTGGGGTCACCGACTTTGTTTTAGAGATAAAGCGTAGGGAAAACTACCCTGATTTTGAAAAATTGGCGCGCGTAATTCAGCAATGTTTACAAGGCTTGTAGTTAATAATATTGAATATTAGTGAACGGAGGCAAACATTTTGTAGAAGGGCGTCCGTTATGTATATTAATCCTAATGTTGATATCCTTTTTGTAAGACTTAACCCTGAAAAAAGCCATTAAAAATGTCGTACGGCAAAACGAAAAGCTTCCACTCGATATTTTTTTTTTATTTTCTCGCAAAACGTAGATATTCGAATCAACAAGTTTTTGGAAGTTGATTGTATAATGAAATTAAACGCTAAAAAATTGGAACGACGTTTCGACCGTTCGACGGTCATTTTAAAGTTAGGTGTTAGAATAAAATTACATGTGTAAATATAGTAAAAGCGCTAAAATATGTACATACAAACAATAGACAATAAGAATAAAAAGGCTAAAAATGGCTAAAAAATAACTTTGTGCGAATGGCATGCATAGTTGTAATAGATATAATTAAAAACGTAAAGCAAGCGAATAAGACGACGAGAATAAGAACATTAAAATACCTAAAAATATCTAAACAAATAATTTCGCGCGGAGCGAGTCACTCTGTTTGCGGAGCGAGTCACTCTGTTTCAATTTCAGGGAAATTTGTATGAACAGGTGGACGGTGTTGCCATGGGGTTTCCGCTCGGACCTCTTATGGCCAATACTTTCATGTGCGGCATCGAAGAGCAATTAGAAATCCAAAACAAGATGCCTGCATTTTACAAGCGTTACGTCGGCGATACTCTCAGCAAAATGCCTGATGCTACAGCTGCCTCTGAATTCTTATCAACACTAAACGAAATCCATCCCTCTGTCAGTTTCACAATGGAACTGGAAGACAACAACAAACTACCGTTTCTAGGAATGGAGATTATCAAAAATGGATCCCAGCTGGACACGAAGGTCTACAAGAAACCGACAGATACTGGGCTTTTATTACACTACCAAAGCCATGTTGATGTAAAGTACAAGCACTCACTACTTAAAACAATGCTGAATCGCGCATTCAAGCTTTCCTCGAACTGGCAACTTTTCCATCAAGAATGCGAACGTCTTAAGGAGACCTTTGCCAATTTACAGTATCCAGAATCCCTCGTAGAAACCACCATCCGACAATTCGTCGAGGCGAAAGTTGTAACGGGAAATGCGTGTCCTCAACAACAGCAGGTCCCTAGTCAAGGAGAAGTTCCTATTAGAATCGTTTTGCCGTACAAGGATCAAAAAGCAGCAAACTCAGTACGCAGACAACTGAGCGATCTCAGCCGAAAGATAAACACCGAGATCCGTCCAGTTTACACCAGCCGTAAGATCAAAGACACAATTAAAGTGAAGGAACAGAAACCGCTCATCGTAAACCAACAAAGCGCTGTTTATCTTATAAGTGTGATCTGTGTGATGCAGATTAAGTCGGCTATTCTTGTCGACACTTGCACCAGCGCATCGAAGAACACAAAGGATCGTCTATCGGACATCACGTGAAAGAGCAACATGGAAAGGAGCCACACAACATCGAGAAGAATTTTAAGATTTTAAGGAAGTCCCAAAGCAAGCTTGACTGTTTGATTTTTGAAATGCTTTTTATTAGACTTCTGAAACCGAAACTTAACAAACAGAGTGACTCGCTCCGCGCGAAATTATTTGTTTAGATATTTTTAGGTATTTTAATGTTCTTATTCTCGTCGTCTTATTCGCTTGCTTTACGTTTTTAATTATATCTTTTACAACTATGCATGCCATTCGCACAAAGTTATTTTTTAGCCATTTTTAGCCTTTTTATTCTTATTGTCTATTGTTTGTATGTACATATTTTAGCGCTTTTACTATATTTACACATGTAATTTTATTCTAACACCTAACTTAAAAATGACCGTCGAACGGTCGAAACGTCGTTCCAATTTTTTAGCGTTTAATTTCATTATACAATCAACGTAGATATTAATTTAAAAAAGGAATCCGTTAAGGAAAAAGTAGGGGTCGCCGACTATTTAAGAGAGCAAACTCCAAGCGAAGTGAGCAGAACGGCCACCTTCCCTATATGTGCTTAGAAAGTTTTCTCAGCGCGCGCGCTCAATGTATGACGTGGCATGTCGTTGCGACATGAATTACGTGCGCAGTAAGGATGCGCATAAACAATTAGCGCGAAAGTCCTTAAGAAGAATAAGACCTGTGTGGAATGCTAAGTCGCCAGTCAAATCTACAGCAATTTTCACAAAAATCAGGGAGAACTTCAGGAGATACAGGTAGAGGTAAGAACACAAATAAGATACAGTGAAATTTCGCTCAAGTCGTTGCGTTTCGCTCGACTTGATTGGAACACAAACTTGAGTTTCCCTCGAGTCGGTTAGAACACAAACTTAGTTTTTCTTGAGACAATCCGACAATGCAAGTCGACTTTCTAAGTGGCGCTAGCTGGTCGGAACACAAATGAAATTTCTGTCTCTGAGTCGGTCAAAACACAAAATTGAACTTTTTTTTAAGAGTCGTGCACACAGAATGTAAAAATTGCATTTCTCTTGAGTTGGAGAAAACACAAAATAAAATTATCTCCATGTTTAAAATAAAGATACAGAAAAAAAGTTTCAAAAACGTTAGTCCGTGTTTTAGCTCACCAGGTACTGCTTTTAATAATAATGATATATATTGCTAAAGGTAAAACCAAATAGCTCTGATAAAACGAAACTTTCCATAATCTAGGTAGAATCTAAAATATATATATATAGAAAAAGTCAATGTAAACAAATAAAGACAAATTATTTTTCGTAATTTCGAACAAAATAGTTTCTACGTTTCAAACAACAAGAGAAATCTCGTTATTCCAAAAAAATTAAAGTTATTTTTTCTATTTCTTACGTTGAATTTTGTTTTTCAGCCTCGAAGTCACTTCTCGATGATGCTTTTTTCCCACCGAAATAGCTACACGAAATAGCCACCAAAAAAATTTAACACTATGTTAGAAATTTAGTTTCCCTGGCGGGGCAAATGCCCCCTATACCCCCTGCTAGGTAGGCGCGGTCCTGTTTTTACCAGTCGTAGTATTTTCAGTCGATCATTCATTTGTCTGTAAGCCCTATTCAAGTTCGTAGCAAAAATTAACAGGAAAAGTAATTATTCATATATGAAAATAAAAACTCAACTCAAAGCAACCTCGTTCCCAAGGAACGAGGTTGAACCCAAACTGTATTAGCACAGCAACATTGTTTAATTTAAGATCCATCTCTAAATTTTAGCATATTGCATATTAAAACATGGGATTCTCATACACATTGCTGCCATGTTTGCAGTATAGTTAGAAAACAGCAAGCGGAACAAGTGGCGAGCTCGTCACCCAAGCCGTGATTAATAAAGATAATTGTCAGTATATCAAACATATCCGATGAATAATTCCGTTTTAAGTTCCTTTGCAATAACATCGCCTGATCAATTTACATTTTTTCGCGCGCTACCTAATTTCTGACAATGTTGACAAGAGTTTAAAATGAGTTAAATAAACCAGCCATACCGTAAGTTAAGTGGAATTATTCTTGACTGCGCTGACTGAATTCTGTATTCAATAAGTTCAGAGAAAAAAGGGTAAAACAGAATCAAATAAGTGCTGTTAATTGACTCCTTGACGCTCCTTGACATGCAAACTCTGTGCAACTTCGGTCTCATTGCGTTTGTTTTAATTGTTTAGACAGTTCTGTCAAAAATCAAATCTACTTTCTTCCAATGTTTTTGTGTGGAACGACACCTATTCTTCAACTTTTGACAGTTTATTCGAACATGAAAAATCTTCCAGTTGCTATAGGAGGAACAAACAAACTTGCGTACCCCCTCGATAATTTTGTCTTGTGTTTCAAATAAGTCTTCCTCGAGTTAGAGACATAACAGAAGGTAAGCAGACTGTTCAATTGAAGAAACAAACATGTTCGGAAGTTCCAGCGCTGTACCTTTGTTGCTGTGGTTGTTGGCTGCTCCGCTTTTCAACCAAATTGAAGGAAATAACACTGCTTCCTCGTCCAAGGTAGGTTTTATATACAGGGCGGGATTTCGTATCGTTCGCGTTTGAAAATTTTAGGGAATTGGCAAAATTCGTAAATTTTATATTTTTGCAAGTCGGAGTTTTCATTCGAGCTAAGATAGATAAAATAAAAATTCTAAATTTGCTAGTTTTAGCTAAGTTTATTTACTAAAACGAAATTCAAATATGGAGCATAACTACTAAAGCTTTTTCAATAGGAATTGCGAAAACAAGAAGTGAAATATTTAAATAGGCGTATCTTATTATCAGTTCACTGGATATATAACGGCTTCTAAACCCCTCGTTATCAATGTTCTATAAAAGAAGTTTTAGATCAAATTTTAGGAGAATTTAGGTTCATATTTGTTTCATTATCTCAAATTTAAGGTCTGTAATTGTCATTTGCGTCTTATGAGTTATGACCAGTAATGGCATGAACAATATTCTCCATCTCTTGACCTTACTTCCAACCAAATTCAGTCTTTCGGTTACTAAAGAAAAAAATCAAAACTACTTAACGAAACACCAGCACTATCAATTATTTTTGCTTTGAAGCTTTTGTGTCCTAGCATTTACTTGCTTATTTAACTAATCGCTGTACAATAGTGTACACTCAATTTGGGTTTGAATAATTTACTGCCCCTTTTTATTTGCTCAATTAAGGTAGCCAACTGACAACAATTGTGACATTCGACTCCTCATGCAGCTATCTGTTAAAATAGCGGCCCATATTTTCAGCCATCGATAAATTTCAGATCTCAGCTATCGTTAAAAAATGTAGATTCCCCGTGTTAAAATGCACTAAAAAGCGGGTTCAAAAACAGCATCATTTGTTCCGGTGCCCTTCAATCAACATAGACTGTTTGCATTTACTTGCTTATTTAACTAATCGCTGTACAATAGTGTATAATCTGTTGAGCTTTGAATAACTTACATCCGTGTGCGATTGTTTAACAATCATTGTCAACTCTACCCCTTTTTGTTTGCTAAAATAAGGTAGCCAACTGACAACAATTGTGACAATCGATTCCTCAGCTTTCATTTAAAATAACAGCCCATAGTTTCAGCCATCGATATAGTTTACAAATATCTCAGTTATCATTAAAAAAGGACCTCTTGTCAAAATGTACCAGAAAGCGGGTTGATAAACTTTTTCATTTGGCATTGAATTTACTTAAACTGTTTTGTGTATAATCTATCGAAAAGCTATTTTTCAGTGCCCTTCAATCAAAATATACTGTTTGCATTTCTAAAAATATAAGTCACGTCTCATGAAAAAAAAAATTCTCAGCGAAGGTTTTTTCGGGCGAATTGATTTTGTAGAAAGAAATGAGAATAAATCCCTTTGGTAGTTTGAAATCAGGCCCTGTTTACCGCAGGCAAAATTTATAGGCTAAGGATAACATGCAACTAAGAGAATTCCGCGTTTTTGCCTCTAGCAATAAATTATTTGCATACACTTTGTAAGGCCCATGAATACTATTTTGGCCATGCGTAATATGCAAATTATTAAAAACTGCATCGTCATAGTTTTAATAGCTGCAATTTGGTGCCTCCAGTATCAATAAAATCTTCAATTTTAAAACAGTCAAGATCGCCATTCTTATGATTGAATTTTTTACAGAAAATGGCAAGCGAGTTCTTATGTTTTGCGTTAATGTTTGGCCAATAATATAATATGATCACTGACCAAATTCAATTACCTTAGAGTTTAAGCAAAACCTTTACACCATTTTACTTAAGAGAAAAGACATCTTCGTTTCAAGTTTAACCATTTTACACTTAGTGCTCTCTTTTTGCTTCTCCCGATAATGTCCCATCTAGCTCATAATTTAAACAACAATTATTTCCTAGGTTGTTTATGTAAGTACACACATTTTCCTTGTTACAATAGGTACCTTGAAAATAAAGGCAGACGCGCACTTTTCCAAAGTATGTTATTTGATTGGACAGTCATTTTTTGTTCGGTTTATTTCTCTTATATTTTGATTTAAACGGTTTGGAAAGGTTCGATTAAATTTCGTTATTTCTGCATGCTTCTATGAAGGTCTTTCTTATTGTGGCGACTGCATAGTGAGGCATGGCAGGAGTTGCGTTGTCATAAATTTGATTTAAAACTGACTAGCGGCCAACAGAAGGGGATAACTAGAAACTTTGTTAAGAGTCTGCCCGTGAGAGAACAGGGCAGAACCATGCAACAGGTGATACAGCTCATATCACCGATTTCGCCCAAACTTAGCATAAATGTTGGGTATGGTGAGCTATTTACTGTGACAAAACATCAACTCAAAATATTTTATTCCCTTCAAGTTATGGCACCTTTTGCAAAAATGGCCATTTTTCACTAATTTATGCATATTTAATTAGCTGACTTTGATTGACCAGTTCCACAAGAAAAAAAGACTTCTGAAAATAAAATTCACTGCACTATATTCTGTGGTTATTAGGCTTTAAGTACAATAATTAACTTTAACCGTCAAATTTGATTTCTTCTCCTCAAACGGTCTTTTGGAAGGTACACATTTCGTACTGTTGGAAATAGCCTTTAACTAGTGCCCAATATCTCCCATGAGCAACAACTTATATACATTATTCTTACATGGGTAATGAAGTCCATCATTAAACTTCACAAAAATGCCACAAAATGTCTGGGGACTTCAATATTTTATTAGTATTGAGGAACTAAACACACGTGACTTAACGATTTCTTGCTATTTCATCAAAATTCACCGAAACACAGAAGCCATTTATTTGCCTCAATTTGGCATAAAATCGGTACGAAATAGCTAATCAAGCATAAATCTATAGATAACAATCAAAATATTGGCGAAGAAAAGGCAGTTAGGACATTTTTCGGAGCGTTTTCAGAGCCATATAATTCGGCAATGTTGTGATATAGCAAATGTAAAAATAGCAGCGAAAGATTTTCTTCACAAGCTCGCTCAATTCAACATTTAGGCACATCAAAGTAAAGAAACAAGAAAGTAATACTACATACATGCCACTTATCGACACACAGATGCTTTCTTTTGAAGAATTTGTTCTTCTTCGCTGCACTTCGATTCTTTGATCGATCTCAATTGACATGTACTGTTGCTTTGAGGCGCGCTGAACTTAGTCAATCCATCGTGGTTCATCCTTCGTGAAAGGTGTAAACAGGTTGTAAATAAAGTCATTCAAAGAGCTGTTCAAAGTTCACGGAAGGACACTTGTCTCAGCCAGTTTGCATGAAATTTAACTGGAAAATAAACAGCCGCCATTTCGCCGCCATGTTGAATTTCTACCTTTGAGCCTGCCGTTTCAGTCAGCGGTACGGCTGTTCACTGGGCATCACGCGTCCATCACGCGTGACCACACGCGCGATCATTTGCTTTTCCTCCGCGAGTGATCGTTGGATGCGTTTGTGATGAAAATGGGAATATTTTCAAATTGTCATAGGGAAAACAATTTCCTCCGCTACAGCTTGACGTGTTTACCGCAATGTGGTGCTGAACGAACTCTAGGGTGCTTACCATCTGTTGGAGAGAACCGGTTGGAATGACCACTGAAAAATGGAAAGGCTTCTTTCCAAAATTAGCAAACTAACCGAAATAGATGTCGCTTACCATTTGTAGCTCAGTTTCTTGTTATTTCTTTCCGTTGGTGGGAGACCTGAAGGATAGGAGACTAGAACTGGGAAACCTTACAAATGGTAAGAAAATTTCTGACGTTCCGTCAATCTCCGAAGAGATTTTCCAGAAAAAATACTGTTCCATTTGACTTTCACCGAAACAGAGTTCTTGATTTTTCTGTTCAACGGTCGGCATGCACGGCAACCAAATCAAAATAATTGTTTATGTTCCAAAATGACGCTAAATGGCGGTATTAAACTGCTCCGACGTCTCGGCAATACTGCCTTTTTGGGGGGTTGCACCCTGAAGAAGGCAGTATTGCCGAAACGTCGGAGCAATTTTATACCGCCATTTAGCGTCATTTTGGAACATAAACAATTATTTTTAGCATAAAAGACGCTACACAGTTAAGAAATCAAAATGTCAACGTCTCCCAGTTACTTTCCAGACATTTGTATTTTTTTATTGCTTGTTCAAATTCCCCTCCCCTGGCGGAAATAGTGATTAATACCGCGCATAACGATTACATTTTTTGACCAAATTTCCCTACCCCCGGGGCATAAATGGGAAAAAATGAATAACTCAGCAAAATTGGAGAATAACGTTTACCACGGGATAAATCACTATACGGTGGATAGCGAGGTAGGTTTTGTAATCGTTTCTTGCGCAAGTGCTTTAGTTGGGGGAGCGTCTGTGCTGAACTGAACAAAGTATTCACGTACGAAATGCCTTTAGCGACGCAGTCTATATGGTGCAGCAAATATATACATATATCTATAAAGGTGTGAATGTAGAGAGAGAAAACAACAAAGAATAAAACGGGTTTCCCTCGCGTTGACCTCGAAGAAGACAGAAGACTACCTGTGCTGGTTGAAACATTAGCTAATAAGTTTTGCCGTCTTGCGTAGTCCTAGTCTTGCAATAAATTTGTTTAGTTTTAATGCGGGGTTTAAGCTCTCTACAAGTCTCTCTCTAAGTCTCGTCTTCGCATCTTTGTAACTCACATAGCCACTTAAATTGAGTCGGTGATGAAGAAAATTATCATTTGAAGCCGCAATTCGTCACTTGCAATGTGGGCATTCAGGAGGAAAAATTTGTCCCCATAAAAGTCCTTTTCTAAAACAAATTAATAAAACTGCAGTAATGACGTTTATCGGTAAATGGACAGATGGAGAACTTTGTGGGATCCCGAAATAGAGTGGGTACAAATTAAGTCTCCTAGCTGCCAAAGTGTAATATAATATAGACGATTTGAACAGAAGGAATAGATGTACACAGGCCAGGCTGACAACCTGACCGCCATTTCTTCGAATGTCCATATTCACCCCCTCCCCCACCTCCCAAAAAAGACATAAACAACAAAAAAAAACAATAAACATACTAGTTTTAACCTGATATAAGATGGAAAAACTTGCTCTGATTATTTAATGGTTTCCGACATTTCAGAGCTCAATTGCAGAGCATCAGAACATTACACTGCATCCAGTGTATTTCTCTTCAACTATTTATCAAAAAAATTCAATGGAGAAGTTGAAAAAAATTCTCACTTTTACAAGAAACGCACACTACTTATAAGGCTAAGATCAAGCCCCGGTTGTTCAGAGGGTAGATAACACCATCCGCTACTTATTCCGACGAAAACAAACATTTGCGGAGGAAAAGCAAATGAACACGCGTGTGTATAGCTGTGTATAGCTGTGTTGGGCTATGTATAGGCGTGTATAGCTGTGTAGGGCTAGGCTATGTATCCCCTCTATGAACATCCCTATATAGGATTTAGTCAAACAACTATATGATGACTACACTACGTACTTGCCCAAGTGTACGGCTTTACCGCTGACTGAAACGGCAGGCTCAAAGGTACAAATACAACATGGCGGCTGTTTATTTTCCAGTTAAATTTATTTCATTCAAACTGGCTGAGACAAGTGTCCTTCCGTGAACTTTAAACAGCTCTTTGAATGACTTTATTGACAACCTGTTTACACCTTTCACGAAGAATGAACCACGATGTATTGGCTAAGTTCATCGCGCCTCAAAGCAACAGTACATGTCAATTGAGATCGATCGAAGGATCGAAGTGCAGCGAGGAAGAACAAATTCTTCAAAAGAAAGCATCTGTGTGTCGATAAGTGGCATGTATGTAGTATTACTTTCTTGTTTCTTAACTTTGATGTGCCTAAATGATGAATTGAGCGAGCTTTTGAAGAAAATCTTTCGCTGCTTTTTTTACATTTACTATCACAACATTGCCGAATTATATGGCTCTGAAAACGCTCCGAAAAATGCCCTAACTGCCAATCTTCGCCAATATTTTGATTGTTATCTATAAATTTATGCTTGATTAGCTATTTCGTACCGATTTTGTGCCAAATTGAGGCAAATAAATGGCTTCTGTGTTTCGGTGAATTTTGATGAAATAGCAAGAAATCGTTAAGTCACGTGTGTTTAGTTCCTCAATACTAATAGAATATTGAAGTCCCCAGACATTTTGTGGCATTTTTGTGAAGTTTAATGATGGATTTCATTACCCATGTAAGAATAATGTATATAAGTTGTTGCTCATGGGAGATAATGGGCACTAATTAAAGGCTATTTCCAACAGTACGAAATGTGTACCTTCCAAAAGACCGTCTGAGGAGAAGAAATCAAATCAGGCGGTTGAAGTGAATTATTGTACTTAAAGCCTAATAACCACAGAATATAATGCAGTGAAATTTATTTTCAGAAGTCTCTTTTTCTTGTGGAACTGGTCAATCAAAGTCAGCTAATTAAATATGCATAAATTAGTGAAAAATGGCCATTTTTGCAAAAGGTGCAATAACTTGAAGGGAATAAAATATTTTGAGCTGATGTTTTGTCACAGTAAATAGCTCACCATACCCAACATTTATGCTAAGTTTGGGCGAAATCGGTGATATAAGCTGTATCACATGTTGCCTGGTCCTCTTATGGATACACTCTTAAGACGTTTTCTAAAAAAATAACTTAATTTTTGACAAGTGCAAAAAAAATTGTATTTTACAATAAAAAGTGAAAGAATGTGTCTTGGAAGTAAAAGCTTTAAGGAATGTCCATCATTTAAGGTGTAGCGATGAACATCACTCCATATTCAGTCGCAAGGAAGTGTACTCAGTATAAAATAAAACAAGGGGAACTTAGAAGTCATTTTGATTGATCTGACTACAGAACGAAAAAAGCTACAGAAAATAATTTTTCACAAATTTCTCCAATTAAAGGAAGAGTTCCCCAGAAATCTTATTTTATTTAAAGGTAATGTGCAGAGGATGTACTTCTTGTAGTAATGGCATAAATGGACAAAACGGGTTACCAGGCCGCGACGGTCGAGATGGCGCTAAAGGCGAGAAAGGCGTGGTTGGTCCTGCTGGATCACGTGGTGTTAAAGGAGAAAACGGCATGGCAGGCTCACCAGGTCCACATGGCAAAAAAGGTGAAAAGGGCGTGACCGGCAGCCCTGGGCCACGTGGTGTTAAGGGGGAAGTAGGACCAAAAGGCTCGGATACTGATCACCGAAACTGGATACAGTGTGCGTGGAAGAAAAGTGACGGACGTGACACTGGTCTTATCAAGGTATGGGAACAAGTACAAAGAAAAATGTAAATCGTTATTGGACTCGAGAATATATTCTTTATTTTTACATATTTTGGTTTTCACATGACATCATCAAAACTCTAAAACCAAGAATTGCAAGACCCCTGAGTTTTTATCCTTTACTGGCTATTAGACGTCCTTAATATAATATCTTGTTGATAGTTTTTAGCTCGATAGCATTCGCCGTACGCGCGTCTTTAAGATAGACATTGATTTCCGGCCGCCATGTTGGAACCCAAGCAGTTGGGCTCCAACTTAGCGTTTACATACTGTGCTCTTTAAATTTGCGTGAAACATTTTGGCGGATGACTCGAGTACGGAATAACGTACAGACCTAAAACTTGGACAAGTAGTTTATACCTGTATTATTCTTGATTTTTTTTGACGCAATAGTTTCGGGATTATTTTTCGCGGCGTGACAGTGAAAAGGACCTATATAAGAGCAGATCTTATCAAATGAATTACTAAGAGTTGACAATCTCCAAGCCCGGGTGTGAAAACCTAGTTCTCAAAGGCGTTTTATTTGTTTTTTGAACCGCAAAGATGAACTCAAGAACCCAATAGGTTTTTTTTTTTACTTTAATGCTTCAGAAGACTTACATTACAGTATATTACATTTTATAACCTTAAATACATTACATTACATTACACAGTACATTATATTATATTATACGAACAAACTACATTATAAAGAACCCAATAGGTATTATCCAGGGTTAAATCATTTATATTATGACTTTAAAGCCAGTAAGTATAAACAAGCTCAAGTACAAATACATGCAAAATTAGCAAACCAAATAAAATTTGGCATGAGTGTATATGTTACAGGTCAAAATCAGCTTGAGGTTTTTTTTTTTTTTCCAAGTTTGGCCATCCCAATAAAATGTTTCGTTTCCCATCGCCCCGTCTCATGTGATGGTGGGTCGGTCGGTCGGGTAAAAAAAAAAAAATGAACACTTGAAGGGTTCTGGGTTCCAGAAAAGGCCGGGCTGCTAAGAAAGAAAGCCTAATTACAAAGTCAACTCGAAAACGTGGTCTTTTCGTTCGTTATTCCTTAACAGTCTGTAAATAACGTAGTATCGATGTTTATTAAAGACAGAGACATCACATCATACCTATTTTTGTTAATAAAACAAGATCGTGTGCTTGTAAAATGAAGTACTTGCTTCTTTGACTAGTGAATCTGGAGTTTTTTTGTTTTTTTTTTTTTGTACTATTCGAAAAAAATGGGTCGGTCGTACGATGGGAAACGAAATATTTTATTGGAATGGCCTTTCCGGGAAAACTTGGAAGCTGTGATAAACGTCGTGGAATACCACAGAATATACAGCGACTTTCTAGGCAAATGATTGGCTGTATTCTTTCATTCATGAAATAAGTTGTTGTATGTTTTAGTGTGCCACCGCTCCAAAAAAAAAAGAAGGAAAAAAAATAATAACATCAGCAACAATATTTCTGTCTCAAACAAGCAGACTAAAAAGAGCTAAAAGAAACGTCTTGACATGTTATATGACAATTTTATTAAAAAACGAGCGGACCAAATCATATTTAGTCGAATAGTTTCGTTTCAAATAGGCTGGCTTGATAGACGCAAGCTTTTACAAGTTTTCACCTATCCCACTGCGCAAGGTGCGAACACACACATCAGAAAAAAATCTCGTATTCCAAAGAAATGTCTTTAAACATTATCTCCTTAAACGTTCGAGGCCTCAACAAATCAATCAAAAGGCGAAAATTGTTCAGATGGCTTCATCAAGGAAAATATGATATCGTTCTCCTTCAAGAATCCTACAGTGACTCGGCCATAGAGGACTTTTGGCGAGCGGAGTGGGGAGGAGATATATATTTTTCTCATGGTTCGAAACATAGTAGAGGCGTCATGACTTTATTTCGACCTTCTCTAAACGTTAATATTTCAGACGTTCATTTGGGAAAAAATGGTAGATCTCTGATTATAAGCGCAAACATTAATCAAGAAGAGCTTTGTCTCGTCAACATATATGCACCAAACGACCAAACGCAGCAAGTCAACGTCTTTACTAAGCTCATGGACGTTATCCGTCGATTCACAAATGAAAAAATCATCGTCGGCGGAGATTTCAATTGCCCGCTAACCGCTCTTGACAAGTTCGGCGGAAAAGATATTCACCACAAAGACAACGTTTTGAAATCTATAGAAAATCTCCGCAATAGTTTCAATCTTGTAGATGTTTGGAGAAATCTTCACCCAACTGATGCCCGTTTCACCTGGAGCAACAGTTCCGGAAAGATAAAATGCAGGCTAGACTACTGGCTAATTTCAAAACAATTAATCAAACAAGTCGAAAGCAGTGACATCAAATCTTATTATGATTCCGACCACTCTCCGATCACCCTCTTGATCAACCCTGAAGATTCTCAGGAAAAAAAAGGTCCAGGTTTCTGGAAGTTCAACAATTCTCTTCTCGAGGACGAAGAATTCGTCAACAAAATGTCTTTCATCATAAGAAATGCTGCTCAGAAGCATAAAGCCACACTTGACAAGCGGCTCCTTTGGGAAATGATAAAAATGGAAATTCGCATATTTGCAATCCGTTTCTCAAAAAGAAAGGCAAAAGAAAAAAAAATCTACAGAATTTAAACTACTCGACAATTTGAACAATATTAACAGCCTTATTGACCAAAATCCAGAGGACCAAGATCTTCTAAAAGAAGTAAAAACCCTTAAGATTGAGCTCGATCAAATCGCAGAAAAGAAAACAAAAGGTTGTATTGTTAGAAGCAGGGCAAGGTGGTATGAAGCTGGAGAGAAATGTAATAAATATTTCCTCAATCTCGAAAAAAGAAGCTACAATAAACGACATATCACAAAATTGAAAACGTCCGAAGGCATCACCACACAAGACCCGCAAATTATTCTCAATGAAATGAAAACATTTTATAGTGATCTCTACACCTCTCAATTCCAGAAGGATACTCCTGCGCGATCTTCGACTTTTCTCCAATCTAATTCACTTCCAAAGTTAAATGAAGACATGCAGACAGTGTGTGAAGGACTAATAACCGAAGAAGAATGCTTAGATGCTCTAAAAACCTTTCATAAGAACAAAACCCCCGGAACAGATGGTTTTACGGCTGAGTTTTACCTCCGATTCTGGAACGAAATCTCTAGTCATCTGGTTCTCTGCTTTAATGAAGCGGCAGTTTTTGGCGAATTATCCATTTCACAAAAAGAGGAATTATTTCGCTAATTCCCAAAAAAGCAAAGAGCTTCTTCAGCTCAAAAATTGGCGCCCTATCTCACTTTTAAACACCGATTATAAAATAGCGACCAAATGTATAGCAAGACGCTTAGAAAAAGTGCTTCCTCACTTAATAGAAAGAGATCAGACGGGTTATATTAAAGGTAGATATATTGGTGAAAATATACGATTAATTTCAGATATTATAGAACAGTATAGCAATCCAAACAAACAAGGAATGATTCTCTTCTTAGATTTCGAGAAAGCGTTCGACTCTCTAGAATGGGAATACCTTTTCACGACACTTGAGGCTATGAATTTTGGACCAAGTTTTCGAAATTGGATTCGCACTTTTTATAACAACATTAACAGCTGCGTCATTAACAATGGCTACGCATCAGAATTCTTCACTCTTCAAAGAGGAGTCAGACAGGGCTGTCCACTGTCTGGACTACTCTTTATACTTGCCGTAGAACCACTTGCACATAAAATTCGTTTTGACGAATCAATCAGAGGTCTTCATAACGGAAATAAAACAGTTAAACTTAGCCTATATGCCGACGACACTACTTCTTTTCTGCCGGATGACAGTTCTGCTTCCAATTTATTCACCCTTCTTGAGCAATTCGGTACGTGCTCCGGACTCAAAATAAATAGACACAAGACCGAGGGAATGTGGCTTGGTGCTTGGAAAGGCAGACTTGGTAAGTACAGTCCGTTCGGAATATCATGGCCAGAACAATACGTTACAACTCTTGGAGTCGTCTTTGCTTACGATACTCTAGTTCGCCAACACATGAACTTTGAAACAAAGCTCTCTAAGCTTCAAAAAGTTTTAAATCTCTGGTCTGGTAGGCATTTAACGATTTTAGGGAAAGTAACCATTATTAAAACGTTAGCCCTTTCTAAGCTTGTTTACAGTTCTTCAGTGTTACACGTTCAATCAGATTTCATCAAAAGAGTAAATGAAACAATTTTCGCTTTTATATGGAAATTTAAGCCTGATAAAATTAAAAGAAGTACGTTAATCGGCCCGGTGAACAAAGGCGGGCTCAATATGGTCAATTTCAACGACGTCAACAAGTCCCTAAAAATTGCTTGGGTAAAACGTTTCTGTGATGAGCCTGAAAACAACTGGTGCGCCTTTCTTAATTCGTTTTTGTTAAAATATGGAGGTGCTTTCCTGTTTCAGTGCAATTTCAATCTAAATTACCTAGAGTTAAAAAACATTCCAATTTTTTATAAAGAGATTCTGTCAAATTGGCAAGAAATTCACTCAAACGACCCAGTTAATTCCACAGATTTTAAAGAAGAGATCTTATGGAACAATCGCTTCATAAGGATTTGCGGTAAATCATTTTATTTCAAATCGTGGCATAAAAATGGAATCGTAAAGGTTCGTGACCTTCTAACCGAGCAGGGAAACTTTCTATCTTTCGAACATTTTAAGGCCAAGTTCGGTGTCCGTACAACTTTTTTGGACTACGCAGGCGTGATCGCCGCAATCCCAAAAGCCTGGAAAACCGCAATCCTCGATACTCCTTCCGGTAATCAAAGAAAAACGCAAAACGTCGTAACAGCAGATAATGTTTCTGCCAAAAAAGCTCGCTCTCTGCTCGTCGGAAAGTCCTTTCGTCCACCCACTGTAGAACACCGCCTACAGAAACAAAATGTTACGGACTTGGAAGCCATCTATGAACTACCTTTCAAAATCACAATAGAAAATAAACTAAGAAGCTTTCAGTACAAATTAATCCATAACATTCTCCCCACAAACCAAAGACTATATAAAATGAAGATTAAAGCCTCACCAGTATGTGAGTTGTGTAATTATGTAAATGAAACACTAGAACACATGTTTTGCGAGTGTCCTAATGTGAAACAGTTTTGGATTATGGCAATCGAATGGTGGAACGTAAAACGCTTTGAAAATATAAATCCAAAACCTATTGAAATTCTTTATGGCTATAAACCAGGATCTTCTAGTTTTTATGCGCTAAACCACTTCTTTTTAATAGGCAAATATCACATTTACCTTTCAAAAATCAAGTCTGAAAATCCAATGTTTGAGGTCTTTATTTGTTTGCTTAAAAGTAAAATTCAATCAGAAAGAGAGATTGCTATCAGAAATGGTAATTATAATAAACATAGGAACAAGTGGACCACCCTTTGTAGCAGTGAAAACACATAATCTCTTTTGTTGTTATCCAAAGCCAGCTGCTAGCTATATTTTGTGTGTGTGTAGTTGTATACCTTTCTTTTGCGCTTCTAGTGTACTTTTTTTTTCTTCTTCTTCCGTCGTATTATTACAAGTATTGTAAAAAATTATGTGTATTAGTGTTGTCTTTATTAGTGTTTAAGTATTGTAAGTATTGTGCTAGCTGTTATTGTAAGTGTACTTATTATTGTAAGTAAGGCGTCAATTATCTAAATAAAAAAAAAAAAAAAAAAAAAAAAAAAAAAAAAAAAAAAAAAACTGAAACAAGGATCGACATTGCTCCAATGCCCTGTGTGTATGAAACTGGCTTCAAAATGAATTTAAGATAAAACAAAAATAAACTATACTTAATATATTTGTGTTATCCTTTGAAACGAGTTCTAACGGCTTTTTTACTTTGCAGGATTGCGTTTTCAACAAGACGAAAGATGATACCGCTCTACGTGTGGTTTACCAAGGTAACATCTACGTGGGTTACTGTGGTGGCTGCTGTAAGCGATGGTTCATCACCTTCAATGGCGCCGAGTGCAGCGGTCCAGTACCTATCGACGCAGTCATATGGATCAGAAATAAAGACGAAGACAACCACAGACATGGGGCAATAGAAGGCTACTGTGACAACATTCACAAGGGAAAAATCCGTGTTGGTATCAACATTGGCAACTGTCCTGGATATGGAGACTCCAATGGTAGTACAGGCTGGAATTCAGCGTCCCGCTTGATTATCGAGGAGGTTCCGAGGTCCCAGTAATCAGCTGAAAGAATAACGCTGTCTACATCAATGCATTAGGGACTGATTTAAGGCCCTATACTGTATGTATAACCCTTATGGGTTTCTGATGTGATATGGTTGGCCGGTTTTAAATTTGTTGAACAATCACTCCATAAAATGGTGAAGGTTTTTAATACTTTGCAATCAGAAACGTTATTGTAACTGATTTTGTTTTTATTAAAATCATGTATGCATTGCTTGTGATGTCTAAAGAATTGTTGTGCATTGCTCGTCTGAAGCAGGGAGGTAATCACCCTATGCAAGCCATTCTGGTGGTAAAAAAGGATATCTTTTTCCTAGTGAGAAGTTGCCTTCGGGTATTGTCTTGATCATGAAAATTCAAATTTAAGATTAGGGGCTTTTTCGAACTTCAAAGAATATGAAAACTGCCATGCATGTTCACTAGAAAAGAAGTATCAAGGAATAGCATGAAATAAAGTTAGCATGAAAGATGTTATATATTTTGGAAAATTGTCAATTTTGGGTTAAATTGAACAAGAACAAACGTTCACTCTCACGACGTCTATCGGTCTTTTAATTCCAAATTTTCAGGATTGTCGCCAACTTGACCAAATTCTCACGCTTTATACCAACAAAAACTTTCAAATATTAAGTTCAGAGATTTTCGAGAATCTCTGAAACAGCTTTATTTACAGCGTAACTTGTCGTTCACCCTTTCTGTGACAAACGCAGGAAAAAAATACAAGTTGCTAAGACTGGACGATTGTGCAAACACCATCATCGACGGAAGCATGTGTTCGAATTATCTTCGATGGTGAAGAAAATGTAACATCCTGAATATTACTTACTCAATAAAAACAGATTTTATCGTTTAATTGATTTCAAAGAAGGTCAACCTTTTACTGATGAAAATAAATTATATCCATAAACATATCTGTACCAACTGAAATATAGCCGCTCTTTTTTTTCTCTCTCTCCTGCAAACGGACTTATTCATTTTTTCTATTCCTGCTAACAGAAAGACCATCTATATATACTCTACATTTTTGTTCAATCTCAATTACTCAATCAACAATAAAACATGAAAGATAACGGTCTTTTGATATACTTTGTTTATCCTGGAAGTACCATACAGCAGTTTGCTCGTTCAAAATCCATACTTTTTCATTATAACAAGATGTTCGATACACACCGAACGTAAAGGTAGTTCTTTAAGGTGGTTTTAATTGATTTTGCTGAGAGGTAGAGTAAAAAGAAGCTCTATAATCCGCCATATTGGCTCCTTTCACATTCGATCGAAATCGGCCTTCTCCATAATTTCCAAAGTAAAAATTAATAGAACTTTGAAACATCCATTTCGTAGTAAGGACTTTATATCGTGATTGCGTGCAAAAAGGTAACCAAATCGGTAAAGTGCCATGGCGGCGACTTTTCAGTTGATATTGCTCGATTCTAAAATAGTATGACTCTTAACTCCTTCGGGGAGCTGTAGTTGTAGCTGTCAGAAAGTGACAGACTCTCAGGCGTTTGCGATAAAATCTAGAAGATATTTAAAACATTTTCTGAGATGTGATGTGCAGTTGAGTAGAAGACCACGGGTCTCATTTCTGCGCTACCTCGCTTATCTGATATCACATGTTATTCGTTATTCCTTCGTCGAGATGAAAATAGTTGCAATTTCTTCTGTTTTGTTCCAACTGCAATGTCTGCTGTTGCCTGCAGAATGTGCTGTGTATGGCAAGAAAAATGTCTCCACTCCTGCTAAGGTAAGGTTTCACTGCTAGAAAGAAAGAGTAAAAATCATTGAGACACTGACCTAATATAGAAGCTTATAGTGATCGCGACAAATCAATGTTTCAAAGCTCAACATTCAGTAGCATATTTGTTGAATTTTCGACAAATTTCATCAAGCTGCGCTTTAAAAATTGTCGAGAGTTATTCTTCTTTTCCGATGGAACAAAATTATTCACCGAAATGGTAGATTTTTTTGCAAATGTATCTTGAAATATCTCAACTGACCGTATCTAGATTGCTGGCTAAAATTTGGCTTTTCTTAGGTTGTTATGGGCATAGAACACAGTTTTTTTTACTCTGAAAAATACTACTACCGTTAGAGTAGTATCAAAATGTAGCGGCATAAAACCGATGTAAATTGAGCAACGTGAAAATGAGAAAAGCGACCAATTATACTGCTAATTGAAATAGTTTCAGAAATTCATAAAACTACTGAGCAGGCTTCGAAAAGGCGACAGAAATACCTTCAGCTAAAACTTCTGCTCAAAAAATTTTAAAGGATATATTTAGTTTTTTTTTTTCAGAAACTGCGGAGATCGTATGAGTTCAAAGTGTAGTTGAAAAATGTGGTGAAATTTTCGCGGAACGAAATCATATAAAGGATGCCTGAAGTAGTTTAGGAAATTTCTAAAATAATTTTAGTTCAGAGTGTAGCTGAAAGGCTATGGGAAATTTCTTCAAAAATTACAGCGACCATTTCAGGGAGTTAATAAAACGACTTTAAAAATTTCACAGACTTCCTTTTGGATGGTCACTCAGCGCTTCTCGGCCCTGCACGCGTGACGACCTAAACATCTGAAACAACGGCTGCGAAGGAAAATATTGTTCGTGATCAACACTTTGCTTGTTAGAATAAAACTTTGTAGACCTTGTTTTAAAAAGAACCCTGTGTAAGCAGTACATTTAAAAGAAAGGTTTTCTATATCTTCAATATCACGATGCGTGATTTTAAACACGAAGCAATGCCAATATATTAATGAGGCTGAGATGTGCAGCATATCAGGCACAAATTTCAGTGAGACACTGTTGCTCAAAATATGAACCTAACAATTTAGTTACCATGGTGACATACTAGCTTCCAGATCATCTCGATGCTAAACGCTTTTCTGATCCATTCTGGCATTCTTTTTGATATTTACCAATGATGCTTTACATGCGTAATCTGGCAAACATTTAAAAGGATTAGGCTGACGTCTTGCTCGGGTTTCATTTTTTCCGAACTAAAAATTCTAAAAATAATTCATATTAAAACAAGTTGGTGGGGACTGGAAATGAGTGGATTACCATGGTAACATAATTTAATTATAACTGTAACTGTGTCACCTCTAGAACTATTAGTCTGGCAAGTTTCATTGGTCTTTGCAGAAATTTTGGTATTTGACACAAAATTGGGTCGAGTAGTATAGATGACGTCATCAGTTCCATTAATTGCATATTTTATAATTTTTAAGCTTAAATATCTCCGGAACTAAAATATATATTTTAAATCTTTCGTTACATTTCTCTATGAAACGCCTAAAAATGCAAGGGATAAAAATTTCATCATAGTAGCACTATAAGATAACAATTTGATGATTAAAACTGGTGAAAAGAAAACCCTGCCAAGCTCAACAGTGGTACGCATTCTTTGTTTTTTTTCTGCATCCCTCATTAGCGCCTCGTTATATTACTATTTTCTCATTGCATGATGGTATTATTAATTTTGCTAACCCGCTTTAATACTTCCACAGATTCCAAACACGTGTCTGCGAGGACCACCCGGCCTTCCTGGCAGCAATGGTATTAATGGACGTAACGGTGTGAATGGACAAAGCGGGTTACCAGAGTAGTATAGTGATTGGGGGTACGAGACCAAAAAAAAATATTTTTTTGGATCTCTTACACCCCAATCACTATACTACTCCAGTGCTGGATACAAAAATGGAAATCAAATCTCAGATCCGAAAACTGATCAAATCTCAGATCCGAAAACTGAACAAATATCAGAACAAAAAATAGAATCAAACATGGAATCAAAAATGAAATCAAAAATGAAATCAAAAATAGAATCAAAAATGAAACCAAACCTCGAAACCAAACTGAAAACCAAAATGGAATCAAGTTTGAAAACCAAAATGAAAAAACCAAGCCTTAAAAACCAACCCTTGCTAAACCCTTTAATCAAAATAAAAAAATCTCTTATACTCTTTTTAAAATTTTGAAATCAAGGTGCGTTTTAAAATCTCTTATACTTGAAATCATAATGAAAATTATTGCTTTATATTATAATGCCCGTAAGCATAACTTGTTAAGCCATCATCAAGTATATACCGTTTATCATCAAAACAGCTCAGTGATATTTTATTAATCTCATAGCTTCCAAGTTGATGGCCTTGACTTCTGATGGTTTTCATAGTATGATGCATCTGTGTTTTATTGAATAAGGTCTCTTTGTAGTTTTCATGTGTGATATCTTTTTTGATAACGGATTTCTTGATTCCTTTGGCAGTCTTTCCTACTTGTAGATTGTCTTTAATATAAGAATACATTTTTGATCGCAGACCGATGAATTCTAAAATAGGAATAAAAGAAGCTTCATCTTTGAATTTACCAATGACTTTCTTGTTTGTTTTATCAAAGAATGGTGATTTTTCAGGGTAGTCGCTGTTATCGAATTTCTCTTTATCATTAAAAAAGTCTTTATATACATCTTCAGCCTGAATTTCATAAGTTAAACTGTCTGTATCTGTAAATAGTAGTTTGGCTTTGTTTCCATACTTCTTTTTTATGTAGTTATAATGGAAATCATACATTAGTGTTTTGCTTAAATCTAATATAACCATTCCTACATATGAAGGTCGATTGAGGGTTAATGTTTCTTTGATTTTATGGACAGCTACTAAGTTTTCATTAAATATTTTGCTACTGACATATGTTGGTTTTGAAGCTAACTTTGATAATTTATTTTTATTAGTCACTAACCTAACGTCGACTCGCTTCCTCAAATTCTCCATGGTTTTGCCGTATACTGAATTATTCATCAATTTAAAAAAGTCTTTTTCAAAAGCGTTTTTAGAATTTTTACGTTTTTCAGTATTGTAATCGATATATTGCTTCAACCATGGGGATTGATTAAATTCTAAAACTCGATAGACTTTTGTGAGCTTTAATCCTAGATCTAAATACAACTGAAGATTCCTGTGATGTAATACATATTTTTCTTTATTGTTTAATGTAGGCATCAGTTTATATACTAAACCTGATGATATATTGTATTTTTTAGCAATGTTTTTGCAATAATCCGATAGCATATTTTTAGTCACCTTTACTTTTTCTGGCCCCAGTGGGTATGAATTATGAAGGTTATGTAGTTCATTAGGATACTCTAGATCAACTTCTAAAATTAAACCCTTATTAGAATCTTCTTTGTACTTAGCTAAGTTTGTTTCATCTATCTGTTTTTGTGTTAACCATCTAAATCCACCTGTTGGTAAATATTGACTCATAGCCCAACCATAGAGATTATTAGCATCAAGATACATGATATACTTTGAGGCTGAATTTTCATCATATTTTTTCATATATTTGTTATTAGCTATCCCATATCGATGAGCTATATACGATATACCTCCCCTCATTCCTTGTTCGATGAATTGGTACATATCAACGTCAGTCATTAGCTCTAATTTGATATCAGTCATTTTAAGCATAGCATCCCACGATAAACCGGGGCTTGTTAAGTAATGACATGGATCAAGTTTATAATATTCTTGGCATGTTTTTCTAAAGCTTTCGAACACATCAGCAAGCAATAGGACATCTGATTTTAGATATAAATCATGGTACTCACCCATATTATTAATCTTAAACATTTTCCACACATTTTTAACATGTTGATAGTCTTCATCACTGATATGCTCATTATTCAATATGCTGTAGAAGTCTTCTTTTTTGGGTAGTTTTTCATTAAATTTGTCAAAGCTATCCATATAGTCATAAGGATATATTCCTTTTCTTGACATTAGATTGAGTTGCTTACTCTTGAATATTTCAGAAGTATATTTTAGTGATTCCTTAGGTAGATTACTAACCAGCTTCTCAAGACTAGAACTCATGAATTGGAAGCTATCGAGGAAGGTTAAATGAGTACCAAGCATAAAGGCCATGTATTTTTCCATATTGTTGGGTATAGCATTGATATTCATCTCTTTGATCTCTCCTTTTTTATTTTTGTATGTATGGTTCTTAACAATAGCTCCGATCTCTTGCATTATAAAGTGACTGTCATATCCCCTTAGATTATGAAAAATGACTGGTATTTTAATTTTATCAGGCTCTATTCTTAATTTTAGATTGCATTCTTGGTGTGCTGAGCCTCTGTATTTACCAGTAATATGACAATGGTCTCTGACTCGAATATCTTTTTCAGTATATGCTTTATCACAGATATGGCATTTGTTTGCTTGTTGAAATTCTTCTTCATCATCTTTGGTTATTTTTAATGGTTTGTTGAAATGTTTTTTTATTGTATTTTTACAATATTTGACTTCTTCTAGCATCTTTTCCATGAATTTATAAACAGCATTCTTACCTCTGTATATCTGCACAGGCTTGCTATATTGGTCATCGTAACAACAAACTACTTTATAACCATATCCACAGTCTGTATGCTTTTGGTATGCCTCTGTATATGATTTATCATCATTAGGCTTGCATCCAGATACCTTGTATAATAAACTTTCAAAATCGGCATATATATTGAATAACACTTGTTGTTGTTTATGGTAGTTGTTGAATTTTAGTATATTATTGTCTTTTGTTGGCATTTTAATAGCTTGAGTTCCGTTTACTTGTATGCAATTTTCCTTATGATCGTTCAATACTCTTTCAGAAGTAAAGCACTGCAGACAATGCATACAGAAGTGTTTTCTTTCTCGGTGTTTAGTCTGGTTGTACATAAATTTGTTAAAATCTTTAATCAACACATAATGATTGTTTTCATTTTCAGTTATCAATAATAAATTCATCTCTTTATCATATTTTTCTTTTGAAATAAAGATGGGAAATGGCTGTTTGTCTTCATAACCGAATACATTGATATTGATTTCATTCTGTTTCTCGATTTTGTTAAACTGCTTTATATTCACGGGAAAATTAATTCCATCGTAATTTAACTTTTCAACATATGCCTTATCAGATTTTTTAATCCTTTGAGGGTATTTATCTTGCGGATTTAAGCATCTGATATGACACCAACGAAAGCACTCATTATCCTCATTTTTCATGTTAATCAATCCTTTTGAACTATTTCTAAGTTCTGGTGGTAGCTGAATATAGGAGGAGCCTTTTATTGGTTCATATTTTACTATATTAATATAATGACCATCAACTGATTCAATAGTCCATCCTGAACCTTGACTAACCCATTCAGCTACGAAATTTAATATCATTTGTTTAGATGCTTGTAGTGATTCTTCGATCTCTTGATTATTAATTATGGTCTGTGCTTTACTGTTGAAATAAGCGGTTTTATATATTACACTATCTTCAGACATTTTAGTGAATTTTACCTTAAGAGTTTCAGCAAATTTGAGTCCTTTCATGGCTGATAGTTCTTTTATGATATGATATTCAACAGCTTTCCTTGTGTTTTGTAGTTGTAATAACGGGTCTTTGTTGTGTTTTATACCAATTTCGAAAGACTTTGTGTAGCCTTTTAGAGCTCTGCTGACTTGTTCTATTTTAGTCCTTGGTAATGGAACTGGTTTTTTTGGTTTTATAGTCCTAGGCTTTGGTGTAGGCCTATAATCATCTCTAAATTCAAGAGGTGGTTGAATGATATTTTCCTCATAATCATCAATCATCTGTTTAACACTCTTACGAGGAGTTGGGATTGGTGGTCGTTGTTTGTAAATATTAGGTTGGTTTGCTTTTAGTGATAATATCATTTTTATAAGATCGGTTTTCGATAGCTTAGCTAGATCTGATTCGTTCATATTATTAGATGAGATATTTTTATTCATATTAATATTATTAGAGAATATATTTTTAAATAATACGAAATCTTGTGAAATCATATTATTTTTGAGCGGGGTTTGAGAGCGGGTTTTGAGAGCGGGTTTTGATAATTTTTCTGTTTTCATTTTTTTATACTATATGAAATTAGTATTTCTTTAAGTGTTTATAGTAAAATTATTTTTTTATTTTTTTTTAATTTCATGTTTTTGAATAACTAGATATATTTATATATTTAGTCATTGTTAAAGTGCATGAAAGTGTTTTATTGTGTATTGTTATTATCAATTATTTCAAATCTATCATCATCTTCTATTGCTTTGATAACAGCATTTTTGATATGTTTTTTTGACTTCAAATGTGTCCATTTAGCTGCTAATGAACTATCGTAATTGCATATATCGCATTTCCATCGTTTATTTAACATATACTTAGTCTTTGAATTTTTGATAGCGTTTATTCTATCAGCGTCGTTATCATACTTTAAATTTCTTCCCATTTTCTCTTATTATACTATAAATGATATTTCTTTATATCTTTTACTATAAATATATTGTGCGTTTAAAAATAACCAGTAATAAAATATTATTGGTTGTCATCAACAACAATAACAGTATCATATCAATACTGTGTAACCAGCCTTATAGCCTTCTTCAATATATGTTACATAACTTGTCTTTATATATGTGACTGTTATAGTGCGTTTAGATATAAACAGATAATTATTTTCTTTAATATATATATAGAATGACTGATATAACATTAAATATCAAACACCTTTTAGAATCTGATCAAAGCTCGAATGATATAGCCTTCATTAATAAAATGTATTGTATTCAGAGCATCCTTAAAACAAATATTTGTATTATTAAAATGCTATCTTCAGACCTTAACAGCAGATCTGAAATATCAAATGAACACAAAAATCATGTACGTTTAGAGTGTATACCTAAAAACCAGAAAAAACGTGGAAGGCCACGTAAAACATTAAATACATAATTATTCAGTTTACGGTTTTAGCCATAAGTTATAAATGATTAATGACTAAACCATTGACCGAAAAAACCTGCTGACGCGTCAGCAGGTATTTTAATCTGGTGTGATTTCTATTGACCAATCATATTTCAACAAGTAAAAAGTTTTTTATATATAAACTTTTTGAGTAAAATTTACTCAAAAAGTTTACTCAAAAAGTTTACTCAAAAAGTTTACTCAAAAAGTTTACTCAAAAGGTTTACTCTAAAATTTACTGCCGTGAAGTTATGTGTGTTATATATATAATGGTTTGTAATTCTGAAATCCACGATGAATTAAAAATTTTAAAAGAACCTATATGCCCTTTATGCGATCAACTATTGATAGAAGGTAACAAGGATGCTTTTACGCCATGCTGTAGTAAGCAGGATATGTCAAATCAAAACGGTATAAATGTTTGTATTAATTGCGGTTTGGTTCATGGTTCTATTTATTACAATGAGTATTTTGATTTTTACGAGAACATACGCAAGATATGGCGTAAAAGCATCTATCATCGTAAATACCATGTTGAGAATGTTTTAAACGATTTATGTATTAAAAATGGAGTTCAATTGACTAGTGATCAAAGGAATCGGATTTATAAAGTGCTTAATATTATCGAATCCGCTATTCCTATTGTAAACAAAGGTAGAAAAAGACTTATATCAACCAAATTCATAATTAAACAGCTTTTTTTGATGATGAATCTACCTTGTGAATTTATCAAAATTAGCAAAAGCAAGAAAACGTTAGCCTTTTATCAATTGTATTGGAATGAGATTTTAGAATTAAAATTTGGCGAAATAAATCGGATCATCCAATAAATTTCTTATCATATTTTCGTAGGTACTTGTCGATTATCGGACCGGTATCCGTCACATAATCGTCAATGTTCTTCATTGAAATTATGACGCTAGACGGATTGTAATCACCGCATCTCATCGTGTTTTTAATTGAGTTGAGTAAATGCTGGTAGCTCTGATATGCATATGTACTATTTTGAATTTTTAAATCGAGATTTTGATGATGCATCCAGCCTTGTATTAAAAGCGCTATTGTACTAATTGCAACCAAACTAACACCTCCTGTAGCAATACTTGATGAAATGGAGCCGGATGCAAAGAGAATAGACAATGAATTCCCTAATAATTTCCATTTTTTGAAACGTTTAACAGCCTGCTTATAAGCCCAACATTTTCGATGATATGTTTGATAATAAGCTTTCAATTCTATAATTTGTTCTTCAGTCAGTTCGCTTGATATATGGTTCCATGTAAATATGCATTTTCGATGTTTAGTCATATATATTAGTTATATATGATTTTTTTGTTTTATCATTTTGTCATTTTAGCATTGCGCTTGTTCTTTATTGTGTAATACAGCTTCCTTATGTTTTGAATTAATCTCTCAATAGAATCAATAATATTGCTAACCAATTTCACTGTTTTCATATAATTTAATTAGATAAAATCGTTGGAGTTAGATAATTTATTCGAAGAATACAGCCTTTGTTTTATCTAAATATTGGATTTTATGATACTCTCTACCGTTTATCGGATATGCAGTTTTACTAAAAGCGATTCTTTGTACATAGTAATCTGAACTGATTTTAATGTTGGATGCATTGATATTAAACCCAGACAATGTTTGATCAATACTCATAGCATTATTGCAAACAGCGATTCTAAATTGATTTCCTATTTTAGTATACCAGAGATTCAAATATTTATCAAAATATGTTCCTCTTATTTGCTCTTTATATGAATCTAGATCATAATCGATGAATAGCTTATTATGCTCAACTTTAACCCACGGAAAACTAAAACTATCACCCTCGATAAATTCAATTTTAATCCTTTTATTATCACTGGGCTTATAGTCATATTTAAATGCCATATATATAGTCCAGTCATTGGATTCAGTGATATTTTCATTTAAATTAATTTCGAAACCACTCATAAAGCCGTTTTTTGGATTAAAATCTTCTAACAATTTTGTGGGATTAAAGACAAGACCATTATTTAATCCCTGAATTACCGCTCCGTTTGCATCTGACATGATGAATTCAGATGGATCCGTTAGATCATAAAAATACTCGAAAATTTTATGGTAATAGCTGATGTTTCTTTTCTTATCCATTTTTAATTCAAGATCAGACTTCAAATTGTCCCGAAAATTTTTTAACTGTTCAAAATTAACAGCTTGGTCATTAGTAGTAGCTGGTTTAATACCATAAATAGCCTTTGTTTTCATATCAATCGATGCATTGAAAGCTATTCTATCATTTTCAACATAATATAGCTGATCGTATATCCTAGGATCAACGTTACTCTGATAACCTTTTATTCCATAAATCACGATATATGTTTGTAATTTTGGGACATATGCGTTCCCTGATTTCATCTTTAAAACGATATCAACATAGAGATAATTATTTGGATGTTGTTGATATTTATTAATTTGTGCTATTGTTCGACTATATCCATCATAAACTCGCGTAGTTGATTTGTCGATGTTGTCGATTGATGATACAATATCGATATCTAGACTATCATGATCTACTTCAGCTGGAAAAAATAGCTCGAAAACCATTGTGTATCGATTGATTGGTAAACTATATACATTGATACCTAATCTGCTTGAGTAGTAGCCTTTATTGTTGTCAAGTACCAGCTTACTGTCTACAACTTTCGTATTGATCTTATGGTATGAATTCGGATGATCGATTAAACTGCCTAACTCGATATCATTCTCTTCACTAAGTTGATTATTACTGTCAATCATTATATTATTGAAAACGTTTCCTTTATCAATAGAGGTAATATGTGAACTGTCAACATACAATTTATTTACAGCATCTGCATTCTTTTTCGGCTCTTTTAAATTATTAATGGTATGGCCATTCATATCGAGATCAGCTAACATTTTTTTACTACCGTCTATATCAAGCTTAGTATGAAGGTTATAAGCTAGGGCTGTAGTTATAGACTTGTTTGCAAATTTGCTGTCAACGTATTGTTTATCAGCCTTTGTTTGAATGCTTTTAGCCATAGCTGTACCAGTGATTTTTTTCAAATATGTATTGTCGGTATATGTTTTATCGGCTTTAAGCGCGTCTCTGGAGTCAATATATTCTTTATTCATCACGTTAGACATATTGCTATAACCTTGATCGAAATTAGGTACATTTAAAATGCTGTTAAACGTTTGTTCATTATTGGTACTAAGGTCGGCTTTATCAGCGAGTTTGTTATTGAGTTCTGCTTTGACTTTATTGTCTTCTAATTTTACGTATTCAACATTCGGTATTGATAAGTCGTTATACAACCCATCATAGTAAGCTTCAGTGTTCTGAAGTGAAAGTCCAACACAATCAAAAGTAGTTTCATCTCTATTTTTTTTTAAACAAAATTGATTAATATATCTCTTATTAATAGCACTACCCAAGTCTTTTGCATATGAATCATAATCAGCATCCACTGCAACGTCATCTTGTGTCTTTAACCCGAATATTTTCTTTTTGTCCATATAATAGTTACCATGGCTAGTCAATTTAAAACCAATTGCAGGTTTTGCACTTTGAGAATATTTAGTTGATATAAAATCATTTTCATCATTAATGTAACCCATCTATGTTAATATATTAGATTATAATATAGATTCGTCGAAATTCTTTTTTACGGTATTTTTTTGTTTGTCAAGAAATAAAAACTCATATTTTTTGAGTTTATCAAACAAATTCGGCGATATCAGATTTTCTCTAGCAATCATCTGGAGGTTATTTTTTGTCGTGGGTGGATATAGAATCATATGAGAGCAATTTAACCGAATTTTTTGCGGAACATCATAGTAGCTTTGACTCAGATATATAGGGCTAATCTTATGATGTCGACCATCAGTAAAATGGTTAGCTATTTTATCTTGAATTTTATTGTTTGAATTCATCATATCGTCAAAAATAACAACTTTTCTGTTATCATCTTGATACTCATTTGTATTTTTTATATCATCTTCACCACCAACTTCGAGCACATCATAACCTACAAAACCAGATATTTCCTGCATCAACTTTATAAGATCTTGAATTTTATCTTGATGCTGATTAGGGGTAAAAATAAATATTTTATCATAAAAGACAAGCGGTTTTCTCAACATGAACATCATTAGGTTTGATTTACCGCAATTGCTACTACCCGCTACGAGCATTCTATAATCTTCGCTTATAAAATCGCATAACTTTCTTTCGGGCTTATTTGATGATTTTCTGTCTAAATTTGGTATCTTCATTTATATTATTTAGTTATATAATATGAAAGACGCCTGAAAGACTAATGAAAGACGCCTGAAAGACTAATGAAAGACTGATGAAAGACTGATGAAAGACTTCTGGAAGACTAATGAAAGACTGATGAAAGACTTCTGGAAGACCGATAATAATCTACACTAATATATATAAATGAGTCTATTAGCTTGGCAAAAAATTGCTGACCAAAAAGAGGAAGTTGAGAATCAAATCAAGAATATTAATAATCAAATAATGTCTTCAAAATTGCAAGATGAATTAGGACAAATCAAATTCATAAAAATGTTTAAACCAGTAACATCTCGTCTCGACACACAAATTGAAGCAACTAAAAAGTTGGAAAATAAAGGGGTAAGAGAGGTTGATCCTCTTCCAGAATATCCAATTGAACCAGAAGATGGGGGTGATGAAATGCCCAATTTCGAACCACCACCACCAATTGATGAAGATGAAATGCCCAATTTTGAACCACCACCACCAATTGATGAAGATGAAATGCCCAATTTTGAACCACCACCACCAATTGATGAAGATGAAACAGAAGATGAAGGTGAAATGTCTGATTTTGAGCCATCAACAACACGGAAGAGAAAAGAATGGACACCTAGCTCTTTCAAAAAGGCTGATCAAAAGAAATTAGATAATGAACGCAAATATCTAGCTGAAGAAAGGCGTCGCGTCAACGTTTTATTAGGGAAGCTCTCAAAAAGTGGTGAAAATTTTATCAAATCAGGTAAATATGAAGGAAAGTCATATGATGAGCTGTCGGGACTATCCGAAGATTTTACAAAAAAAATTGATAGAATCGAAGATCAGCTGTTACTGACTAGACAAAAAAAGCAAAGAATGGAATACAACAAAGTTCCTTTCTCAGCTTCGGATTTACAGGAAAAATCAAAAAAATTAAAAAAGACCCCCCGTAAAACTAAATATAAGAAAAAACCAGCTATAGAAAAAGCATTATTTGATAAGATAGAGGGTATTAGGAGGGAGACAGCGCCTGATTCTGATAGAGAAGAAGATGAGTGGGAAGGCAGTGGTCTAGCCCATAATTATAAGGCTATTTATTACAGAGACCCTGAAAAACTTATTAAAAAATTGGATATAATTTGCGGAAGCATTAACGCTGGGAATACGAGTTATGAATTAAAAAACCAAGGTATTACAATATTGGATGAACTGTTAAGAGTGAAAAGAATTACAAAGCGTCTATATGAAAAAATTTATAACAACTATTTTATCTAATTTAAATATATATAATGGAAAAGCATTTAATACTTAGTTCATTCAGGGCGAAAAGACAAGCCAATAATTATAATCAGAAAGCACATGATTTTACAATTTATCTTGACCAGCCTTTATTCCTAGATCCAAATAAAAATTATGAAATGGCGTTGGACGAAATAATCAGTATGACGTATAGCTGGTATAATATTTCGGCTTCATTCACCAATAATAAGATTAGATATCGAAAAACAACAGGTAGTGATACAAGTTTTAAAAATGTTGAATTTCCTAATGGAATGTATTCATATACTGACATTGATGCTTATTTAAAAAATACAACTGGTAAAGAAGGTGATGATTATCCAATTACAGTCACGTTTGATTTATCATTATTTAGAACAATAATAACCATACAGCCAAATTATGAGCTAGATTTATCTGTATCAGACTTTAATATAATACTGGGTTTTGATAAGAAAATTTTATCAGCTGGAAGCAACATCAGTGATAAAATACCTGATATTACTCGATCTGTTGATATGATATGTATTCATTGTGATTTAACTCACCGATCATTGACAGATGAATCAAGAGATGTATTATTTTGTTTTAGTATCATAGCACAAGGAATTCGTAGATCTTTTCCTTTTACTATTGAACCGAGAAGATTGAAATTTTCACCAATTAATAAAAATAGTATTGATTCAATCAGACTATATATAACCGATTCGTATAATCGTCCCATTGATTTAAATGAAATCGATACGGCGTTTCATATCGTTATCAAAGAGGTGAATTAATCTAAACTAATAATATAAAATGAATCGAGTATACGAATGGTCAAAATTTTATAACCCTAAAAAAGGTTTATATCAATATCGTCATAAAGGATCAGGTTTAATAACTAATGATTTAGCAAATATCGGACAATATGCTAAAAAAATGGTAAAATATCTCAATAAATCACCAATAATCAAAGCACAAAAGAAAAGTTTAAAAACCGTGTTAAATAGAAGTGAAAAAGCTGGGGATCTTATTTTGAAACGATTAGCACAATTGAAGTAAATTATCTAATCTAATAATATAAATGAGTTTCAGAAGCATAGAAAATGTTGAAAAAGTTGATTATCTCCGATTCAATCTGCAAACACCCATTATTCGACCTGCAAATGGGCTATATCAGGAAAAAACAGGGTATATATTCAATATGACTGATAGGTCTAGTTGGTTTGATTGGTATAATGGGTATTTTATCGTGAAATATAAACTTGAGAAAAAGGCTGATGGATCGAACATTGCGGTCAATGCTCTAGAAAAACCTGCGCTAACGTCAACGATAAATGATAGTACCAGTATTATAAATCACATTATGATAACTTCAGGAGGTAAAAAACCTTACGATGGTAATGACCTGCATAAAATCTGTTTCATAAAAGGATTGCTTGAATTTTCTGATGACTATAGCCGTACAGTAGCTACCAATTTCAATTGGTATCTCGACGATAGAGCTGTATTAGCTGGCGATTTAAGAACAGCCCCAAAAGTAGGAGCAATTAAAAGAGCTGAATTGTGTTCACAATCAAAAGACGTATACGCAATCATTCCGTTAAATAGGTTTTCAATTTTTCAAGAACTCCGCGATAAAATGATACCACCAATGCAAATCGAACTAAACATAACACTAAATGATGATAGAGAATTTATTTATAGAGTTGCTGGGGATGAAACACGATATGTTGTTCAAGATTTTCAGTTATGGCTACCGCGTTTAAACTTTACATCAGCAGGACAAAAATTAGTGAATAGTAGTTTTTTAACAGCAACAAAATGGACATATTTAAGAGAATTTATTAAACATTCATCGCCAACAACTGCTATTTCTGGGATATATCAAATTACACCAGCTATTAAAAATGCAAAACATGTTTTTGTATATCTGCAAAGAAACAAGTCAAATAATGAATTAGAAAACCCCTTTATTTTTGATACTTTTAAAATAAATGCGGGTGATAATGCATGTACACTATCTACCTGTCGATTGCAACTTGGAAATTCATATTTTACTCCAGAACTAGAGTATGATTGTGATTTTAAACCAAGATTATATAATGACATTCAAGAATATGCATTCAGAACCAACGACTACAATACAGGAACTCAGTTAAATTTACAAAATTATTCTGAATTATTTCCTGTTATCTATTTCGATTTAAGAAATCATAAGGAATCGGTTACTGATGATCCAAAACAGTTATTGTTTCATTACAGATTGAATGTACAAGCTACTGACGATTATATGATATACGCTGTAGTTCTTTATGAAGAAAAAATTGTAATTGACAAAATTGGGAATGAACTTATTTTTATGTAATATTTAATCTAACACCATTATATATAGAGCAAGACTATGAGCACAAAATATATTTCAGCATATATTCATTTAACAGAAGGCCAAATGAAAAAGCTAGCCAGAGCAATCAAAAATTCAAGTGAAGTGAGTTTATTGATTGATAAGCATCAGATCAAAAAGAAGGGTAATACTGAGTTATACCTTACAAAAAGACAAATAACACGGCACAATAAAGTAAAAAGTGAAGGAAAAGGCATTACACTGACTTTATCTAAAGCCCAAATAAGTAAAATGCGAAGGGATATGATTGGAAAAGGAATTCAAGTCACTCCCCCTCAAGGAGGGACAGGAATGCAAATAGAATACCCTTATTATTCACCACAAATCATTAGGAAGCAAAGACCAAAAAATGGTGGCAAAATCAAACTACCAAGTAAGAAAGATGTATTATCTTACAGATCTCCTCCAGTAATAGGATCATGGGGTGAATATGATAAATTTCTTAGAACAGGTGGATTAGTGCTTCCAAAAAAAAAAATCTTAAAACCGAAAAGAAAGTAATAAAGCCAACATTTATCAAAAAAGCTCTAAGTAACAATGATCTAATGAGATGGTGTAAGTATTTAAATATTAATATCACAGGGATATACAGCAGAGATGAACACATGCCTAAAAAACATACCCCATGTATCATTAATTTAGACAGCTATGAAGGTGTTGGTACTCATTGGACTTGTTGTATTAATGGTAAAAGGAAAAATACTTTGTTATATTTTGACAGTTTTGGATTAAGTTACCCTCAGGAATTTTTATTGAGAGCTAAAAAAGATGGTATAAAAGAAATAATATATAACAACACACATTATCAACATATCAAATCAGTTCTTTGTGGCTATTATTGTCTTTATTTCCTGCATCAAGCATTGGTGTACGATAAAAAGTATCACGATATATTAATGCCATTATCAATGTCTGATACGATGTACAATGAACGTTTTATAAGCAATTATTTCAAAAATATGTAATCATATTATATATAAAATGGTAAAATCGTTTTGCGTACGTGAAAAAATACAAACTAATTCAGTTCCTAGCTCTGAAATATATGTGAGAACAAAAAACAATCGTTTAATGCTCAAATCGAAATGCGCTTCTTGTGGTATTACTAAAACTCGTTTTGTTAGTGAAAAAAAGACACGAGGGGGTAATGTCGGACAGACGATCAACAAAAAGATCGGCCAAAAAATACCCGGGTTTGCACAAATTCAGGATCTTATTGGTTACATTAGTCCGAGTACAAAAAAGGAAACATTAGATAGATTCTGGAGTGGAGACATCGCAAAAGGTGCCTTCAACACGAAAACCGGATTATTCTCAAAGAAATTCTGGACATCTCCAAGTGAACACCAAGATCCTTCATGCTCTGGTACTATTTGGGATAAGAAATCTAAAAAATGGCGAAACACATACTGTGATTAAATATCTAATGTATATATATATATATATATATGTGTAAATCATACTGTGTTTCATGTAAAAAGAATACTGAGTCAATGAATTCTAAAAAAGTCAAAGCAAAGAATGGCCGTCTTATGGAAAAATCAAATTGTTATATTTGCGGTAAAAAGAAGAGTAAATTCATAAAAGGTGGGGCTCTTGCACGTTATAAAGGCCCTTCTACTGTTGATAAAATAGCCTATGTAGCATCAAATTTCGTAACTCCATCACCTAGCTTTGCTTCAATGGCAAGACTTTTAGCAGGTCAAGCTCTCAAAGGTGTAAAAGACAATGTTGATTACTATAAAAAGGGTAAGGGTCTTGATATTCAAAAACACTTATCAAAACTTGGAGAACTACACATGAGAACACCTACTGGCAAAAAGTATAATTATTGTGGACCTGGAACTAAATTAGAAAAAAGATTAGCATCTAACGATCCTAAATATAGAGATCCAATAAACAATCTAGATAGCATATGCCAACAGCATGATATTGATTACAGTAATTCAAAATCACTAGCTGATAAACATAAGGCAGATGATCTTATGCTTAAGAGAATATCAAAAATACCATTTAAAGACCGTCCATGGGGAACAACAGGGGTACAAGCTTTAATCGCTAGTAAAAGAAAAATCGGATTGGGTATAAAAAAAAAAAAAGCCAAAAAACGTAAAAAGCCGTCGGGTGAAGAAAACTGGCAAGAAAAATTAGCTGATGAATTACACACGCAAATAAAGAGGAACTTTACTCGACGGCGTGTTATAGTTAACCATATTGATGAAATTTGGTGCTCAGATTTAGTTGAGATGCAACAGTTCAGTAAATGGAACAAGGGATACAGATATCTTCTCATGGTACTGGATGTTTTCAGTAAATATGGTTGGATAGTGTCTCTAAAAGACAAAAAAGGTGAAACTGTAACTCAAGCATTCAAAACCATATTCAAAGAGGGGCGTAAACCACAATATCTTTGGACTGATAAAGGAAAAGAGTATTACAATAAAAATATGAAGGAGCTTTTGGAAAAGAATAGTATAACACTATACTCCACCGAGAACGAAGAGAAGAGTAGTGTTTGTGAACGATGGAATAGGACAATTAAAACCCGAATGTGGAAACAATTCACTGCTCAAGGTAATACGACGTACCTCGATATGCTACCCAAGCTGTTAAAACAGTATAATAATACCAAACACTCAAGCATTAAAATGACACCTGTAGAAGCCTCGAGGAAAAAGAATGAAGGCTTAGTATATTTCAATTTATACGGTGATATGGAAACATCAAAACCGAAACCGAAATTCAAAATAGGTGATAAGGTTCGAATATCGAAATATAAAAGAAATATTTTCGATAAAGGGTACACGCCAAACTGGACCGAAGAAATTTTTACAATCGATAAGATACAATACACTAATCCTATTACTTTCAAATTGAAAGATCTCAATAATGAAGACATACAAGGAAGTTTTTATGAGCCTGAAATGTTGAAAGCAAAACAAGAAGTATTTCGTATTGATAAAGTGATCCGTAGAGATTATAAAAAGAAACAAGCTTTAGTTAAGTGGAAAGGATACAGTGATGACTTCAACAGTTGGATTCCAATCAAGGATTTGAAAGATATATAAACAATTTTTAATTTTATTTATGGAGTATATGTTAAGAGTGCCTTAAAATCAATTATCAAGTATTACACATGCAAATAAAAATATTAAGTATAATATTTTTATAAATCAGTATTTGATTACAAAAAATATTTTAGGACATACATTCATTTTAAAAAAACATTGAATTTATCAACAACTAATTTTTCATCCAATTGGTCTTCATTATAAAAAAAGGTATCAATATTTATAATACTACAGCCGTTATCAAAAAGCATTTCGACAATATCTAAATTAAACAAATTTGATATTACGTAATTAGTATCTTTATAATTATCAAAATATGCTTCAATATAATCAGCCCATGGGTTAGCACCACCATCCATAATAACTACACTCTTTGGCTGATTAAATACCATGTGCTTGAAATTAAATTCATCTTCTAAGATTTTAGCAATTATTTTAATATCATTCGATCTATCATTTTTATCCGAGGTTAAACCGATTATAAATCTTTTATCATTCATATATATATATATTACAAAGAGATTTTATTTTTATATGGTTTTATGCGTTTTTTCCTTAATGATTTTAAATTATATTTTAAATTAGTATGAATATTACTGATATAACTTTTAGTAAAAAACGCATAAAACCATATAAAAATTTCTAAAGTATATATATATATATAAATGGTTGAAGTCCGGAGATATTTTACTGAAAAGGACAAAATGGATGCAAAAAGAAGATCGAAAAGAGTATATGCTTCTAAAAAGGAATGGTTTTGTGTCATTTGTAATAATTATAACTATAAACTAGCCGGTAAATGGAGACATCTTTTAACACAAAAGCATATTAATAACAGCATCATTTACAACAAAAAATCAGATTAAATGCACTTTATAAATGATATAAAAAATAATGTATAATAAATATTATAATGACATCAAATTACATCAAAAAAAAATTTGTTGATATGATGAATATTATAGAAAAACATTGCATTAAGGACAATATACATTTCTTACAATTAAGTGAAAAGGAACAATCAGATAGATTAGCTAACATTTGTACTGATCTCGGTATTATATCAAATATGATCCTACATAAAAACATGTTCAAAAATCTGATAAAAATACAAAAATATTATATTGAAAATATAATATAAGACGTTCAGTTTAAAAGCACTGTATATAAAATTTTGAAAAAGAGTATAAGAGATTTTGAAATAAATTTCAAAAACATCATAAAACTCGGCTTCGCTTGGTTTTCCAGATTGATATTTCAGTTATGATATCAAGGCTTGTTTAAACGCACTGTATGTAAAATTTTGAAAAAGAGTATAAGAAGTTTTCAGGCTTGGTTTTACAGGCTTGGTTTTTCTAGGGTTTGAATTTCAGTTTTGGTTCTGTGATTTGATTCTAAGATTTAGTTCTCAGAATTAGATTCAGCAATGACCCAATATTTGAATGCATTTTTTTGTTCTGATATTTGTTCAGTTTTCGGATCTGAGATTTGATCAGTTTTCGGATCTGAGATTTGATTTCCATTTTTGTATCCAGCACTGGAGTAGTATAGTGATTGTGGTGTAAGAGATCCAAAAAAAATATTTTTTTGGTCTCGTACCCCCAATCACTATACTACTTACCAGGCCGCGACGGTCGAGATGGTGCAAAAGGTGAGATGGGCGTGGCAGGCAGTCCTGGATCACGTGGTATTAAAGGAGAGGCAGGACAAAATGGTACAGACGCTGACCATAGAAACTGGAAACAGTGTACGTGGAGGAATGATGACAGCCGTGACATTGGTCTTATTAAGGTAAGCTTTAATTTTCGGGAAAAGAAGTTAATACATATTTGTCATTCTCGATACTCCACTGATCTTCGCTTTAATTTTATTTCCTTGTAAACATATTGAAAAATATATTTTTACATCAAATTAAATTAGAACTTTGCGGCTATTATCAATTTAATACAATAGACGGAAGGAAAACGTTTGTATGTGACACATTTGTGCGGGTTTGGTTCGGGGATTAGCAAGCATTTTTGCCTTTGTATTAATTTACGTAATGAGGTTAATTATTTTGCAGGATTGCGTTTTCGACAAGAAGAGAGATGATACTTTTCTCCGTGTGGTTTACCAAGGTAACATCTACTTGGGTGGTTGTGGCAGCTGCTGTAAGCGATGGTTCATTACCTTCAATGGCGCTGAGTGCAGCGGTCCGCTACCCATTGACGCAGCTATATGGATCAGGAATGCAGACGAAGACAACCGTAGACCCGGGGCAATAGAAGGCTACTGTGACAACATTCACAAGGGGAAAATCCGTGTTGGTATCAACATTGGAAACTGTCCTGGATATGGAGATTCCAACGGTAATACAGGCTGGTTTACAGCGTCCCGCTTGATTATCGAAGAAGTTCCACGGTCACAGTAATCAGTTGCTTATTTAGTAGAATGACGCTCAGCAATGCATAGGGACTGAAATGAAGTAAAAAACTGTTTTCGGAATGCTTGGCATTTGTTAAAGTAACAAGTACACAAATAAACTGGTGAAGGGTTTTTAATATTTTGTAATCAAAAACCTGATTGTTAGTTATATCCGTGAATAAAACTATTATGCATTATCCATTGCTTTTTCTTTTCCTCCTCTGGAACCAGAGGCGATCACTCAATGCATGCTGATCTCTGTGAGGAGAGTGAGATTAGTGTTCAGTTAAGGAATTGTACACCATCTCCCCGGGGTTTTCGCACTATAATGGCGCAGCGAAATTATTTTGCACTGTATAGAAAGTCCGTTGCTTACTCTATCTGATGACGTAATTGTTTTGGCTGTGACGTTAAATGACGTCACATTACGCCATCTTAGATTTCACCATTTTCTTAGAAATTCAGAAAATAACGGAAATTGGTGCAAAATTAAGCCAGAATGCTTATGGAATGTAAAAATGAACAAATCGTACGATTTTGTTTCCAAAAACCTGGAAAAGAATAAAGAAAGATGTTATAAATGACGATTTGCGGCTTGACCCTTTTGTAATTATGATGGACACATGGCTGACATATCTAAATTCAGTTTCATAAGGGATAAATGAAATGCTACTGAAAAGTTCAGCATTGTGGAGTAAATTGTCTTATAAAAATTTTGGGAAAAAAATCATGGTGGGGTGGCAATCCTCCCCCGCCGCCGAATACATTTTGCAGTGCTTATAGCTTGAATATTTATTTTTCTAAAGGAGAAGTTCACTCCAGAATGGCCATTTATTTTCTGTACGCCAATAAAAATTAAACACAAAGATATGTTATTCACTAAAATTTCAGCCTCCAACGTGCGCTTTAACCCTACGAAATCTTTCCCAAAACTCGACAACTGAACGCCGCCATCTTGGAGCTGGTAACGTATGCGTGACGTCAAAGAGCTCAGCCTGAAGTTTGGCGGGGAAATTTTAATACTCGAAACTCCTTGTTCCTTCGTAGTGACTTTTGTTTGTCAAAATGCATGTTTGTGCAGCTCCATTTTGCTCAAACAGAGCTCCAAGAAATACAAAACACAAGGAGTTTTGACTATTAAAATTTTCCCGCAAAACTTCAGGCTGAGCTCTTTGACGTCACGCATACATTACCAGCTCCATGATGGCGGCGTTCCCGAGAAGTTGTCGAGTTTTGGGAAAGATTTCGTAGGGTTAAAGCGCATGTTGGAGGCTGAAATTTTGGTGAATAACATATCTTTGTGTAAACTTTTTTTTGGCGTAAAGAAAATAAATGGCCATTCTGGAGTGAACTTCTCCTTTAGTAACATATCTTCAACGTTGCAGCAGGTCAACGGATAGCTATTTTTGTCAATCTCATCTCAGTTCCTATCGAAGGTTGAAAGTTAGGGAAATATACGAAATTTAACTTTCGTGATCAGCGAACAAGAGACTGAGGAGATGTTATGAAAATGGAGAAAATTCAATTTTAATTGAATAGATTTTCATAAAAAAAAATCAAAGTCAGAAAAAAAAATCACACAAGTTGTTCTATATAACTTAGTTTTCCATATTAGCTTAAAGAAGACTGTTCACTGAAAAGCAAAACTGCTTGTCTTGGGAACTGAGTCGCTGGAATAACTTCTTTTAGTTCAATGAAGGATACATATAGATTACTTCATAGAAAGTGCGACGTACGGATTTTTATTCACGAGTTGCAAAACTTTGGAAAACGAACAAGTGAGTGTAGCGAACAAGTGAGTTTTCCAAAGTACAAAGCACTTTCTATGCTGTAATTTTTATATTATACATATCGAGAATTTTAAGAAAAACGACAATTTTTTAAGTTTTAAAGACATGTTTCGACAGAGCATCTGTCATCTTCAGTTGAATGGTTTACAAAGCACAGAGAGTTGAATAATAAGTAGACAAAATATGCTAATTAAGACAAGTAGTAACAACAGAACATGAAAATGTGTGAAATAGAAGAATAATTTTAGATTAACCTGGTGTAATTGCTGATTGAGGCAAGGTAGTTCCTTTTGAATATAAATAGCCTTCTTTATCTTAAGTTGAAAGCTGGAAGAGGCGTGAGCTAAAATATGAAAGTAATCTATTGAACACAAGGAGCGCCAACGTTCAGAATTCTGAAGGTGTTTAGAAATGTGTGAGGCCTTATCACTGGCTAAGTGCTCACGCACGCGTGTGGCGAAACCACCCGACATTTTGCCACACGCGTGCGTGAGCACTTAGCCAGTGATAAGGCCTCACACATTTTCAAACACCTTCAGAATTCTGAACGTTGTCGCTCCTTCTGTTCAATAGATTGCTTTCATATTTTAGATCATGTATGTATGACCGTTGAAGTCTCCATATCCAGGGCAGTTCCCAATTGTAATTTTGATTTGTCAACCATGTGTCCATCATATTTGACGTTGCCATGGCAACGTCATAACAGCAAACAGGCTTGGCCAAAAATCAACATTTTTAACATTATTCTTCATTTTTTTTCAGTTTTTTTTTCCAGATTTGTTTATTTTCACACTTCATAAGCATTTTGACTTAGTTTTTCATCAAATTTCGTTAATTTTGTACTTTCTAAGAAAATGGTGCAATCCAAGATGGCGGCTCTAATGACGTCACATGGCGTCATATGACGTCACAGCCAATTAAAATTACGTCATATTGTAGAGTACGCTACGAGCTCAAGCTTTCTACTTAGCGCAAAATAATTTCGCTCTGACTTAATATAACGAAAACCCAAGGGGGGCATCCACCCCCTCCCTTGTACGATGCAGGGGGTATGAATTTGCTTGTACGTCCGAGGGTTAATTTTTCAAACTAGTATACCAAATTGGTAAAAATGCTGCCAAGGAACGATGTAGAAGTATTCTTGTAGTAACTCTATGAATTGTACTTTTTATATGTGAAACGGTGTTGTAAAGTATTTTAGTATAATTTCAGAGGTGATTATAAGAATTGAAGCATTCTGATTGGTCTAGAAGCTCGGCTTATGAGGCTATAATCACCCCGCGCGAGGTGATTATAGCTTTGAAGGCTTGGTTACTTAGCCACGCCACCTTTGACATCAAGGGAAGTAAACATGGCCGCTTTCGCTGAATGAAAATTTCGTTGATTTGAAAGAAACCAGTCCAAGTCCTGGATATTTTAAACATTGGGAATTTTTCAAATTAACTACCAAGACTTTTGGACCGAAAATATTTTCAAGAGATGGTTCTCAAGGCATTAGAAATGATCGTAAACACGGCAGTTTTGGCGATCGATGAGAAACTCAGTCAGATCGATTGAGCAAACATTATTTAGTTCTCTTCTCACATTCGCTTAGAAGTCATCCACAATCATACAAGGGAACGGACATCTATCTTTCTCATTGTGTTTGTTTTGTACCGTTTTATTGCTTTAACTAAATAAATTCTGATTGCAATCGATGATTTAAACTGGTTTACACCGTATGCAGGCGAACACTTGTGTTTGCTGTTTTCTTGTTTGCTATCGTTATTTTTTTAAGTTCTTGATGATCACCTCTAAAAATTATACTAAAACAATTATTTGCCCCAGGCTCAGCAATAATCATCATCAACAATAATCACTTCGCCTTCGGCGAATAATTGTTAAGTCAAAGTCAAGTGAGATTTAATATTACAACAGGCCATATTTGTAGCGATATCAAGAAGTAAAAACATACGTTAAAGTAAAAGGAGACTTACGCAAACTGATTCTGTTTAATAAAATAATGCAAATATTAACCAAAGTTAGGAATTGCGGGCGAGATCGATGCAAGATGTTGTGAGATTAACCCTTAACATGCTAAGCGAGGATTATTCCGGGATTTGGAGGAATGGCCATTCTGCAACTTATGAGGTCACTAATTTACACGTCAGCAGATTTTTGTGATTTGCATCTTATAGAGCTAGGATAGATCTTTCCACAGGACTATCCATCTTCAATATTGACTGCATTCCGACAGAGCTAATCGAAAAAAAACACGATCAGTTTTTGGTGTAAAATTGGTGCTAAAACAGGCCAAAATACCCGTACTTGATCATGATCTCCATTCAAGGATTTTCCATTTCAGGCCAGTAGAAGGGGTGCACAGAGTAAAAGATAGAGAGAATAAGAAAGCAGAGAAAAACGAAAAGGAAAGGAGCAAGGAAAAAAATCGAAAAGGTTCAGCAAAAAAAAATAAAAAAAAAGTCCACATTTTGGCTTATGCGCATGCGCCAAACTAAAATATTGTACATTTTTACATGGAAATTCCATCAAAATCTTCCTGCATTGTCATAAAGTGCATTTTTAGCGAATTTAGAGAACTTTCGGACCGTAGAGCCAAGAAAATCGATTAACGGTTAAAAAACGCGTTTTTAGGAATAATTTCAGCATATTAAGGGTTAAGAAAAGAGTGACACTTTCCCATATGGCCTAGACGGGTACGTGCCGCTGGATATGGTATGGTTTTTGGCCCATCCAGCCCTGAACAAGGTATATAATTTTCCGATCGTCTGCCCTAATCGGGTCTGAAACCGTCCGAGACAGGGTATTGTTGCACGTATGCGGTCTAATATTTAGACTGTGTTGGCGTCTTAATGCATCAAACAACACAAGTGTAAACTATATTCTGTGTCCTAAATACGGTTTTAAAATAGGGAATGTTATCCTACAGAGGATAGGTATTGTACGTTTTTATTGTTCTAAACAGGGTAAGGGTATCTCTGCCCCACCCCGGGATTAGCAATTTCTTGCTTAACACTTTTGGGGCATTTGCTTTTCGCAAGGATCTACGCGAAGTTTGGTTTTCTTGCCAATCAAGTCCGTTGTGAAAGTTTAGAATATGTATTTCTTCACAAATGCTGTAGTCCCTTCAAATGAAACTTTCATAATTGTTTATTATTTTTATCACCTTTTGTTTGATGTGGTGACAGTGAATTTCTTTCCGAAGTACGAGCTTGAGAATAAATCTGGATGTAAATCTTGGGGTTTAACCCTCGCACAAACAAGTAAATCCATACCCCCACTGTGTTACCAGTTGAGGATGATATGGAAACCCACCCCTAGGTTTCGGGTTTCGTTCTATTTTTGGTTTTCACGTGACGTCATCAAAATTCTAAAACCCAGAATCGAAAGACCCCTGAGTTTTAATCCTTAACTGGCTATAAAACGTCCTTAATATACATCCTGTTGAAGGTTTTTAGCTCAAAAGCATTCAACGAATCGCGGTCTTTAAGATAGAGCATTTTGAATTTCGGAGTTTCACGCCACACGAGATCAAAGATGGCCGCCGGAAGGCTGTCGCGTTTTCTTTAAAAATTGCCTCATCCTGCGATTTTTAACAATCTGGATGGACACGAGAGAATTCATTAGTTTTAGTCATTATGTTGTGCGTAAAAATAGTTGTGTAGTATCTTTTGTCTCTTTTGTTTTTCTACCCGCATAGTTCCGTTCGTTTCTTTGCTTTAGTTATTTATGTAAATTTAGGCCTTTTTTCGTTTTCAAGTTGCATGTCAAGTAGATTATTATTCATTCGGGTTTCAACGTTGGTTTAAGCAATATCGTTAGGACATTTTTCGAGGACATAAGGACAACTTCGTTTTGGACGTTTATTTAGTGTTTTGAATTAATCAAGTGCATGGTAATCAGACATCGTGGAACGAACAATGAATGTTTCTTGGGAACATTTTATGGTAGCAGAGCGAGGTTCCAAATCATGTCAGTGGACGGCGAGCATAGCGAAGCATTGGACGAAGGAGAGGAGCGAATTGAAAACCTAAAGCAGGAAAAAGCGAAGGATAAATCGGCATTTACCAGTGTAAAGAACAAGCTGTTGTACCTTCTGGATGAAGAAGATTATCCGAGCCGGCGGGAAGTCAAGCAAGTTTGTCAAAAACTTTGCGAAGTGCAAGAACGCGCCATGGACACAATGGAGAAATTATCGCAAGCGTATTTACGTACCAAAGAGAAAGAGAAACGCAAAAAGGTTGGAGACGAAATGGACAAACTAGAAGTAGAATTTTCCGAAGCTCATGACAAGGCACAAGAATATTTGGACAATCGAAAGGACGAATTATCGAGTTTGGCAACTGATGCATCGGAAAATACTCGCCGGCGACGAATCGAAGAAAGCGTACAACGCAAAAGTGTGGAAAAGCAAACTCAAGAGGATCAATTGAAGCGGGAACAAGATATCGCTCGTTCAAAAGAAGATTTAGAAGAATTAAATCGTCAATATCGTAGTCGCTTATTAGAAGAAGAACAGCTTCGATATTTGAAAGAATCGAAAGGTTTGAGCTTGGAGGGCCGAAAACAACAAAGTTTCGCGAGGAGAAATCGACAGAGAATCGTTCAAGCTAAGAGCCTAAAACTGTGCTATCGTTGCGTTGGAGGAGACCACAGTGGAGAGGCGTGTGTCAGATCGAGGATCTGTGGGATAAACAATTGTAAGAACACTCACAACCGATTGTTGCATCGAGACCCCGTACCGTCAGATCGAGGTGATCAGGCGAACTCTCGAGATCAGCAGAACTCTCGAGATCAGCAGGAAAGAGTTCATGGGCCATCAGAAGATTCCCAAGCTGATGCAGGCAGTGAAACAAGTAATGGCATAGAAAGAAATCAAGTGGTCTTTTCTCCTCCCCAGGAGCCAGTTGAGCAGCCCACAGAGAGGTCACACACCACAATGACTACACATGGCGTTCAACCAAGATTTGTGGCACTTCGGACCGTACCGGTGATCCTAAAGAACGGCCATCGTAGAATTAAAGTAAACGCGTTATTGGACGAAGCATCCACTAAAACCTATTTAAATGCTGACGTCGCTGCTCAATTGGAACTTCAGGGTGAACCTCGTGTGACTGTGAATGTTTTAAATGGCCAGACTGAAACCTTCGAGACTACGCCAGTTGAGTTCGAGCTGGAGAGTATGAATGGTAATGTGACGACCAAGATGAGTGCATTTACAGCTGAACGAGTCACTGGAAGCATGAAAGTTATTGACTTGGAAAAGCATGTTGGCAAATGGACCCATCTGAAAGGGATACAGTTTCCAGATCCAGGCAAACGCCCAATTGTGGACTTGCTAATTGGAGTCGATTATGCGGAGTTACACTACTCATTCAAGGATGTTCGAGGCCAGCCCGGAGAACCGGTTGCCAGGCTAACACCATTAGGATGGACTTGTACTGGAACTGTTATTGGGCTCACAGGGGGTTACCTACAGTCAAACTTCGCGCAAACGTATTTTGTACGAGAACAGTCAGACACAGATGAGATTAGCACCCTTCTTCGAAAATTCTGGGAAATCGAGAATCCTATTTCGTCACGTGAGTGTCAAATTCTCAATCACGACGAACAGTGCGCGTTACAGCAATTTGAAAACTCCCTCAAGTACGTGGATGGACGATATCAAGTGGCAATTCCTTGGAAGGAGAAAGATCCCAAACTACCAGATAACTATGGCATGGCGCTGCGCAGATTGTGCAACACCGAAAAGCGCTTACTGAAAAGCCCAGAGATTGCAGAAGGCTACTCGAAGAATATTACTCAGTATTTGGAGAAGGGCTACATTCGCAAGGTCGACTCGGCCGAGGAGAAACCATCTAGGAAGTGGTACCTGCCTCATTTCCCCATTGTGCGACCAGACAGAACCACAACTAAGACTCGAATCGTATTTGACGCCTCTGCGAAGTGTGACGGAATCTCTCTTATTGATGTCATCTATCAAGGTCCAAAATTGCAAAGAGATTTGAACGATGTGTTGCTGCGATTCAGAAGACGCCCTGTTGCACTCATATGCGACATTGCTGAGATGTATTTGAGAATTGAAGTCGCTCCAAAGGATCGATCGTGTCAACGGTTCTTATGGAGATCGTTGGACCAGCAGAAAGAGCCAGAAGAGTTTGAATTCAACCGAGTGGTTTTCGGTGTTAACTCGTCGCCGTTTCAAGCCCAGTTTGTCTCTCAATCTCATGCTGAGAGGCATAAAGATGAGCTGCCCTTAGCTGCTGAAACAGTGTCCAAGTCAACCTATATGGACGACAGCATGGACTCGGTGTCGGACGATAGTCAAGGTATTGAGCTGTACAAGCAGTTAGATGAGCTGTGGAGCAAAGCCGGAATGCACGCTCGTAAATGGTTGTCCAATTCTCCCAAAAACCTCGAGGACAGAGCGTCTGAAGTGGACATCACTATGGAGCCCCTACCAACGGTGAAGACACTTGGAATCACGTGGCTTCCAGAGGAAGACGTGTTTACGTTCAAGGCAAATCCACCTGAGGAAACCTTTCAGTTCACAAAACGAAATTTCCTAAAGAAGATTGCCACATTATTTGATCCAGTTGGTTTCTTGGCACCATTTACCGTTCGAGCGAAAGTCATGATGCAAGAAATGTGGATCGCAGGACTTGACTGGGACGAGCTTTGCCCAGGAGAGTTGATCCACAGGTCTCGAGAATGGTTCTGCGAGTTGGAAGAATTGCCCGTGATCAAAGTTCCCAGATGTTTACGATTTGGCCCAGAACAAGTTGCGCTCTCAGAGACTTTGCATACATTTGTAGATGCGTCGCAAGATGCTTATGGTGCTGTTGTCTATTCAAGAGTTGTCTATGAGAGTGGATCGATATCGACACGCTTAGTCGCAGCCAAGTCAAAAGTTGCTCCACTGACGACAACGAGTATTCCTCCGGTTTAGAACTGTTGGCGGCAGTCCTGGGACTAAGGCTTACTGAGTCTACTTCCAGAGTTTTCAGTGGTGCACTGGGTCAGGCAGTCTTCTGGTCTGACAGTATGAACGTTCTGTGGTGGATTAGAGGAAGAAGTCGTAGATTTAAACCCTTCGTAGCAAATCGTGTGGGAGAAATTCAAAGTTTGACGAATCCAAAACAGTGGTGCTATGTCCCAACCCATGAGAATCCTGCTGACCTAATTACGAGAGGCATGAGAATATCCGACATGGCCAAGGAAGAAAAGTGGTGGAATGGTCCTGATTTCCTTCAAAACGAAGAACCACACTGGCCTGTCAATCGAATTGAAGCAGATCTGGCGACAGAGGAAAAAGAAATCAAGAAAAAGGCTCAAGACAGACAAGACAGCTCACAAGCAAGTGAAAGGAACGAAAACTGGACAATGGTTACAGTTCACGATGATGATCAGTTGTGGCGTCTCAACCCAAAACGCTTTTCAAGTTGGTCAAGGTTGATAAGAGTTCAAGCATGGGTTCGCCGTTTCATAGACAACTGTAGAAGTTGCAAGAGAGAAAGTGGAGAATTAAAGTCGGAAGAAATTGAAGACGCTGCGATCCAGGTGATCAGGAGCGCACAAAGAAAGGCGTTTCCCGATGAGTATTTAGCACTTCAGAAACAAAGAGAGCTACCAAAGAAGAGCAAGTTACTCGGATTACAACCATGGCTTGACGAAGAGGGTCAAATGAGATGTGATGGACGCCTCAAGTATGCGGAATTCCTACCACATGACGCTCGCTTTCCGATAATTTTGCCCCGAAAGAACTGTGTGACGAAGTTGATCGTCAAACATTATTACGAGAAAGGGAATCACGCGGGAGGCACGAATCAAACGTTGGCGACCTTATCGACACGCTTTTGGATCATTTCCGGTCGAGAAGAAATTCGTGAATGGGAGAAGGAGTGTAACGAGTGTCAAAAAAGGAAAGCTAAAGCGGCAAAGCAAGTCATGGCTCCTCTTCCACAGATCAGACTTCGATCGTCCTTAAGAGCCTTTGCACAGACTGCCGTGGATTTTGGAGGGCCATTCATCACCGTGCAGGGAAGAAGGACACGAAGACAAAAACGTTACCTTTGTTTGTTTACTTGTCTGGCATCCAGGGCAGTCCACCTGGAAATGGCCTTTGCGCTTGACACCGATTCGTTCTTGAATGCCTTCTACAGGATGGTTAACCGCAGAGGCCTCCCAAAAGAAATGCTATCTGATAACGGAGGCAACTTTGTTGGAGCTAACAAGGAGCTGAGTGACTTGGTCAAGGAGCTGGACCAAGAAAAGATTACTAAATCTACGGCAAATGAAGGTCTAAAATGGAAGTTCAACCCCCCACTTGCACCTCACTTTGGCGGCATTCACGAAAGTGTGATCAAAGCAGCGAAACGAGCAATATATGCAATTCTGGGCAACGCAGATATCACTGACGAAGAGTTAGAGACAGCGTTTACTGGAGCAGAGGCACTCCTGAATTCAAGACCGTTGACGTACCAATCGGCTAATCCAGAAGATGACGTTCCACTCACACCAAACCACTTCCTATTCGGTCAGGTTGGTGGACAATTCGCCCCAGAATCAGTTGACGAGGTCTCATTCAACCCAAAGAAAAGGTGGCGAAGAGTGCAAGAATTAGTTAGACATTTCTGGCATCGTTGGCTTCGGGAATGGCTACCTAGTCTTAACGTCAGAAGAAAGTGGTTGACTACTGAGCGAGACCTTCAAGTCGGAGACGTAGTATTAGTCATTTCTACTAATACACCGCGCGGTCATTGGCCCCTTGACCGAATCACCGAAGTTTTCAAAGGAAAAGATGGGCACGTTCGAGTGGCAAAGGTTCAAGTTGGAAAGAATGAATTGACCAGACCAATCACAAAGTTGTGTCAACTGGAACTGTCATGAGACGTAAATACGTAAAGAGGAACTGACTTCAGAAGTGATTGCAGAAGTGATAACAGACAATGATGATGATGACGAGAATGAACTAAGAATTTTTTGGATTTAAATATCTTTAATGCTGAACTGAAAGGAACACTCCCCTCGTTACCGACATTATCGTTGTATTAATATGCTATGGCATATCAATGAGGGGGAGAAATGGACACGAGAGAATTCATTAGTTTTAGTCATTATGTTGTGCGTAAAAATAGTTGTGTAGTATCTTTTGTCTCTTTTGTTTTTCTACCCGCATAGTTCCGTTCGTTTCTTTGCTTTAGTTATTTATGTAAATTTAGGCCTTTTTTCGTTTTCAAGTTGCATGTCAAGTAGATTATTATTCATTCGGGTTTCAACGTTGGTTTAAGCAATATCGTTAGGACATTTTTCGAGGACATAAGGACAACTTCGTTTTGGACGTTTATTTAGTGTTTTGAATTAATCAAGTGCATGGTAATCAGACATCGTGGAACGAACAATAAATGTTTCTTGTGAACACTGGATAGTTGAGGTTTTGCGAGAAGTGTTCATGTGAATGTTTACTTGTTCATGAAATTGATCTGATCGCTTTTGTAGCAGAATTTAATGACAGATGTTTTCACTGATTTCCGGCCGCCATATTGGAGCCCAAGCAGTTGGGCTCCAACATGGCGTTGACCAAAGGCAGACAATAACAGAAATTGATACAAAATCAAGCCAGAATGCTAATTATGAAATGTTAAAATAAACAAACCGTAGAATCATGTTTGAAAACTGAAATATAAAGAAAAATGCCAAAAAGGACGATTTTTGGCCAGACTTGCTTCTAATTACGATGTTAGCATGGCAACATCAAATACCATGGACAGTTTTATACGTTTTTTTAACATCTGTGAGACAGTTTATTTTAAAATCAGATACATACCGGTTTTTTTATCATGGACAGTTTTTTTTTATTGTCTCAAATTCATTATCATAATCTGAAACATAGGGGAATTAATTTATCGACAGAAGACAAGTCTGCCTCTTCTTTCAGTGATCAGCATGTATATAATAATCTCATTTCGATTCAGAAGATTAATCGCAACACACACAAAAAACAGTGGCAAAGCAACGGTTTTTTTCATGAATTTCAATTAAAATTACGATTCTGATTACAGAATACTAAAAACCCTTCACCAGTTTATGGAACACTTGTTAATTTAACAAACTCCAAGCATTCCGTATACAATTATTTTGCACCTTAAACCAATCTTAAATGCATTGCTGACGTCAGTGTTAACCAACTGATTACTGGGACCGTGGAACTTCTTCGACAATCAAGCGAGACACTGACATCCAGCCCGTATAACCGTTGGAGTCTCCATATCCAGGGCAGTTTCCAATGTTGATACCAACACGGATTTTTCCCTTGTGAATGTTGTCACAGTAGCCTTCTATTGCCCCAGGTCTGTGGTTGTCTTCGTCTTTATTTCTGATCCATATGGCTGCGTCAATGGGCAGTGGACCGCTGCACTCGGCGCCATTAAAGGTGATGAACCATCGCTTACAGCAGTTGCCGCAACTACCCAAATAGATGTTACCTTGGTAAACCACACGGAGGAAAGTATCATCTTTCTTCTTGTCGAAGATGCAATCCTACCGGAAATAATTAACTCGATTACAATTGTTGCTACAGAGGCAAAATGCCTAAAAATACCTGATTTCAAATGGATTCCAAATGTGTTTCTCAAATGGAATGTTTTCGTTCCGGATTTGCATTGAATTTATTGAATAATGCTATATTTTTAGTTCATTTCGATATAAAAATACAGCATTACCCTTTAATATATTTACAAAGAAAGAGAATTTGAGCGAAGATCAAATCGAGAATGTCACATTTTCCTTTAATGTTAAAGCTTACCTTGATAAGGCCAACGTCACGGTTGTCGACACCCTTCCACGCGCACTGTTTCCAGTTTCTGTGGTCAGCGTCTGTACCATTTTGTCCTGCGTCTCCTTTCACACCACGTGGTCCAGGACCACCCGCCACGCCCTTCTCGCCTTTGGCGCCAGGAGGACCGTAAGGACCTGGTATTCCGTTATGTCCATTAATACCATTACGGCCAGGAAGGCCGGGTGGTCCTTGCGGACATGTTCTAGGAATCTGTGAAATGATTAATTAAGGGAATATTTGAACGCAAATTGGATTGTTATGTCTTGAGCCCGAGCTAAGGTTTATCTATTAAACTAGGGTCACAGGTAATAACCCTCCATATGCTTTATAAAGCTTTGTACTGACATTTTGTCATGGTGCTGGGGTCACGGACATCGCCCTGCCCCATCCTGTAGTGTTTACATGCTTGACATCGGGGACACGTTTCGTGTGGTATATATGGTCAGTTGTTTTTTACTCGTGAATGTAATGAAACGAGTATGGTTATGGAAAGTGATATGCAAATTTTCACTCGGTCAGTCGGTCGGTCGATGGGCTGTTAATTTATGAATAATAATTTATCCATTAAATTATGGGCTGTTAACTTTAATTTATGAATACTAATTTATGCTTGAAATTATAAATTAATTTTCCTTGTTTTTTTTTTGTAACTTTTTGTTTCACCCCTCTGAGGTTTGAACCGGCGACCCTTAACATCAACTATGGTTTTGAAGTCCAAACGCTTAACCGCTAGACCAGTTCGACTTGCGTGTCATTTGCGCTGAAAATTAGCATATAAGTTTCTTTGTAACGTTCTTATCGCGCTGACCGATACCGTAGGTTCAAAGTTTAATGGCTTGTATGTATAAAACCTATTCGAATGGCTCGATTTATAGCTCTTAAGAATTTCACATGACAAATAGAAGAAATAATCTTAGAGAAAATATGAAAATCTTCGAAGCACTAGTGATATTCCGTGTTTTCATGAAATTTTTCGATTTTGCAGGCACGAACTGTGGACTGCGACTGTGTTGGGTATTAAAAGGTTGATTTCAGGACAATTGTATGAATAAAGTCCAATTTTAGCAGTCTCTGAATGTTTTATAGTTCCAAGCGTATTGTACGATAATCAATAGTCATGATACGTAAATAATTTATCGTCAAAAAGCTCGCCAAACTGACGAATTTTGTTGCCTTTTAATAATGTACTGTATAGTACTTGATTTGCATCTCTAATAGATTCATAAAAAAAGGAGAAAGAAAAAAAAAGACGTCGTATAAAATTGTAAAATAGATTGTCGTAAAAAAAAATGAATGGATTACCCGCGTCCGCTGTAAACACAAGGAACCAACGTGATCATATCTCCCTTCAAACAACTTCTATACTAATATGCCGCTCACAAAAAGACAGAATCATTTCATAGCTCTACACCAATACATTTAGTATTCTCATTCACGAGTGGGCTAACAAAGCACCTTTGATTTCTACCTCCTCCCCATGGCCCTACCGCTTGTCTTCGTTTGTTGTTGTTGTTGTTGTTGTTGTTGTTTATCCCTCTTTTGACTTAAGGATGATTTTTAAAAATTCTATTGAGAGATTTTGTAATAAGGTGATGTCTTTTTTTAATTCATATCTGGCCATTTTACAGAAGCTCATGGCTTGTCTGTTTGTTTATTCTATCACCCAGCAAATAAAGCGCGGGGTATGTAGCACTCAGCTTTATTATGTCTTTCACAAAAAAGGGGGAGAGACATGATGGAAAAAGGTTAGCAAATAATGCCATCATGTAATGAGAAAATAGTAATAACAAGACGCCAGTGAGGATCTAGAAAAAAGATAAAATGTACAACAGTTCTCAGCTTGACAAAGTTTTCCTTTCGCTAGTTTTAATCGAATTGGTGTAGAAGACATACAATGTACCAGGAATTGCTCCGAAAAAAATGGAAATATCAATGGTTTCACCGCTCGAGGAAAAGAAACATAAGATATACCATCTGTGACCCATAGTAAAAAAAAATCGTATTATAATCAGCGCGTCCGAGGTATACACCTTATACCTTTGTCATAGAAAAAAGAATGATGTAAAAAGGAAAGAGGAATTATTAATTAGGCATACAAACTACACTCTAGGATTGTGATAATTTTCAAAGCAGTCAGTACTGCAGTGCAGCAACTGTTTTTTGAGCATTTCCTTCCCATAGTATAATTTTGCACATGTATATTTCAAACTTTCATGTGTGTCTTTCTTTCTTCTTTGCCGTTTTATATGACAAGGTTATTGTTAGATTTATGTCAGCAGGAAAAATATTAAAAGAAAACAACATAAATTGTGTAAAGGCTAATTTATAGGCCCTGACTCGAGGATTTGTCGACCACGTCAGCAATCTCGTCCCCAGAGGCCGCGATCCTTCTGGTCTGCGCCAGGGATCGGGACCTCTGGGCTATTCTGAAAGCCCGTCACAAGGGCGTCTGAATCTGACTGGCTGTTGAAAACTTGTTCGTTTCACCACAATTTCCGGCGCAAGCGCACAATCAAACCGAAACCTGGATTTCCTGGTTCCGGTTTTGATTCATCAACAGCCGTTGAGTCAGTTCCCGACCGCTTGTCAAGGGGAACGCAGGCTCTGGGAACGAGATTTCCAAGTCAGATCGAGAAGCAAATCAGCGCATGTAAGTGGTGCTCTGAAAAGGACGCAACTCTAATTCGATTGCTTATGCGAAATCTGTAACCGCTGCACAGATTTTATCATGTTGCGCCCGATTTAATGATTTTAACGAAAACGACATCTTCAAAGGAATTGAAGCAAAAAAATAGTATCTGCAGTACAAACATGCCTTAAAAACATTTTAAGCATAAAAAAAAATAAATGTTAACCACAAGCACCCTACGTATACCCATTCGCCTCCCGATTTATGGTAGCAACGACAAATCGGGCCAACAAATCGAACCATGTAAATAAGCCTTTACCCGTTTTTTTTTTTTTTTTTTTTGTTGCTGTTTTTTTCTTTTTTGTTAGGGGACAAAAAGCATATATCAAAGTGCGGTCGATGTTTTCGGGTAGCGGGCTAAAGCGGGCAAGAAACAGGGCTTTAACAGTACAATAGAACAACAAGGTTTTGAAACTGCGACGGAAGCTAGCTTTTCTCTTTTTACGGATATTAATTTCAAACCTTACCTTTAAAGGTAAAACTGTTTTGTTGTCTCCTTCAGTTTCATAAATGAGCGGAGCAACCAACACACACAGTAACATAGATACAGCGTTGGATTTCCTCAACATGTTTGATTCTTCAATTCCCAAGCACGAGACGTTCCTCTATGCTTTTAGCTTGTCGACGTTCTGTGACGATTGAGCCCCGCGTCAAAAGACAAATGGAATAAAGAGTCTGTTTGCTCCACTAAGAGCAAAAAAAATTAATTCGAATAACCTGTCAAATGTTAAAAAATAGTTGTTTATCTACATAAAAACGTTAAGAGAAACGCAAATGGATTGTTGACAGAACTGTCTGATATATTAAGTATCAAAAGATAGAGTTTACTTGTTAACTGGGTAAGTTTAACACAAGTTTAAGAACAATACTTGAGAAAATGTTTACCGTTTATGATTTGTTTCTGTAATTATAATAAGTGTTACCAACGAGCACGTTGTGGACGATACAAGAGTCAAACAACAGAATTATCCCATGGTCACCAATCTAATACCAATTAAGTTAAACAAACACCAATTAGCCCAACACCGGCTGCGTTCACATTCATCTCGCACCTGTAATGTATATTCTCATATAATACGCCTTTTACGTTTCGGATACAATTACTAATTTTAATTTAGAATTTTTGTGGAGAAAAATCAATTCTGAAAACTAAGCCGTCAAATTTTGATGTAGAAATGTTTTGGTATTCTGTCATACTTTAAGGTTCCTTTTTTAATGCTAAGTGCCGTATTTAAGCTTCCATTGTACTGTCGTGAATTGTAATAACGTCGTGAATTGTAATACCTGTCGTAAATTGTAATAACAGTTGTCGTGATTTGTAATAGCTGTCGTAAATTGTAATAACAGTTGTCGTAAATTGTAATAATGCACCTATCGCAAATTGTAATAACACACTGCCGTAATTTGTAATACTCTGAGCTGTCGTAAATTGTAATAACAAATTGCCGTGTTTTGTAATAATTCTATAAAATGCAGGTCCGTAACCAGACCATTGCCATAAACGAGGCAAGATCTTGCTAGTGGGTTTGTGGGGCATGCCCTCCAGAAAATTTGAAATCTAGAAGCTATGAATCTCTTTCAGAGACATTTTTCATGAGTTATTTCTTGAGAAAAATATTTTGTTTTTAATTTTGGGTAAAAATTTAGACAAGGCAAGTGCCTCGTCTTGCCTCTTGCTAGTTACAGCCCTGAAATAAGAATTAGGAAAAAAATCATTGAGAAATCTCATTTTCGTTATCTATAAGGAATAACAGTTAAAGAACGCGTGGCATAAATTTATTTTACTGCTTGATATCGTCTTGAGGGCTATCCAACATTATTAATCTTCTCACTGGAACAAATTTGCAGCAAAGCACATAAAGGGAAACGAAAGTTTTCATTGTAATTTCTCTAGTCGGTCCCTTACAAGTCACTGGTCTTTATTTTTTAAGGTGGATAATGGGTTTTATTTCAAATATTACCTTCTTTAAAGGAACTGTGTCACGGCTGAGTTAAGTTTATTTTTTAAATTTTGCCAAATACTTGCTATGAAACTTTCATGTTTGCAAAGCAATTACTCCTATGCATCCAAATGACAAAACCATAGCTTCATTGCATTGCAACCAAATTTGTCTCCCAGGCGTTATTGAAAACTGTTCAGCCCAATAATATTTCAAAAAACCCATATTGCAATCAGATTCAATCTTTATCACTTTTGGCCATCCGTACCTTCTTTTGTATTTGCTAAAAATAAAAAAAAATAAAAATATATATGTTTATGTCATGCACTTAGCTTCATATCTCAACGAGATAGCTAGTTTACAGGCATGCCACTGAAACATTGGAAACAAATATTTTTAAATAAACATAACAAGGTTAAAAATCCCAACTGGCAGGGGGCAGACCAGTTGGCTATATACAAAGCGTGGTCGAGGATTTGAACTCGGGACAACCGAAAAACAAATCCAGCTAGTGGCAGAGGCAGGTCTTGAACCGGGGATTACAAGATTATTGATTACATTATTGAAATGTTCCTTCACTGTTTTAGGGGCTATTATTATATTTTACCGAACTTGGTGGTCATTTCCGATGCCTAATTCTGGCTAAAATCCATGACATAGTTCCTTTAATCAAAATAGAGTGATTTCACTAAACCCGTTAGTTATTACACTTTTTGATACTATTAGACACTTATTCCATTGTTTTCTTTTGTATATTTTTGACTATTGCGCACTGACTGGTAGATAGTGTTTCACGGGTTAAATGAAATCACTCTAATGCACATTTTTATTAAAAAGAATACCGGAACCACTTACTGACTCCCTTCGCTGTGAAATGCTTGCAATTAATAGATAAACAGATTTCCAGAGTTAAATGGCAAAATAATATATGATAATACTGGTTATTACAAAACACGGCAATATGCTATTACAATTTACGACAGCTCGGCGTATTACAAATTACGACAGCATGTTATTACAATTTGCGATAGGTGCATTATTACAATTTACGACAACTGTTATTACAATTTACGACAGCTATTACAAATCACGACAACTGTTATTACAATTTACGACAGGTATTACAATTCACGACGTTTATTACAATTCACGACAGTACATTCCATCTTCATGTTACGTGTATCAAATGATTTTTATTATTTGATATCATCAAAATGGTATCCTTGACTGAACACAAAGTAGTTGTTTCAGCTGCCTAGTTCCTCAAACAAGCAATTTTCTTATCACCAGACAGTTTCTCTTAGGCGGTGGAAACCTTGTAGCTCTAGAGGAAAAAAAATTCTCGCACCTCGTAAGCCTTTTTTCACGAATTCGGGATATTTCGCTAATTTTAAACTCACTTTGCATAGAAAACGTAGATGAGATCAACAAGTGATTACCTGCTCATTCGAATATTTAATTTTAGGATATAGTAATTACCTTATTTGTGACGGAAAATAAAATCCGAATAATAAGCCGCCTACTGATTACGAGCACGCAAAAATATCGTATCGTTCGATCGTAATTCCTACACTTAATATAGAATTTAAGCTCGTATCAAACAATAAATGATATCCTTGCAATGAAGAAAGTTATTTTAGCTCATCGGTTCCCAAGACAAGTAGTTTTGCTTTTGAGCGAACAGTTCACTTTAGGTTGTGAAAAACTTGCAGTTCTAGAGAACAACTTGTATGACCATAACTTTTACTGAATTTTACCAAGTTGATTTAACGTAGATTTTCTCCACTTTCGCAACACCTCCTTGTTCCTTTGTTTTGGGATCACGAAAGTTAAAGTTCGTATATTTCCCTAAGTTTTAGTAAACCTTCTTTCGATAAGAACTGAGATCAGATCGAAAACAATAACTGTCCATTCATCTGCTTGGAAAAAAAGATATCCAAGCTATAACCACTAAATTTAGTGACTATCCCCAAAATTTAACTGGCAACAACATGACAGTAAGTGACACGTCTTTGCGAACTTTGACGCTCACATGGCGACGTTTTAAACTGAGTTATATTTTTGATTTCTGAATCAAAAATATAAAAATCATTAAAATTGCATGCATAATGGCTTCTTTCGTTTCCATGGTGAAACTATCTATCGTAAGGAACTAAGGTGTAACTCATCAAAAATGTTCAAAATGGCGGATTAAACTGAGATGGCGGATAATCCAACATTTAAGACCTTATTATCAAATCATTGCTGTTGTTAACGGCAATTTAAGTGTGTTTTCAGCTAGCAGATATCCTAATCTTGTCAGAATATTGCCCAACAAATCTGTAGTGCATGTGCGGTTTTAAATTACAGACGTAGAGGTAGGGGGCTGAGGCTTGTTATTTTTTTTTTTTTTTTTTCAAAAAACGTCTGACAATAATTTTCCTTTAATCGCGCTTGAACAGCATTTGGAAAGTACTATAAAACTATTTTGCCTTAGAATGATATCATCCTATCTCCTTGGTTCACACGCGCCATTTCCAAATCAATAAAGTTCACGAAACAAAATATTTTTGTTTTGTATTTTCCCGACTAATTAATCAAACAAACAACGCAGTGCAATAATGATTGCATTTTAATTCCGTGCAGAATATTTCGCTTATTTAGCCAGTTAGCAAATGAGGTTTTTCGTCATTTTAATCAGTTAGAAATAATAATGCCCTCAACTCATGTTTCGTATTCGTCAAGATGGTGGCCAATAGAAAAGTACTATTTCTTACCTCTCGTTCCAGAGGAATAATTGCAAACCACAAATAATAAGACATCAGGAAAAGTGCATAATGATTTTATTAATGATAATCATTTACAGTTATGTTTCTGATTACAAAATATTTAAAACCTTCACCGTTCTATGCAGTACTTCTTTCTTTAACAAACACCAAGCATTCCGTACACAATTTTGCGCCTTAAATCAGTCTTTAATGCATTGCTGACGTCAGCGTTATTCTTATGAATAACCAACTGATTACAGGGACCGTGGAACTTCTTCGATCATCAAGCGGGACACTGAATTCCAGCCTGTATGACCGTTAGCGTCTCCATATGAGGGACAGTTTCCAATGTTGATACCAACACGGATTTTGCCCTTGTGAATGTTGTCACAGTAGCCTTCTATTGCTCCGGGCTTGTGGTCCGATTGAATTTTGCTTCGCATCCACCAAGCGACGTCAATGGGCAGAGGACCACTGCACTCGGCGCCATTGAAGCTGATGAACCACCTCTTACAGCAGTTGTCGCAGTTCAACAAAAAGTTGCCTTGGTAAACCACACGGAGAGCGGTGTCATCCTTTTTCTTGTGGAAAACGCAATCCTGTGGAAAATAATTAAAACAGATAATATAGACGGGCAAACTGATCCTGACGGAAAAAGCGGTCAAAAATTAACAAAGTGGATAGAACAACTAAAATGTATTGAAAAAATTCGATGTTTTCAATGCAGCTTATTTGTTTTTAGTTGTTTTCTATACATTGTAGTTTTTTTATCCTCTTTGTTTATTTATCGCTTTGATCAGTTTCCCGTTTATATTGTCCGCTTTAACTAAGTTACTGATCCAGGACTTCAAGAGATCCGTCACCACTCATCGGTTTGTCGCTGTGATATTGCATATTTTTGTTATATTTGAAAATAATTAACCTCATTTAATATGTTTACCAAGAAACAAAATTCAAGCGAAGATTAATTCGAGAATGACAAATATTAACTCCTTTTCCCAAAAATTCAAGCTTACCTTGATAAGACCAATGTCACGGCCGTCTTCACTCCTCCACGCACACTGTTTCCAGTTTCTGTGGTCAGCGTCTGCACCATTTTGTCCTGCGTCTCCTTTAACACCACTTGACCCAGGTGGACCAGCCAGTCCCATCTCACCTTTCGAGCCATCTCGACCGTCACGGCCTGGTAACCCGTTATATCCATTACGGCCAGGGATACCGGATGGTCCTTGTAGACAAACGCTAGGCTGCTGTACAATTAAAAAAATTCTAGCAAATATTATCAACATGCAATGCGTCATTTTAGTACTATTATATAGCTTAATGCGTAAAGTATAGGTCTGTTCTACCATCACATCAACTTCTAACCGGCCTTTTTCCATTACTTAAAAATTGCCTACCCCTTCTTTCTACTTATAAAACGCCTGCCACGTATGCTATGGCAAATTTATGAATACAACTCTTCATTCGCAGATTATGGTAAATTTCTAAAGAAACAGCTAAAAATATAACGAAATGCTAATCTTAAATTTCGAAAAACGTCATCAAGTAACTCGAAATTAAAAGGTTAAAAACGCATTACAAGAACGGTGCCATTAGCCGATATATATATAAGCAATGGTTTATAGTGATATGTTAATTGGAGAGTCTTTAAGTGGATAAATCAAACTGCAACAGAAGCTTTAGTTTTTCGCTGTAAACCGATATATCAAACCAAACATTCGAAGATGAAACAGTGTATGGATTAGGGTTGCATAGTTGGGCTTATGGGTTAGGGATAGGGCTGAGTTGTTGGAGTAAGGGTTAGATTCAACCTCGTCTCCAGGACGCTTTTCCCTTCAAAGCAGTAGGGTAAAGCGCCGTGGGGACGAGGTTGGGTTAGATTAAGGGCTAGCATGCTGTTTGCGCCTGGATGAGTCACGTAATAAAGTTTCTGGTCAAGCTGCAATTTAAAATTATTTTAGATTTTGTGCTGTGGAACCTAGTAAAATTCCAGTCTGTGTCAAAGCACCCAGCCTTTACACTGGTTTTATTGTTTAGGCGATGATTTATGGGCACGCAGAAATAACGCCTCGATTGACCTGAAATCGTAGGCAGCCTAGCGTTGAGTGCGAGCGACGGGGAGTCCTGTTCGACTTCAATCGCTGTGCTCAGTTCGGGAGCGATAAAATGTCAAAACTCATCTAAAAATCAGATGAAAAGAAAAACATTGTAAATTTCTGTAGAATTTAGATGATTTCGGGGGCCCAATCATAAACAATTCGCTTCAGCCGGAAAGACCCAGAAAGTCTTCCTTGAAGAGAACTGAACGGCTGAGCGTCGTTCTGGATTCTACGTCGCACGCTCGCTCTCCCTAGACCTCCTTAAACGCGGTCGTGAACCGACGGAGCTGGACTTCAACCGGGCATAAAAAATCGAGGATAAAACCAAATTAACTTTTTTTGGCGTAGACATGCTCAGAAAAATATGTTTTTTCAGTCAAGCGAAAACAAATAAAGGCTAACGTCGTCCACCACCACCCCACCCCCCCCCCCTAACTTCTTGCTCTGTGCTCGAGTTGATACAAACATTTGCAGAGCGTCTCATTTGCGCCTGACATGGTGCACACCTCAGCCTTCTAATATGGGATCGCTTCATGATTAACATCACGCAACGTGATATTGAAGTTAACCCCTTCTACTAAATCAACTGTTTATGCAGGGTTCTGTTTTTTTTTTTTTATAAAAAGTCTAAAACGTTTTATTCCAACCCCCGGGGGGGGGGGGATTCCAACAGGAGTATTTTAGTTGTTTGGGTCGTTCTGCAAGCAGAGAGAAGCGTTGAGTGGGTAATCAAATAAAAAGGCGTTTTATTCATCCCCTGAGATGGTTTCTGCCATTTCTGAAGAAATATCTCAAAGCCTTTCAGTTACCCTTTGAACTCAAATGCTTTCACACTGTTTCAGACATCCCTTAAAAATATGGTCTCGTTCGACGGAAATCTCATCACGTTTTCAACCACCTTTTGAACTGGTTAGATCTCTGCAGTTTCCGAAAAAAACTTTGGATATCTTTTAAAATTGTTTCAGCAGAGGTTTTATCTGAAGGTATTTCGGTCACGTTTTTGAAGCCTGTCGGTTTTATGAATTTCTGAAACTATTTCAATCAGCAGTATAATCAGCGGCCGTTTCGCTCGTTTTGACGTTGCTCAGTTGCAGATGTTTAATGCCGTTACATTTTGATGGTGCTCTTGCTAGTATTATTAGTATTTTTCAGACCACAAAAGAAACCGTTCTATGTCCATAACAAGAAAAGCCTGATTCTAGCCAACATTCAAGAGACGGTCAGTTGTGATATTTCAAGTTATCATTGTTACAAAGAAATATACATTTCGGTAAATACGTTTGTTCCACAGTAACAAAAATCGAGAGTTACAACTCGCGAAAAATTTTCAAGCTCAGCTCGGTGAAAATTGCCAAAAATTAAACAAATACACTACTGGAGGGCGAACATTTGAAAATTCCTTTGATTACTAAAAGCTGCCATATTGGCGGTATATTAGGTCAGTTTTTCAATGATTGTTACTCAAGATTTCTTACTAGCAGTCAAGGCTTACCTTAACAGAAGTTGATACATTTTTCTTTTCATACACAGCACAATCTGCAGGCAACAGCAGACACTGCAGTAGGAACAAAGCAACAGAACTTGTAGCTGCTTTAATCTCGACGAGAGAATTATACGTGTGAGAGTAATTATATAAAGAAGCGAAGCAGCACAGAGATGAGACCTGTGGTCTACGACTCAACTGTATATCAAAATTCAGGAAATGCTTTAAATTTCTTTTTTATTTTATCACAAAGGTCACATGTTGGCATTCTTTCACTTTCTGAACATAGCTTCACTCCCAATGATTAGGATTTGTGTACTGGATGTTAAAGGTATAGAAACGTTTGTTCTTTGAAGTCCGTTTCATAATTTCATCTCCTTCAATAACCGAAAACGAACTGATGGCCTTCACATTCGTGGAAGTTACAAAAGTCATTCCAAGAAATTTCTACGCAAGTAAATGTGTTCAATCGATCGTTTTTATGGATCAAATTGAGTTGATGCTACTAAATCAAATCTTTAAGCTCTGTAATTAAATGTAACCCCGTGTAACGAGCATGCTCTGTGTTGATTTCTGTAGGCCATATTTGTATTCATAACTAACTTGTTAATTTGTTGTTTGTACGTTTAGTCGTTCTCTTTGATTTAGACATGAGCCCAAAAGCTTTAGCTTTCAAACGCATCTAGATAATTTGGTTGCACTATATTACACAATTTTTTTTTTAAGATACAGGGCCCCCATGGAGACCAGCCTTAGAGCTGAATGGGCCACCCTGTGTAAATAAAGTTTGACTTTTTACTTTACTACTATTTGTTCCTTTAGTATTGTATGGTAACATAACTTAACGTACCGTATCGCTGAATGCGTATCGTGCTGGCATTTTCTCATTTGAAAAAAACGTAGGCACCTGGTCCAGAAGTTTCAAAGATTTCCCCCACATGGGGAACTAGAAATGTCGATTTTTGGCCCTTTTGATGAAATGTAGAGGCTTACCGAAAGTAAACAAAAGGAACAAGAAAAACATGCGATAACATTCAGTGTTAGTCGGCTAAGTATCAGTCATATCCCGTATGAACACAAATAACCACAATGGAGACTTTATTGCCATGTGCCTGACCGAAGCCAGATCTTCTGCCCAGATCCTAACCTTTAAATGCGGTACGTATTATGATGCGCGTGGGGATTGGAGTTGAAGGCGCTTCATTAGGGTCGATGTCTTGTTTCCAACAGGTGGATACAGGGTCACTATTGTTTTTTGTACAATGGATATACTCTCGACCAAAAAAATAATAACAAACTGTCATAATGAAAACATGGCATTAATTTGTTCATGTGTTTAGTAGAAAGTTAAATAAGCTATTCGTAGAACAGATTAACGTATTTCTTTAACTTCACTTAAAGCAATTTACACACACCGTATATAACGAGCGAAATAGGAATTGATTTAAAAGAAAAGAAAAAGAAAAATGAAAGAAAATGGATACAGGGCTACAAGCACATGCTGTTAATTATTTACACACACCCAGCTGGGAAACCAAGGGTGCGTTTCTTTGGGAAAAATCCAAATCCGGATTCTTGATCCAAAAACGGATTTTGCGTTTCTTTACCTATATCCGAAAATGGATTAATCTTGGATCAATGATCTGAAGAATCCACACTTCGAGTGGATACATCAGATCATATCTGAATCCGGATTTTTAGGATTCATGATCCGTGCGTTTCTTTGGGAAAGGATTCGAAAAAAGTACCTTGGCCCAGCGGTCTTTGCTGTGAAAATACAGGTTCGCTCTTTGTAAACACTGCCATACGGAAAGTTTTAGGCGGTTATTTCGATCACAATACTAAAATATTTCACGATAAAAGGAAGCGGTAGCTTCAGATAGGTATGTAGTATCATTTTAAACGGGATACAGGTTTTCTAGAACAGCCACTGTGTCAGTCTGTGTGCCTACGGAAGTTGTATCCTTTTGAAATTGTCACGAGTTCAATTTGCACTGATCATTTCGCAATCATTCTTCGCTTTCAGATACTTTCTCGCCACATCGTGCTTAACGCTAAAGAAGATCTACTTCGACGTGTGGTTTTTGTAAAAGATTTTGTATGCTTAAATTATTTTAGCTAGGATACATTCGACGAAAAGTAAATTTGTGCTGATATTTTATGTTCTGTGCGAAATGTGTTTACGGGGTTGTCATGGCAAAAAATCCGTTTTCGGATTCTTCGTTTCTTTGGGAGCAAAGTATCCGTGTGATCTGAGATCAATGATCCAATTTTGGATTTTCCCAAAGAAACGCACCCCAAGAATTAGGTTTCTATATCGTTGAAAGCTGCTGGAACTTTGTCAAAGCAGTTACTTGCTTGACAATATACTTTTTGCTGAACTGATCAAAAACCTAAAAATAAGGTCAGCCGTGTTGAATGAAACATTTTGTAGGAGGTCTTGGTCAGTGATTCAGTGGGACAGTCTTGAAGCGCCAACTGTAAGTATTACTTCGTCCGTCTAAGTTTCCCTTTTGAAATATAACCGCCTTTCTATTTATTTTCTGTTAGTGAATAAAGGACGAGTAAATGGTACATCAAAGGTTATTTTAATAACGAAAATTAGAGGTTGTGAACCGGAGGGGTCAAAACAGTTATCGCTACGCAAATTTGATTTTGTTTCTTGCGATCCGCGAGCAACACAAAATGTCCCACTGCGAAAGTTTTTGACGATGCTGTGATTGGACTGTTTATTTTCATATAAACCTCAACGAACTGAGGGGTGCACAAATGATTAAGATATAATTCTAATTACTTTTATTGCTTCGTTGATTTTCGAAGATTTATTCAGCAATTACAAAAATAAAGATAATAATATTTAATATATCTTTCGTTGTAAGACTACTAGAATAATGATAAAGCTTTGTAAGTGACAGTGATTAAGATTCTAAATAAGGATCTATAAATTCAAGCGTTTATGCTTTTCTTTAGACTACCTCGTCACTTTCGATCGTCACTTGTTTTGTATAAAACAGTTCAGATATAAACACAAATATTGTATTGGGTGATGGAAGCAATAAAGTTAAAAGTTAAAGTTGAAGAAATCTGTAGAAGTTCACAGCACTTGGTAACAAAGATTACCAAAAACAACTCGAAGTAATAAATAAACAAATATTCCAAAATAAAACACTGACTATACTTTAGTGTTATAAGCAATATGCAGCAGCAAAAACCATTGAATGCCAATTAAAATGCTAAGTAACAATGATTAGAAAGGTGTAGCAACGAGCAAAGGTTAACAGCACAGTTTCCCTTACTGCCGATTTTTAATACAGTAGTTTCATTTTGAATCTCATATTTATAGGATATATGAATGTTCCCCAATGTGCCACCTAGCTGAGATTTTGTTACCTGGCTGCATGACCTCAAAATATCTCTTCTCCAAAACCATCGTCGTACTTTTTTTTTAATTTAATTCTTGGAATTCGAATTGATGGCACATCAAGACACCTCCCAAGGTTACTGCATGTAGCACTGCGAATGGGATTTTGAAAACCGGGAAAACATGCATACCGGTGTCTGTTAGTCAGGATTTTTAGGGCGCATTGGGGGTGCTTTTAGATGCTGTCGTCGTAACTGTTTCTTTAACTTTGCTGTTGTAAAGTTTCCTTTAATTTAATATTGGTCTTTACTCGATATCGCGAGTGATGCTTTCTTAGATGAAATATCAGAAAACTGTAAATGTCAGTGAAAGAGCGATTATAAGTCACAAGACGTTCCAAAACCTTGTTTTATCTCCTTTCAATCTTTAGATGTTTTTCAGATTTGTTCTTCAGTCGATATTCTTGTCCTTGATATTCACGGCACTAAGCGCAGGTGAGATGTAATACCTGTTTTTGTTGTAAATGCAACCGGTATTGTATGTTTTTTTTTTTTGTTTCAGGGACATGTCTTCCTTCCAGAACCACATATATCTGTCCTGAAAACAAGGCCCCTGGAACTGCCAGGGGCCTTTAACTCCCTTAGCTATCCCCTTCCTTCCCTCAGTGAGGGTTTGAGAGATCCCAGGGGCACTGCAAGGAAGCCTCCCCATGCCCGGTCATTGCTGAGCTCTAAGAGGCCTCAAGGCTGCTGTGCCCAGCCCCCCCCCCCCCCAAAAGACCAAAAGCCGGGAGCAGTCCTGGCCAAATTTCGAAGCAAATTTCGAAGTCTTTGCGGAAACAAGCTAAAAAGCTGACTTTAGCCAGCCCTCCAACTGGATTGCATTGGACTGCGTCGGCCTTCAAACACGGATCCCGGAGTCCACGTTTTGTCAAATCCAGACAAATATCCTTGGTTAAAAATATGCTAAAGTTACTCATAGAGGTGTTTGCTCGCTGGGAGTTAACAAGGAAATGCATTTTAAATGCGCGAGTTTAATTACGAAAAAACTTTGGTCAACTGAAGTATTTCGCACACGTTGTTTATGATTTCTAAACTAAAACAAATGACTTTCTTTGTAGAAATGAAATTAGTACCAAGGCACGCAAAGCATGCATTGTGAAAGTGGATCGTTAACAGTCTTTGTAAAATTCATTAACTATTCATGAGGGTGCAAACCAATCCCAGCACAGTATTAAGATCACATGTACACAACTGTAAACCCCCATACAAATCAAATGATAGAATTAACTTTTGATACAAACTCCTGCTCAGCTAATTAGTATTCATTAACTTTTGATACAGATAACTACCGATTCGCATAACAATACTTTGTATTCAATTTATTGTTTTCATTTCACAAGTAGAATAAAACATTCGCGTCCGATCAGTATGGCCGTTTACAATGGCTCGCATATCGGCTCGCCATTGTAAACGCCCATACAGATCTCCCGCTCATATTTTATCTACTACTTACAAGCCCGAATCCCAGAACAATTGAGAGTTTTTTCCATCACTTACAATTCAAAAAAACTTTCACCAGCTACTTTAGTGTTGGAGAGACTGCTGACAAGTGTTAAAGTGATGACCCAAAAGGAATAAGATTAAATTTTTTACCGAGTAGAAATTTATCACACCCTTCTATTTTGCAGGGAATGTTCCAAAGATAGTGGACCACAGTAAAGGCGTTTACATGCATGATCATTCTGATTTCCCATCAGTGGTTGGAGGTAGGTACCAATATCATAGTAAAAACAAAAATTTCCTGCGTTCTCGCTATTTTTGTTACCCCTCTTTAGCTTAATTTTGAATGTACAAACAAAGCAAGGCAAAGCAAAACAACAACAACAAAACAACAGCAACGACGAAGGCATGTCCAGGATTGACTGGTGATGAGATGTACGCTTTCTGATAGGCATCACAAAGTGTCCTCAGTTTTTCAAGCTTGCCAAAATTCACAAAGTTCGGTGAAATATGAAGAAAATGGAATCTATAATTCGGTCAAACATGAAGTTGATAAAATTTGCAAATTTCCCAGTCAGGCATAAAGGACTTATTATACAGTGCTTGAGTTTAACCCTAGACAAAAGCGATTCGTTAAGTTCAAAAATCCACGAGAAATGTTCGAAGAAAGAGAACGAAAATCTCGAGCAAAAGCAGAAAGATTTACAATCAAGAGAAAATATCCCTCCAAAGGCAACGTGCACTTGATCTTGTTGAGAATGCAAAAGCCAGTAGAATTTGCAGTTCTGCAACAGAATACAGTACAATGGGTACCAAATAAAAGGCGTAGGCCATGTGAAAGTGTGATCGATTTGTTAATTAATGAGTATTAATTAATATTTGGTTACTAGGTCCCGGTGGTCCTTATAGAACTCATTATCTGCACTCTCAGTTTGGAATTGGTCACAGACGGAGACGAGCAATAAAACTACAAGACACGATGCTCAGGATGTTTAACATCAGGTAGCTATAGTTATTTCATTGTAATTGAGATGAAGTTTTATAAAAAAATTTCCAAGTCCTAACTGCCTTGCCCTTCCTTCCTTCTTATCACTCCATCCACCTTTCGAAAAAAAAAAAAACAAGAACGCCTGATCGCAGGTTACTCTTTCAAGGTCTCGCACGAATGGCTTGCCCTGTTCCGTGTGGTGATACCGCTGGCCATGATACAACGATGTTCAGTTTGTTTGTTAACCAATCGTATAAGCCACGCTGTTAGAGTTTTGATCCAACATGGCGTCTCGGGTTTGAATATGTGACACTACCCTTCGAGAGAAGAACAGAACAAACGACAGGAGCAATGGTCCCATCCCCCAAAACAATTGCAACTGCAGTCTGCGAAAAGGCTCTCGAGTGGGGTCCACTCGCTTCGCTCGATCGTTTAACCCCACTCAGGAGCCTGTTCGCAGGCTATACAACTGCTATAGTAGTACTAGAGGACTAGCTAGTAGATTTACAAGCTTACAAGAACTGTATTCTACACTCTTGCACAGATTTTGAACATTTTAAAAAGCGATTCACTGCTAATTTATAATCGACGGAGCGTATTATTAACAATTATCGTATATGGGGTTAATTATGTGGAATTATTAAGCATGACTGTCTTTCAATAGGGCAACCCATTGTTAAACGTGAGTAACGGCAACATGGCGAAACAAGTCAAAAGTGAACGAAATGTTTCCTTGTGTAGTAAATGATCTACTAAACGCCCACTCTCAAATAGACGCCTCGTGTCTAATTAACGCCCCCTCTAAGGTGTTAAGTTTGTTATAGAAGCCCCCTCTTATAAACGCCTCATTTTCAGGCGTTGTATCCATCTGTTGGTTTTGACGTTCTGAACAAATATCGAGGCTAAATATATAAGGTATCCCCTTACTCAATTCATTGCAGATCTTGTTCTTCTTTCTTGTTTATTCTTTCAGTCTTTGCATCTTAAAAGTAGTGCCCTTAGCTTTAATTGCACACATGTACTTTGTTTTACCTTCAAATATTTAACTGAAAAAATATAGTGTTTTGTTTTTTCTGTTATTTTCGCACAGGCCAAAGAAGAGTAAAGAAGAAAAGTGAGCTCCCCTCAGCTGTCAAAAAAAGCTTACATCAGTGACACTGTTTTTTAATCGTTTTGTTTGTATAGAGCATAATGTAACAGAAATGTTAGAAAGCTTTTTGCAAAATCACAATGCTCCTGCAAATAATATAATGTGCCAGCTAAAATTTTAAATATAGTAAAAACTAGAAGTTCACATTTATAAAATAAATGCTATTGTACACAACAATCCCTATATACGGATCTTATATGTTTAACATAGTTCGCAAGTGAATTCTAAAGAATTGGCGCTGAATGAAAATTGTCCGTAAGCCGCAGTCCGACTGAGAATTTTGAGGAGGAAGCTTGGGAGAAAAGCTGGACCATAGTTTCTGGAATTTTGAATTCATATGCATTCTTGAGAACCTTGCACTGTCTGTCGACTAAGAAACTTATTGTTTTACGAAATTGAGAATGAATGGTTTAGGTACATTTTTTTCTTGGATCATGTATAAATTTCGAGCTCGCCGTGGTCGTGTGCCAATGAGAATCGTTTAGTTGGTCTAGTAGTTTGCGCATGATACAACAACAACAACAACAACAATAACCACAGAGTGCATTGACGTATCTTTCTCAATTTGAGGTGGCTGTTTTCTTATGCTATCCTTACAATTTGTAATCCTTGCATAACCGATTTATCTACGGCGATATCCTTAATATAGCCATTTTCAATACAATAAATACAACAAAAACAGATCTAACACTGTCTTTTGCATGAATTTCATTCCGTAGACCCTAAAATATATTACGTGTTTTCTTTGACCAAGTCGCCCAATCGCCTTCGAAAGGCGACTTTTGTCAACATTTGAAAGATGTACTAACATGTAACTTTTTTCTTTCCAACTTTCCTATTCATATGGATAATTTACCGTAATCGTTTTTTTTTTTTTCAGTTTCAAATAGAGAAAACATATTAAAATCAACAAGGTGACATTTGTTCAGCCCTGGAAGTGCACAAAAGGTGCACACGAACTTTAGACCTGAGTTTAAAACAAGATTCCGAAGCAAGTCTTAAAACTGAACCCTAAGGTTATTACAGATTATGAATAGGAGGTCGCAAAACAATTACATTACTACGTTTGGCCGAAGTCCTGCAGAAGAGATTCCAAATCGCAACTCGAAACTCACGTATCCGCATGGTGTATATAATAGGATTAACTAGTGAGCTGCAGAGAGATAAAGCAATGAATGCAACACTCATGTGAAAGTGCGACAGGTACGAGAGGCCCCAGAAATTCTCATTATCGATGACAACAACAAGAAAGAAGACGGCGTTCGGCAGCCATGTTAGTAGAGAGACAAGAGTGACAATAAGCAAAGTCACTGTCAGTTTTCTTTCTCTATGATTCGGAACGTGGTTCTGTAAACGACGAGGGCTTCGTCGAGCTTTGATGAAAATGGAAACATAAGAAACACTTATGACCAGGAGGCAAATGGAAAGATGCGAGGAATACCCGATGAATAAAACGTGCGAGAACACGATTCTAAGGCCTTCCCACACTGCAGTCGGCAGCCATATGACACAAATGGCGAGCGCATAAATCCGCTTGTCCATGACTCGATTGTTGAATGGACAAAATGTTGCGTGCAGCCGTTCTATGGAAATAACAGCCAGATTAATGAGCGACGAAAAGGGAAATAGAATGATAAATGCCAGCTTTACGTGGTCAGCACCAAGGTCATTAAATTTATAGTCCCAGAGACCACAGAATATGGCCATGTTCCATTCAATGAAGAGAGGTCCGGACACTGCCCCGACTAGGAGGTCGAGCATTGCTAAATGAATGACCAAGTAAGTTCCCCGCCTCTGGAGTTTGCGCTGCTTCAAAAACACAATAATCGTCACTAAGTTTACAGTGACTATGGCCAGACATTCAGCGATCAGCACGACAGTCCATGGAATACACTCTGATGGGGCGACATGAGTCATCAAATCCGCGTAGATGGTAAAGCTGTTGTCAGTTGGCATTGCGTTTGAGCTGGTCTCTACCTGCAAGAAAATCACCGACAGAAGAGTAATAAGGATATTGGGTCTTGAGTGAGACTCACTCGCAAGTTGACATACCGGGAGGGGGGGGGGGGGGGAGGTAGGGGATTTCAATTGGTCGCCTGATAATAGTTTATCATGGTTTATGTTTGTGCAAAAACAGCATAAGTTGTGCATATGGCGACACACTTGGTTTTCGTAATTACTTTCGTTTAGTTAGTTCGCCAAAAGCTACCTCAAACCGTCGCGATAATGGTGATTTCTATTTCTGATCCAAACAAACGCTGTACTCAACCTTAAATGCCTTAGTTTTTTTCCCAACCCCCCCCCCCCCCCCCCCTCTCCAAAAAAATGAAAAATGCAGTCAAACAATTAAAAAGTTCCATCCGTTGTCAGTTCTGTAATGTAATTCCAAGTAAGTCAACTACTCAGCAACTTCGGCTCTTACGAACTTTGCTTGCGATGAATTTAAAATGGTCGTAAAAAGAAAACAAAAATCATGAACGTACGTAAAACATAGAATTCTCTAAGTTCATTGTCTGGAACCCGACATACAACGGACATTTGACTTACCTCAAGTAAATGATTTTTTTTTCTTCTACCGAGCCAGAGTGGATTATCACGTCGAGACAAGACAACTCAAGTGCTCAAACTAATTGATATCTGTCTGGCTATTCCAAATAACTTCGGATACTAAACCTCAGCCAAATGTGTTGAACCCTTTTGTTGCAGTTTTAATTCGAACTACTGGCTTCAACCTAGACGACAACTGATATCCAGACCGGGCAATATAATATATTTATGTTATTCTTAATTTGGCTTAAACTCGAACGTCAGGTTTTGTCCCTTGAGTTTTCATACTACAATACTTTCGAACTGGCGGGAACTCTTTCGACTTTCATTTTTTTCCGCTTCTACTTAAAGGTGCATTTGAATTAGAAACACACCAAATGCAGATCACTAATTTTAAAAAGAAGTGCTTCCGATTTTTCTCAGTCGACTCAATGCCATACTTATAAATTTACTTTTTTGCTGTTGTTGCTGTTGCAAGATTGAAGCATCATTTAATTGATGGTAGCTGATGTCATGCTTTATTAGTTGGCATCATAAATTGACATCACTACACTAATTTCGAGCTGAAAGGAAGCTAGAACAATGAAGGAACACTGCTCTGTCTTTATGCCAGACCCGCCAGTTACCAGACGGGATTTGTTAACGTAGTTAACTCACGTCATTAACTGAAATCACTACATAAATTCCAGGCTGAAAGGGAGCTAGAGCAAACAAGGAATTCTGCTACATAAATTTCGGGCTGAAAGTTAGTTGTCAGACGAAATTTGTTATCTTCTTTTATTTATAACATTAATAGGCGTCACTACAGAAATTCCGGGCTGAAAGGAATCTGAAATCAGGAAGGAACTCTGCTACTGCCTTTATGCCAGATAGACTAAGGTGAAAGAAAGCTAGAACTTCCAAGGAATAGTGCTACTGATTTTATACAGGTCTACCAGAAAATAAAGGCACTTTTTCCACGTCTACTGAGCAACTGACATTGGCTAACAAGGTGATTTAAATACTGAAAAGGCCCTGGAAACAAACTGATCTATCCCATGATACAGTGTCTCTCTCGTCTCCAGGGCATTTCCGATTTCACGAGACTTGATAGATATTGAAATATAACGTCACAGTTAAAGCTGAGCGATGGGCACCAAAGACCAAAGGGATTGATCCGTCACGGTCATCCATTATAAAATGATCGAAATCACGGCTCACAACGAATAAAACATTTACTTTCCATTACTTTTCAAAAGTTATTTTGGAAAATCACAGTTTACGGCTGCTATAAATGAAAGGGGGGGGGGGGGGGGGGGGGTTAGCGCTGATAGAAGGGAGAGCAGTAACCCAAAACGAAGAGTATCTTCTGTCTCTCCCCCTCATCCCCAACGCCTTAATTCTTAATTCTAGATTATAGAAAAAATATATATTAATATAACGTCTCCTTTTATTTTAAAACATCATTCAGTTGCAAATTTCCTCACATTCATTCCACACACACTTATACAAAGAACTCTTACTCCAAAAAGCTGTACAAGCGTCAATATCCAACATATCAACGGGATAAATAAATATTATCTATATATTCAAAGCTCAAAAACTTAAAAGATTGGACCCAAAAAATCGCTTTTTTTCTTTTTTATGATAACTCTATTTACAACTTTTGAAACAAACTGTTTTGCAAAACACATTATATACACTATATAAAAGAGGTCTGATGCATCACACGCACATGCGCAGTATGATTATCCATCACGTGTCATCGTCTGATGATTGCTCCAAAGCACTTTTGGGAAACCCGGATGTAGCATGGTCGGGTTGTGACTGAAATACAAATCAATATACACAGAGTCAGTTGATGAAATCTCTACCTCTCTTAATTTACGGGCCCCTCATTTGGGAGAGGTTTTGCTTATGAAAAAAATGCTGCAAAAAAGAGAACACTGTAAGTTAAACCTTCCTGAAAATAACGATAAAATACTGAACAGATTATAAACTCATCTCCTTACATTATGAGGGGAGGTAGAGGTAAGGACTTAAAGTCTGCGTTCGAGCCTCGCGGCTCATCAGGCCGGAGCTTATCCCGCTTTCTGTAGCATTAAGCGGCTAGGAGTATTTATACACCTCCCTGGATGGGATGCTAGTCAATCGCAGGGTTACCCTCACCATTAAATTCGCCGGAACCCATTGATACCCCTGGGTGAGGAACAAATGACGATAAAACGTCATAAAAGGAAACACATTATTAACCCAGGGGCTATCATTTTTATTGGGGTCGGCAACACAAGGACTTACATTATTGGAGGTTGGGGGGGGGGGGGGGTTCTTAATTTTGGAAGGAGTTTTTCGTTTCAGAGTTGGGAGGCTTTACATTTGGGGGGATTTACTTTCGGAGAAGGGGAGGTTATATAGAAAGGTGAAAAATTCAACATCTTAAAAAGGCAAGCATCTGTGACTTACCATTAAGTCGAAAAGTCGATCACTGATCATCTTTATGTCTTGATTTCTCAAAACCAGATCATTCTTCAAGCTAATGGAAAAAAGGTTGACAGTAACCAGTCAGCATATTTAACACAAGCGTTATTTTTCCTCGCCAATAAGCCATCAAGAGCAATGTTAAGACAGTGCAGGCTTAACCCGTGCCGCTCACCTTTCAAGCTTCGCTAACGCAGCTCGTTTCTGTTTCTGGATCTTTAAACTTTCTTGTTCGGATGTGTCTAAAACTCTACAAAACATCACACAAGATTCGGTATTATATGAATGCAGTTCATTAATATCTAGAGATACAAGTCTATAAAGAAGGGCTTCTTTTTTTATTGTATATTGGATATCCTTACAGGAATACAGTGTAAATTCGTTTTTAATGGGTTCCAACCCAATGTAACAAATATTTCTTCTTCCACTGTTTGTTAGTTATCTTTACAGAAGTCAAGATTCGTTTTCGGTCAGGCCAAACTGGCCCACTCCTTCGCAAATTTCTGTAGCATGGGGCGTCTAGGGAAACGACTCCCCTTAGACACGATGCTTGTCAAATGCCAGTCCTTGAAGGGACAGTGTTACCATGATTTATTGCTACTTGAAAATGTAATGAAGGTGTTGGTATAAATAGAAGCCACTAATAATGGCCTGAAATTGCTAAAAAGTACTGTTCTAATCATGAAAATTGTTCAAAGGTGATTTAGCTACGGACGGATATGGCAGTGGTCTAAAATTTAGAAAACGTCTGGCAGACGTTTTTAAATTCGACAGGTGAGTGCCTTCTTTAAAAAAAAATATCCCTTATAAAGCATTAATTTCTTTAATTCGCACCTTTTTATAGAATGGATTATCCCTTTTTTTGTTATTCAAGGCTTTTTTGGTTGATCACTGAGTGCACCCTCATAATTTTATCAAAGTTAACACCAAAACGTATAAGAATTTCCGTGATACTGCCCCTTTAAGTTAGCTAGTGTAGTGCCTTTAGGGCTTAGTGAGCTTACTGAGCTAGCATACGAATAGGCTTTTGGGTTTTGCGCTGCTCATTTGCCTGGGTTTCGCTGCGTTGTCTTTCGCGCGAGCGAGTTGCGAGTCGGCAGGAGGGACGTGTCTCGCAGGTCAAACAAAAGAGGCTGTTTGCAGGCTAAATCGGAGCCAGCAGTGATGGTTATGGTGCTTTGCGTTCTTGCTTACCTTTGATAATGGTTGTTTAAGGTCTTAGTCGTCTTTTTGCACTCTCTTATCACTTGCCTATAAGTAGGCGCGGAATCTCTTTAAACGTGTTAAGGTTTACTACAAAACACCCAAGTTACATATGAACTATGGTTCATAAGAGAGTCATGCATATCAGTGTAAGGAGGATGCTAAAATGTTTTAATTATTTTGACGGCAGCAGAGCAAACAGTTTCAACCAACAGTTTTTACTTACTAATTAAGCCTCTGTACACCACGTGTCACGTGAGGTGTATGAGGTGGGGTAATCAGTTGGCCCCACGTCCAACCTCTAGCCTGGAGGGCCAGGGGCAATCCTTTGTCAGGTCTGTCCCCCTGACCACTCTAGCACGGTTGAACCTATGAGGGGGAAAAGCCCCAGGAAGCATAGATCTTTGGATCATTAAGGCATGCAAGCCTCATAGCCACAACAAGGTGATATGGTAGGGTGAAGGTAAGGATACTGTAATTTAGAGACTTCAGTGCGTCCAACAGACTGGGCAGGTTGCTCTTCTCTTCCCATAAGTTCTCTCATTCGTAGGAAGTGTGACACTAAGGGACTCCTCCCCTGAAGATTAAAACCGACACGTTCAAACTCGGGGCCTGGACCAATTTCATGTGACTGCGGAAAAAATCACAACACAAACAAATTACATCTAAATAAATAAAAATATAATAAATAAACAAACTCCGAGATTTTATAATGTTCTACTTTAAGGACGAAGGATACCTTCGAGGTGAAATCTTTCAGTAAGATATAAAATAAGGACATGTAAAGGCCAATGAAAGAAAACTCGGGCGCCTTGTGTTTTTGGATTTTAGAATTTTGATTACGTCACGTGAAAACAAACAATAATACCATACACAACATCTCAGACAAAAGAGTAATCGCTCAAAAATATCAATAAAGGGGGCATCTACCTTGTTACAAAGAACCCGGAGTTGCAATTTGTACATATACAGTCTTGGTGCCAGCTTACCTCAGTACTGTCAAACGAGGGAATGACCGTCAGTCCCATTCTAGAGGGTGAGTACTGAGTAGTGTATGTCCCAGCTCTCTCTTTACTGGCTGGGCCACTGTACTCATCCAGGCAAGAATCCAGATCAAAAGACATGTTCGCTGAAAATACCAACAGAAATAGAAAAGCATATTTTTTTCAATATTACAAAAATGTGCGAGATTGTTGAGTGCCAGTGCAACTAGAAAACGTTAAAATTACAGAACCCAGCTAATGCGTTTGAAAAGCAAGGAGCGATCGTTTTCAACGTTCTTCAAGAGTGGCCTAACAAAACAACACACAATGAATGCTAGCCCCAAAAGCCAGGGGTACATATAGTTAAGGCGAACAAATGAAAAAAAAGAGATTTTAACGAGGTGCAGATCAACTGAAAAGCAACCATAACAACAAAAACTATACAACAAAATGGTTCTCTGATGGATGTGCTACAAAGTTGGGATTTTTTTTCTCTTCTTCGTCGTTTCTAAACGTAAGGATCATTTTACTTTTAAGTCAGCCTTCACCATTTTCGATGCCATGGAAATTATGAAAATTGTATGGTGAAGCAAGTCTTATTACTTTACTGTAAGTTTTGTTAATGGAAGTCTCTTTAATTGCCTTTAACAGTTTCACAGTGATCTTTTCCTTTTAGACACGCTCCGTGTAAAATATAATACAGAAACTCTCGTATGTAAACAAAACATACGCGTGGCTGACTAGGGTCGTTTAAGAGACGAAGTCACAACAGCCCCTTCTTTTGCTACTAAAATCTCACTTCCAAACACTCGTTTCATTCGTTCTGTCCACGCACTGCAATAGTCCATTTTACAGTTGCCTGCCAAGTGACCTGGCCTTTGAATGGTAGTGAGGCTGGAGGTGACCTTGCATTGATACAAACCTCTCTGCTTTATTATGTTAATGCAAACTAGTTTGCATCAAAACAACATGATTAACACAACAAAAGCAGTGAGGTCTGTATCAAAACAAGGTCACCTCCAGCCTCATTTCCATTCAAAGGCCAGGTCACTGAGCAGACAACTGTAAAATGGACTATTGACAAGGGTAAATACATGTAAGACACATGTAGTGCGACTAATCTTCCACTCCACTGCATTACCTCTTTTTTAAATGTGCTGCTTACTTACCTTTAAGAGATTGCGTCCTGTCGTCTTGTAGTTCTCTGATATTACTCGGCTCCAGGAGCTTTAGGTTCCATTTCTCCCAGGAGTAAGGTGGAGGCCTGGTACCTGCAAATTTAGAAGTTAGTTCGCTACCACTTTTATATTAATTGCTTCCGTCGTCAGGTTTTAACTAACGTTACGTCAGGGCCGTAGCCAAAAGAAAATTATGACTGAGGCAATGCGTGCTGGGGAATTCGTAATCCAGTTTTCAGTTTTCCATACCTTCGCCTGTTAAATATCATTCCATACACAATGTTGTTTGGAAAAACAAACAGGTTTCCCCACCTTGCCTTCATACGTTAGATTTGAAAAAAAAAAACAATCTTTTACCGGATATATTTACATTTGTAGTCTTAAATTCATAAATATTGAAGACATTAATAAATCATTGAATTTTAGGCAAATCATTTACAATGAAAATCCCCCCTGAAATCCCCCAATAAACCTTGCATCTCTCGCTACGCTCGGCGCATTTTATCACCAAACGGTCTATGTCGCTGTCGGTTTATGTCGCTGAAATACGTTCATTTTGTGCGTTTTACCTGTGACCCATTCAGAGATGGTGTTGAGAAGAAAACTTTTGAAGTCATCATCAAACAGTTGATAAGAACGTGGAAAGACCTCACAGTATGCAGCGTACACAGCTTGAGCAAGGCAGTCGGCAAAGTACTAGATTGAAGTGAAAGAACGAAAGTCAAGTCGTGCGGGGGGGATTCTGTTCTGGAGGGGTTTACTATTGCCTTTCATCAAACTAAACTCAATGAAATATCTTGAGTTGGCCTCGAGTGACCCGAGACAAACTGACCGCAGCTAAAGAAATAAACAAGGTGAAGCAATCTCATCTGGCCAATAAAAACAGATTCAAGCATCACAATTATCCAATCAGAACTCGATGCCAAAACAAGCAGTTAAGTGCCTGGTGCAGAAAAAAGAGAGCAAGCAACCAATCAGAGGGAAAACCTAAACCATTCGTGACTCGGTGGCGCACGTTTTCCCGCGCTTCGTACAGGCTGCATGTGTTTGCTTCGAGTTTTGATTGGTTTACTGTGTCTTTTGTGATTGGCCAGGCTTCAGTTGTTCGAAGGATGGATAATGCTATCCGAAAGGTGGATAACGCTACAATAGTATGTATATTTTTCAACACTTATCCACTGGATAGCGAGTTATTCGGTGGATAGTTTTTTTTTTCTTCTTTTTTTTTTGAACAACTTGGGCCAGAATGGTTACTTTCGTTTTGGTATTACGACACTCAACCGAAAATCATTCTAAACCGCTGGGGATTCGAACAAGCACGGATGCAATGGGGTGGGATTTTTCCGCCTGCTTCGCGTTCGGCCTCGTGCTCCAGCGAAGCGAGCGCATCCGGTTGCTGCATTGTATAAAAACAGTTATTTCCTTAGTTAAACTAAGGAAAAAAAGAAAAGAAACGTCTGTGGACCGACTGCTTCTTAAATCTGTTGTAAAGGAACAGGCTGCTGTTTTGATTTGTAAGCCTTACAAATCAATATGACCGGCAAAATTTCAACACCGACGCGAACAAGTACATGTAAGTTAAAGTTTGCAAAAGTGCAAAGAAAGCAAACTCCAAAACAAGTATTGTGAAAAACTTCGTAACAGTCAGTAGATACCAGGATAAAGTTCTAACTTGATTCAAGCTGATTCAATAGCGCTGCCTTTATTTCAACCATCCTCTCTGTTACCTTACCTGGAAGAATCTGTCTTTAAAATCTGGACTTACACCGAAGAACAAGGAAACAAAACTGTCCGCTATCCTGTTGAACAATCCATCTTGTGCTTTCTTGCAATCAGGCTAATAAAATTGGAAGGGAAAATGACTTTTTCAGCTGTATTAGAAGTTATCAAGTGTCCTCCATGTTGCCAGACGTGTGAAACGTTAAAATATATAAAGCCCGGGCCAAACGCGGATGAGAGGTGACTCTCACGAGAGTTTTCGTCAGTCAACTCGCATCGACTATCATAAACTCGGGCCAAACGAGAACGAGAGTCCGTTTAACTCTCATCGACACTCGTGAAAATTTGAGCACGTTCAAAGTCGATGAGAGCGCATGAGAGTTTCAGGCCAAACGAGAGCGATTATAAAAAGTTGTTTTTGGGCTTGTGTTGGGTTTATATCCTTCGTGTATTTTTCCTCATGAGTCGATGAGAGTTTTCTCTCGTTTGGCCCGAGTTGATGATAGTCAATGAGAGTTGACCAAAACTCCCATAACAGTCAACTCTCATCCACTCTCATCCTCATTGGCTCGGGCTTTAACTAAGACGACTAGCATCCCTGTTAATTTCATTTGGGAAAACACCCCCGCGACGCATGTACAAAAATATATATGTATACGTACATGTACATGAACTAACCTGGAATTTTTCCAGAAAGAACCACCAGAAAGTATCCTGTAGATATAGAAACACGTACTCAATGATACACACTGATTGAGCAACGATTTTGTTTTATATTTTTTATTCGGAACGTTACTGGTATAAATATGCAAAAATATACATGTAAAAGATTATCATTATTTTATTTTACAAGTTTGCATTTTCTGTGATAATTAAAATGCGTTTACAAGGAAGTGGAAGAAAGAACGAAAGAAGAGTAAAGTTCGAGAAAAGCAAGATCAAAAGGTAAGTGTTTTACAACCAAATGCGGGTTCCTTAAAATTGTTTTTCACTTGCAAGGTATACCTTTGTAAGCACAAGCATCAATTGACTTTTAAGAAGAACGAACGTACACTTATCCTTCTTAGGCTGTCATCGCAAGATTAAAGCATAAGCACAAGAAGAAGCACAAGAATTTAATATGCTTATATGCTTATTTCTTGTAAGAACAGCATACGAAGAATAAGTGTGTTTGTTCTTCTTTTAGACATCTACTAATGCTTTTTTTTTTACATAATTATGTGCAGGTCAAATGTCCAGTGAAAACCATGCAGCCTTTAAGGACATTTCTAGTCTTTCCAGTCAAGCCTAGCTACTAATACATGTACACATAACGTTTCTTAACATTGTAGCTGATAAGGTTCAGCTGAACTGAACAGCTCAAGAATTTGTCATCCTCTAGCTTTTTGAATTTCATTCCTTTAAGTTTCTCATCAAATTTTGCATATGGATTGGATTTTTAAACCTTATCAATTATGACACATGATGACTTTTGTTGTATTCATTACTTTACCTGTAACAAAGTAACAGATCCCTCTGACAAAAACAATTTCTTCCACCTTTTACGAAAAATTGACTGCAGTTAAAACAAAAACAAAAGAACATAATTATAAACTTTATTAGATCTAAGTATTTTATGTTGACATTGTTTGAATGAAAGACCAAAACACATGTTCTCATTCTCAGAGACCCAGGGGCAGTAATTGGGGAAGTCGAAGCGCCTGGGAAAAAGGGAAAGAAAAGTAGGCAAAGAATCATCCAGCAGAAAACCTTCTTTGCATTATTCTGCCCAAAAGCAGCAACAGTGAGGTATATTGGGCTGCCAATTCAAGGCTGGGCCCTTATTAACTTTTCCTACCTACAGGGTGGGTGCTTATTTGGGGCGGGTGCTTTTTAGAGGTTGGGTGCTTACATGTTATCAAATAAATACAGTATTCTCATTCATAATTATGACGCGGAATTCAGAAGTGCGTGGATTACATAACCCCATTTTGTTTATAGATAGTTGCATTAGGTAATGCTTAATCACCACGTGCAATCGCCGTATTTAAAGATCCCTTTGCTTAGTTTCGGGGAATTTCGAAAGAGATACGCAAGCCGGGAAGTCCGGGCGAATTTTTGACCCTCCCACCTCCCCCTCGGCGACGTAATACACAGCTATAATGCTTTCTCACCCAGTCGCTCATTGCCTCAGCCACAATCTTTTCCCATATCTAATCCACGCCGGACAATGAGCGGCATAATTAATGAGTGAGAATGGTATAGTATTAATGTCAAAACTTTAGTAAACAACCAACCAAACAAACAAACACAGATATTCCAAAAATCTACAATGTTAACTGACTCACAGGAAACTTCTGGGCCTTGGTAACTTTGTTCAGCAACTGAGGAGCTTCCAGTTGGCCTGGTAGTGGTGTAACTTCATTGGGAAAGAAGCCAGGGTAAGAGGTGAACTGTGTAATAAGGAGAATATTAATCATAGTAATCATAGTAATTTTTCTTGGACAATTCTGTTCAAGGGGGAAAAGCACAATGACGTTAGTGCCCTTCTCTTTGCGATATGTGTGTGGGTTCTTTAACGTCCCCTGCTGACCATAATTATAACACTGAAGATACATGAGACGGGACCTACGGTTTATCGTCCTTATCCAAGAAGACTAGAACATCTAACCATTTGCAGATGTCATATTGCAAAGGCAGCATGTTCTCCTCTGCCTCAGTCATTTTAAGACCCTGAGTGTTGGTCCGGTCTGGGAGTCGAACCTGAGGCCTCCCGCATGGCAGTTCAGCACTCTACCAACTGAGCTAACCAGCCGGTGGTAATTAATCTACAACTGTAATGAGGAAAGTGTGTGACACTGTATTATAATTGTAATCAAAGGAAATTTACTGCCAGTGTTAAAGATATTCAGTATTAAAATAACATACAGGGTCTGATTCCCTTCATGAACTCAGTCAGATTTTTTTTTCTTTTGTACCAAGCTCATGACATGGCAAACATTAACATCTTTTTCATTTATTTTGACTACTGTCAGTTATCATCTTTCTTTATTTTTCATCATACTAAAATGTACTATACAATTTGCGACCTTTTAGTTTTAATTTAATTATAGAAAACAGCTCACATAAAGCGTATTGGTCTCCCAAGTCTCCGCGAACAACGGTTAGCAAAAATATTGTCCACAGTTTTTAAGATATTAGCTAGCGATGCCGGTCCTGCAAGCTTGCATGAATTTATAACAACAAGACGCTCCACTTATAACCTCAGAGGCAACACAATTGTGGACCTTCCGAAAGTAAATTCAACAAAATATGGCCTGAGATATACTGCATCGAAACTGTGGAACTCTATACCTGACAACACAAGGAAAATAAAAACTTACATGATTTTTAAAACGAACCTAAGAACATTAAATTTTACGGGACTTTGATCGAGTAGTTTGTCAATTTTTATTATTGCTATTTTACTGTTTACTATTTTAATTTGATTTGAAAATTTTAAATTTTTAATCTTAGTTAAACAATATAATTGTAATTCGTAGTTATTCTTAATTATAGCTTAATTCATTTTTATACACTTCCAAGAAGTTTTTATTTTTCTATTTTGTATTTTTATTTCGTGGCGCACCTAAAAACTAGCTTTTTACTGCATCAAAACTGTGGAACTCTATACCTGATGACCACGTTAAATAAAGATTGCATTGTATTGTAAAGGAGGGAAGCACAGTGTAGCCTAATGGAAAGTGCACTGGACTCTTGATTGGCCTGAGTTCGATTCCAAGCCCTGGCCAGGGTCAATTTGTTGTGTTTTTAAGCAGGACAAGGAAAGAGTAAAAATATTCCTAGTCACCAAAACCTAGTTTTCACTGGCGATGCAAGCACAAGCAAAATCACAGACACGAGCATAACAGCTCGTATTTTACCATGACAATGGCCTCAATGCAAGCATACACACAAGCACAAGCACAAGGATCAAAATTTTTCCTTTTCTTGTGCTTGCACTTGTGCTTGCGTTCGAGTTATGTTGTGTGAAAATGAAATTCCACATACACTGTACTCTGTGTCAGGCCAATTAAAACACTCGTTCCCGGGCGTGTCCGATGGGCATTTGAACCTTGTAACTACATGTAGTAAAACATCATGTCCTTATGCTTGTGCTTAATATGCTTATGTCAACATTCATTTTTATTTGGCACAAACTACATGTACTTATGCTTGCATTTGTGTTTGCCCTTGTGCTTGCGACGCTAGCTTTAAGGCTTTAGGCTTTGAAACTGTAGAAAACGGGGTTAGCATCAGCCTGATGTGACAGTAGGCTCAAATGCAAACCTTTTTTACCACATAAAACAGCACTATTAGGGTGAACTGTACCTGAACACTCTTCATTCTATTGGCTTGTTCATCTCCAAGGCCATACTGAATTTAAAAAATTTTAATAAAAATAATTAAAATACATTGTGCATATTGATTTCAATGTACATGTATATAACTGTAATCACTCGAAATTTTCGTAAATATCCGGCTTTTAATTAACTCTTCGGGACAAGACTTGGGGAAATTTCACTATCAATGATAGCATATGTGTCAAGTTACTACAGTGTATATAGTTATTCTGTAATGAATTCCATATATGTGCTTAGAACTTACAGAATTTACTTGTGTGATCACAGAGAAAATTAAGATTCCTTTATTATTTTGATTTGTTTGTTTGTTTATTTGTTTATCCATTCATTCAATCAATCAATCAATCAATCAAAAACTATATTTTAACATGTCTTAAAGAACCTTAGCTGAGGGGAAACACCCCTCTACTAATTGGGGTTCGGTTTTGTTTGTTCGAAATGAATGTTCGCTCTTTCATTGTTGTTAACCTCTTTATTTTTCTGCATCAAAGTACTGGCCACTTTAAAATTTATCTTACCAGATGTACAGGTTTTTCTTTCTTGTTGATAACTTCAGCTGGAATATCTGAACTTCCATGTATTGCTGTTCAGACAAAAACAGTCAGACAAGTTTTATTAAATTATTTTCAAGTAATTGCTTTAAACTTTTGATTAATTATAACAGCAGAAGAAAAAGATCCTTACAATACCTGACATGCACAATATTATAAATGTAAAAAAAGAAGGGTTAAGTATGATGCAATTCCATAAAAAATAAAACATTGTTCATGTGCTTAAAATGCACTTAAAATGAACAATAGTACTTTTTTAACTTCTTAGCTTTTTTAGCATTTTAGCGGTATCTTTTTAAAGTAGTAAGCTTTTATAGTAAGATAATAATTATTTTATACATAATTATGTACTCTCTTTTATTTTTAATTTTATTTTATTTTACACAGGGCCCCCGTTGATACCAGTCCTGCGACTGAAGGGGTCACCCTGTTTAAATATCAGTTATTATTATTACTACTTACCAAAGTTTGGTAATGGGGTAGGGGGGGGGGGGGTATACAATTGTAGATCACATTTGTCAGAAAATAAAATGGCCCCTTTCACAATTCACGAAAAAGCCCACTATTGGTACTTCATGCTTCAAGGAAAATATTGAATTCATGATTCACTAGGAAAAAAATAGCCATTTTACATCATTTACAAGGAATTATAAAAAGGGGCAATCATGGGTCACAAAAAATTAATACCCTTTTCAATCTCTGTAACAGAAGACAAGGAAAACAAGCACATGTAATACAAACACATGGCTTTAAAATTGAAAGCACTTTTGGTTCAGCTGACCTGCACCCATCATCAGTTTTGACTACAATAAGCGACTCTGCACCAGTTTTGGAGAAATATACAATGTATCAGACTGAACTGTGTATGTTTTTTAGTGAAGTAGATGATCATGATTAATTATATGTACCTAATTTACAATTAATGTACAAATTTCATTACACCCTAGTCAATGTGATATACCGTATTTTCTCAATTAAACGCCCCCGGCGTTTATTTCAAACTAGGCTCTGTGGATCCGGCGTTTATTTGAATGGTGCAGTTTATTCGAGCAAAATGTTTATTAAACAAGGGTTTTTAAACATTATTTGTGACATGAATGTATCTTGCCATCTCACCTAAAGCATATTACACCTCAAATAAATGCCTGAAAGGCTTACTTACCACTCTAGCTTGGAGACCCGGCGTTTATTCGGGGCCCGGCGTTAAATCGAGAAAATACGGTACCTTATTACATGAAATTTTCGCGACACTTTAATTTCGCGAATTTCGCGATTTATAAAAAATCGCGAAATTAAAGTGACGCGAATAAAAAGTGTCGCGAACATAACATGACGCGAAAATTAGGTGACTCACATCATGTCAATAATCAAGAAAGAATGAGTTAAGTACCACTGAAGGAAGGAATTGTCAAATGAATGTAAATGGATGTTGCGGTCAATTGACTCAAGAACAATAATTCAGGTACAAGCATGACCTACTTGTAGACATTGTGAAAACTGCTCTGTTGTTACCGTTGACATTTAGTCCTGCCGTTGCGTTGTTGTAAATTTTGACGTTATTGTTCCTTTGATAAAGTCGTTTTATTTAATTCAAGGACATGTTAAATAATATTGCCAAGGAAATGTTAATTGTGTCTTACTCAAAAATGCGAAATTAAAGTGATTCAAAATACAAAACTTTCGCAAAATCGCGAAATTTAAGTGTCGCGAAATATGCGCACCTCAAAATCGCGAAATTAACGTGTCGCGAATATTTCATCTAATAAGGTATATAAAAGGACAATAGAAAACCTATTAACGAATGAGTAATTAAAATGCATTAATGATACCAAGAATGCAAAAAAGACTAAAGAATGCTTGAAGGCTAAAAAAAGGAAAATTGATAAATGACAAATAATTAAGTTGTTTAAAAGAGGGTGAGAAAATCCCCTCTTTAAACAAGCAACTTGAACAATACAATTTATCACTTCCCTTTTAAATTTACAATGTAGTGAAATCGAAATAAATCATATATTCAACTGTACCTACTTGCACATGTACTGTAGGTGCAAAGCATTTTAAATAATGAGATTTGCATGCAGGAGATGATTTACCTTTCATAGTTGCAGGGCTAAGAGTTTGAGCTGTACTCTGTGGCCTCTCCTTATCAGTCAAAACCTGGCTGGCATATACATTGAGCTTCTTTTCTAATTCTTGAATATCATCACTTACTTCGTCAATTAAGCCAATGTCTAGGGCTATAGTGATAAAGTATAATTAAGGAAAAGTAAAACATACATGTACAGTAAGATTTACAATGTATATCTAGTAGGGGTGTCGAATGGTAAATGCGAGACTTTGCGAGATGGCGAGACTGATTTATTTTCTGCGAGCCCGAGACCTTTTTAGCCTTGCAAAAGAAATTGAGACTGCGAGAAGGCGTCAAAGAAAAATTCGAGACGACGAGACCCCTAAAATTTGGCTGAAATTTTGCGAGACACATTTTTTGAAGGACCATTCACCACCCCATCTAGTGTTAGGACCTCTATGTAAACCACTTTTAGTGATGGAGCTTCCTAATAAAAGATTGTTATTATAAAGAGGCTTATAACTTACGTTACATGTAATCTGAAATGAATATATGAAATATATATATTTGTACTGCGGATATACAATTTAAGCAAATGAAAGATCACCGCAGTTGAGAAAAGCAAGCCTGAAAAATTTCATTCATTAGTATCGCAGAGGTCATGGGTTCGATTCCCGTTCAAGCCTGAATCTTTTTCAGGCTTGCTATTCTCAACTGCTTAAGTTGAGTACATTACTGCGATGATCTTTCATTTGCTTACATGTAATCTGTTTATAATGAAAATTATTTGCATCTATGATAGTCTCTGATCTAAAAAATAAGTTTGACCAAAGCTAACCATAAAGGATACGAGCATGACGTCCTAGATCCTCCATGATATCATCCAAACTTCCCAATCCAACAGACGCCACTGAAATATTAAACTCCTCTCCATCCGTCACTTCTTCAGGCCATCTTTCAAAGCCCTTCGGTCTTCTTTCTAACCATTGCTCCAAGGTTTTTGGCGGTTCTGGTGTTTTGGGCTTGTTCTTTTTAGCTTCTGGCTTCTCCTCATTCTCATATTGCGCTAAAATGGCTTTTATTCGAGGATCCATCTAGCTTGTGATATTTATGGCAAGAACTAAGTTATAATTTCCCCAGGATGTTTACTACATGTACGATTCGACATGTTTTGCCGCCATTTTGAAGCTGAGTGACCTGGCGTTGTAGCCAACAAAAAGGTTACCTAGCAACTGCTGGCTGATTTCCCCCACAATGCATCTGTTCATCTGAAGCAGAAGTCGCCGAGATGCAGTTTTCTTCTTCCGACCGGACCGTCAAACGAGAGGAAAATAAATCTCCACGATTCTAAAAGAAGATCGAGTAGGTTCAAATTTGCTAAGAGCCCACGAAAGTACACAGTCATTTAAAAACGGGAATTACCACCAAGACAGGGCTCATCTTCACTTCATCCACTGCACATTAAAATGATTACGAACCCTTATTAAATTTGCGTGCAGACGACTCGTATTTCTTTCCTGCACTTAAATCATGTCATTTATTTTTATTTTTCCTGTGTGAACTCAGGCATACACCTACCACACAAGGCGCACCTTTAATAACTTCCGTCCCTGCTTTATTTTTATTTACGGCTACCCCGGGAGGGAGGTACTCTGGAAATCTTAAGGTTTCGGTGTCCAACTGGACTCTGCAGATATACGAAAAAATGGTCATGATTATATTTCTAATTTTCCACCTTGTTATCGAAATTTTGTACGCTGCTGCTTGTACATGTGTCGCAGTCAACCATCAAAAAAAATCATTCCAGCCTAGTCACATGCACTTTCATTCCCACGTGCAATGCTATATTGTTTAATCATATAAAGTTTTAATTCGCAAAATGTTATTCTAAAATACGGTTTTCACTTGATCCGATACGCCGATACGCCCGGGCGTTGTATCTGAGTATTTATAATTAGATTGAATTAGATCCCTCATACGATTTTATAAATGGCTTACTACGTTTTGTTTCTTTAGGATAAAATAAATGACAAAGATTATACGATACCGTGTCCAGTCACTTATTCCAAAACCATTTAAGGAATAATCATTAACTTTTTACTCGCTCATTACGTTCCAATTTCGTTATTTTAAATTTTAGCTACAAGTTCGATTTCCGAACAAATCGAACTTAATCGAACGCTTAATTCGATTTCGTTCGATTTGGTTCGGAAATCGAACTCACAAAAACAATTGTTGTCCGATTTCGTTCGATGACCGAACAAAATCGAATTTAATCGTTCGATTAGATTCGATTTCGTTCGATTGAGTTCGATGAAAAATGTGTTCGATTTCGTTCGGTCTGATACGCCGGGATCGTAAACGAACAGACTCCGGCATATGCCGTAAGTTTATGAGTTGCCATTTGTTTTGAAAAGTGAAACTACGAGGTTGACAATTTGCTATGAAAACCACTTCACCGGTAAATAATGTACGTATTTTCTCTGACCTTGCATATTTTCTGGGCACAGGGTATCGCTTAATCAGTGAAGAATTTAGGTCCAATCTTTATCTGTTTTCTATTTTTACTTTCAAAGCTAAATCAACATGTAGCACGTTTAAAACGATATAAAAGAAAGAAAAATTGCAGTTTGTTTTCTCAGAAAATCTCGTTTACAGATCAATTTGTAATTAAATTAAAATTATCTATGGGGCGTAATAATTAAATTGCCTCTTAAAACCTCTCCGGAAATTGGTGCAGCCTTAATCGATATTCCGCGTTAAAATCACACACATCAAGATTAGCGCTAAGTAGTTAGAAAAAGTGTTTCGCCGTTTGGTTGTGCATATTTTCACGAGATGGCGCACATGTAAATCTCTGCATGTGTACCGAAAACCGAAGGTAGGACAAGGGGAACTTCGCTTTTTTCAATTTCGCGGTTTCGTTCGGCAGCTGTTAATATTTGCTATAGGTACCTGTTTAAGGCAATTTAAAAACTGAGTGGCGATTCTGACAGTTTGTTAATAACACAGTTCAGTTGGTAAGCATTGAGATAGGGTAGTTGAATTTAAGTCCGATTTTTACGAACTAGCAGGAATTCATATTACAGTTTGGCCGCTTTCAGTCCGTTCTGGGAGAGTACAAAGGAAAGGTGACCGAATTTTCACTCAGTTTTTTGTCTTTCAGGCTGGCCCACTTGAAAAGAAAGTGACATATCCGAGCTATTGAAGCAAGCCGGAGCGGACCGACAGGCACTGAGTTTTTGTACTATTGGTTCTCACTCAATATCCACTCGTTTCAGGTAGCATTTGGTTATTTTCGTTTGCAATCGTTTCTTTTCGCCCTTCTCCCCTTTAAGGAGCCTTCCTTTTAACAGGTTACGTTTGTGTTTGAGGTACTTATATAGGGGGTGCTTTAAATTTTTTCCCCCCCCCCCATTACCCCACCCCCCTGACCTATATATACCAACATGAACACTGGTAAAGAGGGACTAAAGAAATCTATTTATTCACCATGTGGTTAATACAAGAGATCAATCGTACTTGAATTTGTTCATAGTGGTGCGTTGTGCATCTCTATCGAAATCAGATAACTTCTAGGCCAGTTCTGTCAATATGGAACAAAAGTGAATTCTATAAGTTATCAAAGTATCTTAGACGGCCAAAAAAGGTCATTAAGATAAGATGTTGGCACAGCATCACAACACGAAATTGTATTAGCCAATGCTTTTAAAGGGTGCGCTATAACTTTAGGCATTTCATTCGAACGTACCACTAGCCGAATTCAAAACCTGCATTCGGTTCAGTTTTTATCATCCGTAAACAGTGAAAGACATAAGAGATAGTTTTATTTAAAGTGGCCATGCACTTAGCAACATAAAGCCAAGAGTTTACGCTGCATCCTATACCTTTCTATATGCTGCATCAACTAAACTAATCCGCAGGCATGCTACTACAATAAATAATAGTTAAAAACGTAATTTAAAAATATCACAACAACTACAGTTGCAATTTTTTTTCTGCACGTGTTATCATTAATATGCCCAGCAAGGCGTGCATGCAACAGAGATGTTTTTCATTTTGTAAAATATCGCGCTCGCGACACATAAAAGTCAAAGCCATCGAATTTCTGTACGTAGCTTGTTTCAGTATTTTGTAAGCGTCCCCCGATATTTTTTAATTGTTTGTACTTTAGATGTAAGTCTTGTTATAGCATTCACGAATTCCGAGTTAAGGAAATTCTTCGTTCATATTTTTAAGTTATAAAAGAGTGTCTTAATAAGTATCGGTTTTAATTAACGTTGATTTTTTGACGGCTTTTTTTTTTCAATTATTATCTGGTTTCATAACAACGCTTATGTTTGTTTTCTTTTTTTTTTTTTAATTTCAAGTTGCGAGTTTTTCTATTAGGACAATGCTTGTTCAAAGTTTACAATTAATCTTGACCGCCGAGCTTAAACAATTATTTTATTTATTTCAAATTTTGAGATCATGTGTCATTTAAATCCCCGGGCGGCTCTTTACCTATTTTAATTGTCGTGCTTTCCCTTTCAAAAAAAATACTCCAGTGAAGAAATAAATCTGTCATATTTGTCATTTACGTGAGCATGGCTTATAACTAAACAATCCTGAAACTTAATTAATTGCGAAGAATGATGAACACCCGATTTAGGGTCAAGATTCGGTTGGGGCAACCGTAAAAAGATTCAAAAGAATTTCTTTCCCAGGCATTAAGCGATAGTCATCGCTTAAAAATGATTGAAAATGCCATCTGTCGCTTAGAAAATGTTGTATACATTTCGGGAGTAGTTTAATTTCGTGTTTTTGCAACAGCTAATGCAAAATCCACAAATTCGGCTTCAGCGTCCGAGAAAAATATTTCAACACAAAGACAAAAAGAATAAGCGAAAAAATTAGTTGGTTGAGCTTAGTCATTACAAAATTTTAAACACAAAAAAATGAAGTCTAGAGTAGCATATAACTTTTTTTATGCACATCCTGCTAAATAGGATACATTTCGCGAGTAGGAATTACTGGGGCAACTAATTTTCGCCATTTTAGGGCCAGTCCACACAAAATTCATTATAACTTACTTCAGAAATGATTGAAAACAATCCTACTTCATTTTTTTTTGAGTAAGTAATCAAATGGCATTAAAACTTTTGATAAATATTAAAGAAATAAAAAACGCACCCGAGTGCATTATTGAGTTATATAAGCACGTGGGAATTTTTAAGAACACGAGAGAAGTGCATAGACAAGCACGAGGCGCAGCCGAGTGCTTCTCGCACTTCTCAAATGTTCTTAAAAATTGCCAAGTGCTTATATAACTCAATAATGCACGAGGAGAATTTTTTTTTCTTTTATGAAATGTTAAAGAAATTGCGCGCGCTAAAACTCGTGACGCCAGAGAGCAGCGTGCATTATAGGCCGTTTTACGGATATCGACTTTGCCCCCTTCGCATCCTATAATATATATATATATATATATATATATTTATTATGGTAATTGCAGAATTATCACAATAAAAGAATAAATCATTTCAATGAGCATTATAGGGTGCGAAGGGGGCAAAATCATTATGGCCGCCGTATCTGTAAAACGGCCTATAACTTGATAAAGCACGCGCGTGACGTATGCTGCGTGCTTTTCGAATTGACCAATCACAGCGCGCGCAACTCCTCGACCATTTTATAAAATCTGATAGTCCATATAACCAAGCTTGTTCGGCCAAGATGGCGTAATATTGGCCTTGTTCTTTTTTTAGCATGTTTACAGTCTGATTAAAGCATAGCAAAGTATACTTGTAAATACTGACAAACAAGCCTAGATCTCATTCCAGCTAGCGAAAGTCAATTCCTCCTATAAAATTTTACGATGAATGCGGACAGCAGTCCAGTCGAGGTCTAGATTTCTAATCGGTGTACAAATACTTTGATCGATCAAGAATTTTTGATCAGTTTAATACTTTTTTGTCAAAAGAGAATTTTCATCGGTCAAGAATTAAAACAGTTTTAACTTCCTTTATGCAATGCCCGAGAAACTCCTGCTCCGTTTTTTAATCTGTCAAACTAATATACTAGTTTTAACATGACCTTTCAAAATGACTGAGAATCTCCTGCTCTGTTGTGTGCAAAGTTAGTCACGTCGTTTTTACTTGGTCGAGAAATTAATCAAAAGCAATAACTGCCTTTTTAAAATACCTGAGCAATTCGTGCTCTGTGTTTTAAGCTATTCACGCCCGTCTTTAGACGAAATTGGGACCTTACGAAACTACGACGGCGACTACAACGAGAACGTCGCCAAACAAAAGGTTTAATGAGCAGAATAATAGCTCTGCGCGTGCGTTATCCATCTTGGTACATTTCTTAGGCTGGATTTCCACTGACGCGTAATTTTTTACGTGCGTTAACGTGCGTGAAAAAATTTAAGGTGGATTTCCACTGACGCGTAAATTTTTACGTGCGTTTACGTACGTGAAAAAATTTAGAGACAATGTATGAACGGCTTGCGTTAATTAAACGTGTGCGGAAGTCGTTCATACATTGTCTCTAAATTTTTTCACGCACGTTAACGCACGTAAACAATTACGCGTCAGTGGAAATCCAGCCTTAGAGACAATGTATAAACGACTTCCGCACACGTTTACGCAAGACGTTCATACCTTGTCTCTAAATTTTTTCACGTACGTAAACGCACGTAAAAATTTACGCGTCAGTGGAAATCCACCTTTACTCGTCCTCTGCAAAATGACGACGTTAATGACCAATTCTGCTCAGTCCAGAGAAAGCTAGAGAACGTGTATCACGACGGCGAATTTGTCATGTTTTTCGGCTTGAATTTAATGATTCGCTTACATATTCAACTAGAGTTTTGTTCTGACACCACGAACGCACTAAATAAATAAGAATAGTTGTGAAATTCTAAAGTAAAATTTAAATTCATTTTTAAGTCGACGTTGTCGTCAGTGTCGTAAGGTCCCTAATAACGAAATTCCGACAGCGATTTGCGGAAGCCGAGCCTCACTTATGCTGAGGGGGGCGTAAGAGTTTGCGGTGATGCGGTTTTGCGGTAATTTTTATTTTAACCTGCGGTATTGCGGTTTTACAAGACTACGCGGTGTGCGGTTATTACAAATCTTAGGTCGCGGTAGTCGGTGAGAAAATTGTCTGCGGTAATATGATTCTCTTACGTTTCCACTGGATCCTTTCACATTCGGTTGTTTTGCTTCAGTTAAACAAGCTTGAGCCAAGTGTTTTGTTTTACAGCGTATCAGCTTACACAATCAGGGTTCGTTATTAAGCAAACTTGCCCTGTGGCTTGCAATTGCAGCCTCTTCCAGTTAATACTTGATGTGTTTAACTGTTTTATTCAATGATACGTTGACTTTATGACATTCCAGGCCAGATCTTCGGCTCAGATCCAGTCTTATCTACCGTTGTTGGTCATTTGAAACTGCGGTTTCGGTGTTTTGGTAAAATTTGATGCGGTTTGCGGTTTTGTAGCATATTTCTGTGCGGTTTTGCGGTTTTCGGACCCCCCTTACGCCCCCCTCTATGCTCTCCACGTGATGCTAGCTATTCAACTGCCAAACGGATTATATTTCCTTGTACGTGTCTCAGCAGATTCAAGCAAAGCTATTTAAGTTGTATGCACTGAAAAGTCAATTCAGAAGATTCTATACACGCTGACCGCACGCTTGTTCAGTTCTCCACGGCGTTCTTCCCTGTCACGAAAATTTGGCTTTACGCGGAAGAGCGATTTCAAAGAAAGATATTCTAAGAGAAGACTCTAGCAAAGTAAGTATTTTACGTTGTAAGCAGGTAGGTTTTTTCATTTATTTGCCGCAATTCCAATGCAGCAACGCCAGACGAAAGGGAGGTAATACAATAAGATTGCATCGTTAAAAACAGAGAGCCGAATCCCAGTTCAAATGTTTTTACCAATATTCAACTCAATATCTGCAATATGTGCAAAAATTTGTGAAAAACGTGATTTCTTGTTCTCTAGACAAGTCCATTTAAATTATGGATCAAGAGAATGTACCGATTTTCTATTTTTACAATTTAATTTTTTCAACGACGGTCGATATAAACGCTATTGAATCCTTATAGTATCGTAAATTCACTGAATATTAAACTAATACAAAGTCAAAAAATCACAAGAGCGGAGCCTTACCTAGGCTTTTATAGATTGTGCTAGCATAATTTTTGGCATAATTGGAGCTAAAAAGCATAATTTGTGAAACGAGCACTGCCACGGCATAATTAGCAATTTTTAGCACTTTTTGGAGCATAAATTTATAAAATGTAGTAAATATGGTGTACTTTCTACAGAAATAAATGAAATTTAGGTAGTTTGTTCTTGCAATGCGTGTTTTAGCTATACTATTGTGATTGTTAACCCTCGGACAAACGATTTACTCTACAATGCTGAAACTATCAGTAGCTGTTCATTCATCCTTTGCGGAAATTTTGATATGTCAACCATGTGTCCATGGCGTTTGACGTTGCCATGGCAACGTCATAAATACAAGCAGGTCTTGCCAAAAATCGTCATTTTTACCATTTTTCTTAATTTTTTCCAGTTTTTTAAAACAGAACTGCAAGATGTGTTTATTTTTACGTTCCGTAAGCATTCTGGCTTGATTTTGCATCAATTTCCGTTATTTTCTGACTTTCTAAGAAAATGTTGAAATCCAAGATGGCGGATCCAAGATGGCGGCTTTAATGACGTCACGTGACGTCATGTGACGTCACAGCCAATTAAAATTACGTCATCTTGTAGAGTAAGCTAAGGGCTTTCTTCTCAGTTCAAAATAATTTCGCTACGCCTTAATATAACGAAAACTCCGGGGAGGGGTTCCATCCACCCCCCCCCCCCCCTTGTACGATGGTGGGGGTGTGAGTTTGCTTGTACGTCCGAGGGTTAAGTCGTTGGAGGCATTTTACAAACGGTTTAGAGATGCGAGCAGCTAATTTGGACAGCTGACGGCCGTGATAAACTGCCATAAACACAAATAAATTTACAACAACAGTTTATTTAAAAAACATCATAATTTGGTGTCGTTATTGCACACCTCTATGTATAGAATCTACGTCATTTTGTGAGCATAATTTCGGAAATCAGAAGCATAATTTGGGAATTCTGGCATAATTTTTGCATAATTTGGCAAAATTTTGAGCACTGCTAGTAGCATAATATGCCACTTTTAGGAGCACAATCTATAAAAGCCTAGCCTTACCTCGCCAGGGGATATCCTCCCGCCGAATTGTTTTATTCTTAAAAGAGCTATGTCACGGGGATTTTTGCAGATTTTTGGTCTAAAATGTTCTGAAATTTGTGGTAGGTAGCTAAACCCATGAAAAAACGCTATCTTTTAACATCTAAAATCAAACTCCGGCTATAAATATCGATTTTTTGATGACGCGCGGAAACAAATTAGAAACGTTAGCCTAAGTTTTTCAAGTTGCAATCCGTTTCTATCCGAGCCATCCGTAGCCAAAGATGCTCGTTAACAGTTTCAGTGCTCTAATATAGCATTTTTTAACAAAATCGGACTATTATTTTTAGGTTTCCCGCGACACAAATATAAATTTTGGCTGTTCTAAAATCTGGTAAAATCTGTGACATAGTCCTTAAAATTTAGCCTGGACTGTGTTATCAGACCGTCTCTCCCCAGTCTCACTCTTTGTTTTTACATTCGCTCCAGACTCCTCGCTTGAAGTCCGAGGGCGTTCGCAAAAAAAAAATTGTTTTGTAGTCAAGAAACCAGTCGGAAGATTAACTGAACTATAATTTTGTAGATGTGTGCTGCATGCTGCTCACTAGTACTATTGCATGAGCACTGTTGCGTCACAGTGGTTTTACATTCAGGTTCCGCAATCCAAATGTCGCCGTAACTAAACAATAGATTAATATTGTTTTTCCACGTGTTGATATAAATATATACATTTAAACCCGGTAGTTTCCGTGTGTATATTGGAACGGACGGTCGAGTTAGTCAAGTTTTGTATTTACGGTCTTCCTGTTCTGAGCAATACTTTCTGTCTTCCCGTAACTGAACAATAGATTTTTTATTTTATTTTATTATTTATTTTACGTGTAGTGTACTTTTACTGAATAACGGCTCTCTATTAATTATATGCGATCACCCATAAAATTCTCGGAACTCCGCCGCATTGCAATAAGCAAAGCATATCCTTGCAGATGCAAAAAATTAGCTATACGGCACTGAATCACAGATAATTACATTTGTTTTTCTCGTTTCATAAAGTCTGTTTTGGACAATGTTAGTAATACAGTTATGACAAAGTCCCTGGCCTTACTGACGATCAAGGAACTATAAGATCTGATGACCAGTGACATGCAATAGCGTAATTTCCGTTGCTGTTACCAATAAAATACTTCAGGTGATCAATTTTGCATTCTAGTTCAATTTTTTCAGATTACATAATAATTTAAGGTCAGCCAATCGAGAGTGACCATTAAGGTTTGGCAGAATGCAGTTTAAGAATAACTTTGCAAAGCTATTGGCTAGCGAGTTACTTATAAGTAAGAGTCGTCTTGCTGCTTGATTCAGTTTACTACAATAAGACAAGGATAAAGCTCGTGCTTTTGCTTTTGGTAAGTGTTTTTATGAATATACTGATACGAGCTCTGTAAGGCTTTGGCGACTAGCATCTTTGTTTTGGTTTTTATGTGTGTTCAAGTAATGGGAAGTCATTAGAAAGTTGTTTTCATCTGATTGAAAAGTTTTACAACCTGGTATTTAAAACTCAAAAAGGTCATCGAAATTAGTAACTGAAATCGAAAATACTTAAAACATTGATTGTAGAAAATTGGATTAAAAGCCTATGTTTTAGAAAGCACTAAAAACAAAACTACAGTATTCGAGTTTCATGGGAAGGCGATAGGGACAAAATAAGCCTATCATCGCAAAATTTTAATTAACTGTAAAATGTATGCGTGCTTGCGACTGGATACTGATGATATGTTATCGCAATTCTTTTCTCGCTTTTTTATCATAAACATTTTAACGCGAAGAAAATGGGAGGCGTTTCAAGAGAAATTCATTGATAATGAAAACGAGCTAATATAAGCGAGGTTTGGAAGGTAATAACTGCAATAACTGAGAAGATAGGAGGCCACACATTTTACTCTTTTATTGAAGGTTGTCATTGTGCTGGATCTAGGGCTAAAATGATTGTATTTCGTAGGTCTTCACTCACACAAGGCGATCGGGACGATCATATGAGAACCTCCTGATCGTTTCCACTCGCTTCCATCGCCCACGATCGTCTCAGTAGTTACAAACGATCGATGCGATAGAAACGATCGGGACGAACATACATAGGAAAAAAACAACCTTAGGAGATGATTTAGCAGGCGCCACTAACACTGCAAGCGAAGATGTGATACAAAATAGCAAAGAAAATCAGGGCCATAACCAAACCTTTGCCATAGACGAGGCAAGATCTTGCTAGTGGGTTCTGGGGGCATGCCCTCCAGAAAATTTTAAAATCTAGAAGCTTTGAATCTCTTTCAGAGACATTTTTCTGAAGTATTTCTTGAGAAAAATCAATCTCGTTCACCCAAAATTAAAAAAAATATATATATGTTGTGTTGGGGATAACTTTCAACTGGGGATAATTTTCCCAACAAAACATATATTTTTTTTTTAATTTTGGGTAAAAATTTAGACGAGGCGAGGCAAGCGCCTCCTCTTGCCTTTTGCTAGTTACGGCCCTGAAAATTAGTTCAAATTGATAATTTACTGACAGATCGTCCGCACACGGCGCGCCTATTTTCGAGAAAGAGCTATATTCCGAACTTACTTCCTGTCTTGTCCTGAATTCACATTTTTTGCTACGTTTCCGTGTGTATATTGAAAGCCTACATTGACACAACGGACGGTTGAGTTAGTCAAGTACTGACATTTCGCGTTCAGTTTCCTCTTGTATATTAACAGTAGCGTGCATCGGTTGAGTTCATCGAGTATTGACCAATATTCCGCTAATTTCTAAATTTAATGTACCGTATTTTCTCGATTAAACGCCGGGCTTCGGATAAACGCCGGGTCTCCAAGCTGTATTTGAAAAAAGGTTTAACATGCTTTAAAAATAATGTCTAAATATATAGCTGTCAAAAATAATGAATAAAAATCATTTCTAAAAAACATAGGGCTTGAACAAACTCCTAGAATCAAATAAACGCCGGCTCTATCGGGCCAAGTTTGAAATAAACGCCGGGGCGTTTAAACGAGAAAATACGGTAATATAAATGATTGACATGTTATCAATAAAAAGTCTGATATATATTAAGATAGAGTAGCTTTTTTAATGCGGCGGAACATTCCAATTGTGACATGACAAGCTTTCAAATTCAGCCGGAAAAAATGCAAACCTGCTCTAATAGACTGAGCCACGTGACGTTATCCAACTGCCAAACGAGTTATATTTCCTTGTTCGTGTCGTAGAAGATTCAAGCATAGTAATATAAGTTGTATGCACGCATAAGATTTTTATCAGTGAATCCTCTATTTGCGTGATCGGCGGACTGAGAAGTCAGTTCAGAAGATTTTATATACACACCGACCGCAGGTCTTGTTAGTAGCATGGTACTTTATTTGCCATAACCAGTTTTAATTTGGGCTATGGTATAGCTGTTACTCACGTTTTGCTATTAATAGTAGTAGCATTTCTTAATAAGGTTACATATATTCATAGCTTAAAAATGTAAGCAACTACAATATCAGAATATGGCACCTCTGTCCTGTTTTGAAACTAGCTAGTTTAGCGGAGGGCACCTAACAATAACTCTCCGTCCGAAGTTTCTAACCGCACTTTCTTTTGTGAGGGTCTCAATGGGGTTAACCGTTAGCCGTAAAACGGCCAAAAATTTAACCGTTAGGTGTAAAAATTGGAAAATTTTAACTGTTAGCCGCAAAATATGTTAACCGTAAAAAATCGGTCAGTAACTATAAATAAACCAAACTAGTTCACTTTATTGTCCCAAAATGGCCCGAGACCTAAAATATGTTTTTATTAATGGAAATTAATTTTTAACTTTTTAAAACAATGAAAGTTAAGTTTTAACTTATGTTAACCGTTATGGAAATTAATTAACCGTTAGCCGTAAAAAAGCCAAACTTTTAACCGTTAACCGTAAAAGCCACCACCCCATTAAGACCCTCTTTTGTTGAATCGATCAAAAACTTTAATTTAAATTCAAAAATAGCTAAAATAATGACTCTCTTATCGATCACATGCCGCTTTGTATGTATTCTTAAGTAAAGTATACTTTATTTAAGCAGGCTAGCCCATTCAGCTCGTGGGCTGATATCCAGAGCGGCCCTGCATCTAAAAAAATAACTAATAAATTAAAAAGATAAAAACTACTAAGCTAAATTACAACGATGGAAAATTTACATGAAAATTTAAAAAGGTTAAAAAGTACTAAGCTTAATTATAATAACATTTACAAAGAAAGCTAAAAACGTTACTAAAATGCTATGATAAAAAAAAACGTTTGCTATGCGGCAAAAGGTCTGTATATTGTCCGCGTTCGCTATATTTTCGGGAAGATCGTAAAAATATTCGCTCCACTAAAGCGAAAGGTGTTTCTCCCGTTATTTAATTCGACCTTTGGTAGTGATAGCCTAATGAGTATTTATTATTATTCTCATATCAAATATTAAACTGCGACATTATTCTCCTAGTAGCCACTCCAAATAAATGTAACGACTTTTATATGAACTGCCATATTTCTTTTTCAAATAGTTTCTTCAGTTAGATGTTCCAATCCAGTTCTGTTCTTCTGTTGTCTTTTCAGTCAAAACCTTACTAACATCAAGTTCTTAATTGCATACAAAAGGACTAGCAAAAGCAAACAAAGTCATTTTTCTTCCATTACTTTTCATTAAAAATGCTAATTGAGGCTTGCCCAATGATGTTCCCTTGTATGACACGTAATCTGTTTCATTCTGTTTCGTTTTCGGAAATGTGTTAGTTCATATTTTTGTACCAACAAAAAAATAGCACAAACAATGTGAAATTAGTATTTTTAAAGCGTTAAAAACCTTCAATTTTTTTAATTTTTCCCTGAGCAGCAATCGCAGAGATAACTGTTCTTTGTTTACAGAATTACTACAGTGATCAAGCAACTGATAAAACAAGTTGAAAGATTCGTATTGTTGGCTCGAAAGGACACGAGTTTTTTATGCAAAGTGCTGTGTGATTACAAATTATGAAAATCTGACTGAGCATAATCAGGTTTAAATGGGCTTACAAATTCTAGAGTATTTTTATTTTTTTTATAAGTGTTGCATTATAAATTGTTAAATTTTAATATTTTCGCAAGATCGCTGCGCATGCGAAATATTAATATTAGAATAAAAAAATTAAATGGCATGTATTGTTTAAACACCATTATATGCGAATCATTAGGAATGTAATTTAATATCATTCGAGATTTCGTCACCTATGTTACTGTCAATTTCAGTGTTACGTGGATACCAAGTTTCGAAGTCATTGTTCAAGATTTGATTTACGGATCGGCGTGGAAAACTCTGAAATCCAGGACATTGAATATTGCAGGTAAAGGAGTCCCTTTTTGCCCTTTATCAGTTGCTATTTTATGAGATGGCGGTCTGTTTTATGACGCTAGAAATTTTTTTTGTCAATTTTCTTTACAATAACCATTTTAAGCCATGTACACTCGTACTACACAAAGGAAGTAAGCTTTATCAAAGACGTACAGTCTGAAGGTAAAAAAGGTCTACTTTTAAATTATCAAACCTCCCAAACCACGATTTCTATTAAATTGGGCAAATACAAAACGTTTGAAATGACATACACTGATCACTCAGTATTTTGTTTTGCCACAGTTTAATCTACCGAATTTTAAATTTCGTAATAAAGGTATTTCTCGGCCCACAACCTTCTATAAAAGTGCTCTATTTTTTGGCCAAAAACAGATACAGAAGCTGGTTGCCTAGAAAAGAGTCGACAAGTTCTTTTACAGCCTTGACTACCGCTTGGCTCTCGTGGTATTTATGTAAAAAGCAGAAAGAACCCATAGAAATGGCTAAAGTAAACAATTCAAAGGAACCTGTTGTAACACCTTATAACGAAAATCAAAAACTCGCGAGGCAAACTGTATACAGCTTCTTTAACTTCAAAACGCGTTCGCATTGGATTGCGTATAAGCAATTTGTACGAACCCGTTTATACCGAAGGCGACCACGAACGAGGCTGCAGAAAATTGGTTCGTGTGGAAAGTCGGCATGATTTACTCTGGAGGGAATTTTTGGTGATGGTCGCACGAACTATTTCTTCTGAACCACTCAGTTCTTTTGTTTTCGTGTAACTCAACCCAGGTTTCACGCGGAATGCTTAAGAACATTAACTTTGTTTCGCACCGGTTGTGAACATGTCGGACAAAACTGAAATGCTACATTTTGATGTTGAAATAAACCTCCGCACTCCCCACTCCGCAACATTTTCGAAACAGCCCTAAAATTGCAAAAAATGTAAACCAGTTTGATTATAGTATGGATTTTGATCATGCCACTATTGTAGACAAAGCAGGCAGCTATCACAAGAAGCTTTATCAAGAGAGGCCTGGGATTCGCATAGAGACCAGAATGTGGGAAATGAACATTTGGAAATTCCAGATCTATACAAATCCCTTACGTGGACGATGACTTTCTGACTCAAAACCAATATCGCCACGCTCCAAAAATTGTGATTTGCAATCATGAGCCAATTTCTTAGTTTTTCAATATATTGTAGGTTTCATTTCAAACAAACAATTTATTGCTTGCTAAAGCAGGTTTCGTGAGAAAATTTTCAGTGATCGATCAAATTCCGTGACTTGTAATGGATAAGCAATTAGCGCCATATGAGGGCCATTCGGACAAAACGTTTCACCTTGAAAGTATTTTCTTGAAACGTGATTCCTCAGAAATAAAAGTTGTCGAACGATTTTTTTGAGAACTATACCATGTAAAATGTGGTAACATGCAGTAAAATTAAGTTTGATGTCATTTCTCTTCGAGGGGTCATTTCTTTGATTTGGAACTTTACGGTTTCATGAAAGAAAAGTTGCTTATAACCGGAATTTACTTCAATCTTTTTAGTCTATTCGTGAAGTGTTTTAGCTTACACTAGTTCGTCAACGGCGCTTAACATGATTTCTGGCGGACAAAATAACTATTTCAGCCTCTTTCGCGCGCGTTCTTCGCCAGAAATAACATTATAATTATGTCCATAAACATTACAGGCGCAAAACCTCTTTTAGCATGTTTCCCTAATTAAGAAATATGCATCAAAATAATTCGTCCATAATTCATTTGCTCGGCATTGTACCACAACAACATTGGTCTGAATGGTAATGACTTGTAATTAATATATAATTATGTCGGTAAACTTTTCGCGCGCAAAACGTTTTCAACATGTACGGCACCTAAACATGTTCATAAAAAAATACCATTTATGTCCATAGTTGATTAACGTTTAACCTGAGCTCGAAAGAACACAAGAACAAGACCGAAGATACTAAGTCAAACGTAAAAATTTAGGCAAAAGAAATAACCTGGCTTATTTAAATAAGCCAGGTAATTTCTGAGCTCTAAGCACATGAAACTGGCCGGCAATTGGTTTAATAAGGGTTTAATAAGGGTCAGTTCTAGTCTGTTGGATTTTAACAATAGCCACAGAAATATACATATTAGTAATATAGTTAGCAATTATAAGATGAGGCTGAGAATTATGCAGATCGAGGAGGGAGTTATCCGCCTTAGCCATAACTAGTATTGTTATTATATTGTTGTGACACAATACACAATGGCATGGTCAAAAGTGACCAGTCATTATTATATAATAATTTTGGCGGTTTACATTTCGCGCGTAAAACTTTTACGTCTGAGAAATATGCATCAGACATTGGATACTTGTATACTGGATAAATTTCTGCCCTGAAATCGAAAAAAAAAGGGAAAAAAATCGTAGACACTTATACAAATGTAAAGAAACAAGCAGGTAGCTACTGGGCTCAAAGTACATGCAGCTGGCGGGCAATGCAAATGATTGGTTTTGGATTAGTTCTAATCTGTTGAATTTGAAAAATGGCCACAGACTGTTGTCAAAATGCATATAAGCATAGCACAGCTAAGAAGCAAGCTTCAGTTGATACGTAGACTCTTGCACAAAGCATCTCCGTTTGGCTGCTAGTTCGAGTCCAAATCAAGCAAATCAACGGATTACAAAGTTGTCCAAAATTGTTGATTACTTCCTTGTTTTTTTTCTGATTTAATTTGTTAACGTTTGCTCGGTCGCCGTACTCTAGTTTCCGCGTCCAAGAGAAGGTGAGGTAACGTTTCAGTTCTTTTTATCTTGCAGTCTGAGTCGCAGAGCCAAGAGCGCGCAAATCGCGTAGAAATGTTGTTTGTTTTTGATTAACGATCGGAGATATCTTGCTCAAGATCAAAAGTGAAAATCAACTGAGAAGTTCGGTTATTTGTACTGTGTTCAAACGGAGCTGCCCTTTACCGATGTCCCCAGATCTAGAGGCGATAAGATTTCTTTTTATTTGTGCGTATAAGAAATTGTTAGCAGTTTTTACATCTTCATATTGCTTGCAAAACTTTGTTCCAAAGCATATTTTGCTGTTGCAAAGCCGACCACAAATTGAAAAAATAAGGCAAAATCGCACATTTTCAAGGGTGGTACAAAACGTGGAACCCCTCATTTGGACCTCCTTTTGGAACCCTTTCTGGGCCCCATCTGGACCCCATCTGGATCCCTCTGGACCCCTTATGGACTCCATCTGGACCCCTTCTGAACCCCTTTTTGGGCCCCCTTCTGGACCCCCCTTCTGGACCCCCTTCTGACCCTCCTATTTCTCCAGGAAAAGATGGGATCGTGAATAAAAATATTTAAAATATAATTGAAGTGTGTAAGAAAGGCGAATAATGAGTAAATTACTGCAGCGTTGTAACTGGAGTAATAATGGCACATAAGAATTACAGAGTTTAACACCATTTGCATTGATACTCGACTTCTGAAATTAAAACACCTGCGAAACCGTTTCCTTAGTCTCCACGGTGATTTATATCCAAACTTGAATCAACGGGATAAAGTCATTGTTCAGCTTATCACCGTTGATAGTGCGCGTCCTGAAAAGTTGCGTGACGAGCCAAGTGACAACAATGACTCTTGTCACGTAACAAGAATGGTAGCAATGTAGTTTCAAGCTGCTTTAAGGCATTATTAAGGCGATTGCACTTCTGGTCTGGAGCGTCTTTGCGTGAAATCGCACCGTAATAGTCGTTCAGCTAGCTTTCGTCTATAGTTACATTTTTTTGCAGGCTCTAAATCGGAAATTTCGGGACTCGAAAGGTTATAAATATTCATGATCACGGTATGAGTGAGGTCTGTTTAACTTTGCTGTGGGGTAAACCGACTCGGCAAGGACAAAGCGGTGTTTGAATAATTCTTTATTTCTGTTTTTCTCGTAGAAGCTGAGCATTATACATCACTGTTGAGGTTTGAGATGTGGATTCGGCTATTAACGTTCTTTCTGCTGGTTGGAGTATTGACTTCAGAGGAAAGGTAAGCAGTTGCCCAACTTTAAGTACTCTGTAACTTTATTTAAGGCCCATAAACATGCTGGAGGCATGTTTTCATAACTGTTTTCTCGCTTTGCCATGCTTCCCTGCCGCGCGGAGACACGGAATGTTTCTGCGGTGTAGCCAGAAGCAATTTTTGTTTATTGGAGACATAAATTTACGCTGTTAACAATGCTTCCCGTGTGGCAAAACTGGGAAACATTTGGGAAACATGTGTGCGCTACGGCTGTTTCTGGAAACATGTTTCTTCGTTTAGCCGGGCCTTAACGGCCGTCTTCGCGATGAGCACCTCCCCACCCCCTTAGGAATCTTACTGAGGTGAAGATGACGAGGTGTCGGCTTCAATTTTTCTCGATTATGATCAAGCAACCTGTTAAATGTTAAATAAATTAACCCAGGAAATGAGTATTTCAACACACCTGTGCTATTTAATTGAGAACAATGTAAATAACTAGGTTTAAATATGCCAATTGATAGTTGCAAACGCTATATATACAAAGGGCCCATGGAAGTAAATGCGAGAACACGATACGACCATGTATAATAAATCTCTTTTAGTTACTTGTGTTGCTGCAACTTTAGGCTAAACAGAAACAGATTTTATCTGGGATTGATTTCTAATGAGTTTTAAAACACTTGCTACAAGCCGCTAGCAGTTTTGTAGAATACTGCTTGCCAATGATTAATCGCTGGACACAGAACTATATGTAAAGTGTAGGCCAAAACACCGAGAACTGCTGAACCGCAAATTAAACAGTGCATACCGCCCTATTATTAAGAACACGGGGCCTATATGTATTTTTGAAATTCGATTTTAAATGTATTTATTTAAAGGCCTAGAAATGGGAGAGGGGATTATTTTCTGAATTGAGCCAGCTGTAATAGCTGTAATAAATAGCGACACTTTTTAATGTACCTTTCGTGTACAGCCTAAAATAATGAAAACAGCCTTAAAAATGAATGATAACGGCCTTAAAAAAGAAACAAAAATGCGGTTATATTTAAGAGGCAGTTCACAGCCTCTCTATTTTTCAACGCAAAAAAAAAAACTACACCGAACGAAAGCGCGAACTCTTTTCCCGCGTTCAGCGATCGAAGAGGGCTGTGAGCGGTCTACTTCAAGAATGTCAAGTTATAAATATGCCCCTTTCTTTTCTCTATGAAGCACCCCCCTTTACCCTTGTCCCCCACAAATCCATAGAAAAAACTGCGACTTTGGACGGATTTCTACATTTCCTATACTTCAAATAAATATTTATACGGGACAGTTTCGATTCAGTATTTTCACACGTTACTCACTTGTTTTCAGGTGTGACCAAGATCGATCGAAGCATTAATCTGATATATAATAGGATTCTATCGCAGGAAGGGACCCAATCACTTCCAATTCCTTCTAAAGAGGCGATTAAAGTTGAGTGCTACGTTTTTCGTTCATTCAAAGCACTATTCTTCCATAATCTTTTTGACGTTACATGCAATCGAGAAATGCCGTCGTATTGGATGGAATGGAAGGTCTTGATAAAAGAAACACCGGATATTTAATACACTTGTCCAACCTTCCCGTGGGGATCTGTGATCAAACCGTTATTTATCATGCAGAGTGTTGTGACCTAACATTCAACGCAGAGACTGATCTAATACCTTTGCTACTTAATGAATTAGTAATAATACATTTGTTTTGTTGTTACATTAGCAGAAAGAATGGAAAGAGTATGAGAGAAAGGCACGCAAGACAAGCAGGAGACAACGGTTAGAATAATAATGATGCGTATTAGATACAACAATACTTCTAGCTATTTTTTGGTTGTGTGTTAACAGGCTTGATAATTGAGCCTGTTAGATCTACTGTTTGACATGACATGTTTCCGAAAGTTAGAGCGGAAGCTACTTATTTACTTTCCCCGCAAAAAGTCAACACACTATTTCCACTTCACTTCAATGATTTGTATTTTGGGTCTTTTATGTGAGGAACGAGACGTTACCACTCCACGCAGTGGTAGAATTCTGATAAACTCGGAATGTATTGTTTCAAATTAAAGAACAGTAATAATATTTCGTAAGTTTGAATCTGAATCGCAAATGAAAATTACCGGGAAAATACCTGGAAAGAATTCTAGTTCCCCTGACATAAGATCTCTCAAAACCCCAAAATTTCTATATGCGCATAAGATTTTCCGCTAAAGAATTATAGATAGTAACGTAATCCTGGTATACATGATATCGTATTAATGACAAATTAGGTTAAAGGAGCAACCTCATGGATAATCCATCTTGAAAAAACTGGCAAGTTTTTTTCAAGTTTATCATTCGTGATCTGTCTTAATCATCGTCAGTCGAAACCATCGAGTTTTTATTATTCCTTTGTTGTCTTTCTACGTTAGAAAACTATTATTTTGTGGTTTCCTTTAATTTAAAATAAATCAGGAAAATGACTCAAAATTCCCTGACAATGCTACTTTAATACTACGCTATAGTCAAAATACTTTTCCCGACATTTCGGCAATGTTGCCTTCTTTAGTGGAAAAAACTATTTCACCGTTCACATAATGCCCTGTTTGTTTTGTTAATAGTTAGTCCTAGCAATTGAAGACACTAGCTGATTTAGGGATACAGTAAGAATCTTAGTTTCTGTTTTTCCCTTTTTGTAGGTGGATCCAACTGCCCCGTTAGTCTTCCACAGATATCTTCAGGAAATTGCAAAAATTATCGCGAAAAAGAACTGGCAGTCCAGAAAGGAATTTACCAGCTTGCGTTACGGCCACCCTTACCAATGCCGCTTGTTAACATGAGCATACAGCAACTAGTAGCTGTACACCAAATGGATGAATTCAAACGGGGACAGTTCCTGGGTTACGTCGGCATGCTGAAGAGAAACAAAGGTTTTACAAAGCAGTGGAAAGCACAACACCCAGAAGAAATTACCGAGTTTCAAGAATACGAAAACATTTTCAAGGAATTCCGCAGCAAACTGGGAGGCAGTGTAAGTGATGTTTAATCAGTGGTCACTTGTGCAGCAAGGGGTGAAATGTAATAAAATTGTTCTTGTATAGCGCATTTCCCAAACCTCAATGCGCTTCACAATTAAAGTCACGGGATAAGATAGGATATCAGCATATTGGGCGCCTTTGCATGGGAGCCGCTATCCGCCAACGCATGTGAGCTAATTCGAAGGGTTGTCGGAAAAAAAGCACAAAAGTGCACGCGGCAAGACCGGAAGGTAGTATTGGTAAAAGTAGAGAGCTACTGCACGTGCTGAATACTAATAAGATGGTGACACGACAAACGCTAATTTCGCACTTTTTTCTCTTCAGGTATGTGGAAACAAGGTACTTTTAGTCACGCTGAATTTAAGCAAAATTTTCAAAATTCAAACACATGCGACAGTAAAAGTAATGCTACAGAAAATGGCCTCGTGAGAAGAAAAACAAAATCTTCACGTGCAAAAATACAAACTTGTACATTTTCTCTAGGACAATATGCAAAATTCAAGTGAATACCCAGACCACTGTTCGGTCTTTTCGCGTGCACTTTTGTGCTTTTTTCCGACAACCCTTCTCTAGTTAGTTGTATATGATCTCGTCCCACCACCCAACCCATTGATACATATGAATAGGACAGATCACAACACCGAGAACCGTACTCTTCATGATTACTGTGTGGGTTCTTTAACGACCCCTGCTGATAATAGCATTGAAGATGCAGGACACGGGGCCTACAGTTTATCGTCTTTATTCGAGAAGACTAGAACATCTAACCATTTGCAGATGTCGCTGCAAAGGCAGCACGTTCTCCTCAGTTATTTTAAGACCCTGAGTGTTGGTCCGGTCTGGGCGTCGAGCCCGAGACCCCCCGCACGACAGTCCAGCGCTCTACCAACTGAGCTAACCGGTTCTCCTCAAACTCTCCCCCTGCTCCGTCCTTATAAGGTCGAGTAAAACCTTAAAGTTCGCAAGATGTTCTGCAAATATTATAAAAGTAAAAAAAAGTCACTTAAAATGGGCACATCAGCGAGGGACAGAAGTGATCAAAGATGGTTTTATGGTCGTCTCACTCGCGTGTTTGTAAAGAGTAATGTGCTATTTAGATAAATTTCATGTTTTATAACACAGGGAAGTACTGGACCTTATCGATTTGTTACCAACGTGGAACCCTTCCGCGATATACTCAAGGACTGGAGAGAAGACGATATGTTCGCCGAGCAGCGGCTGAGCGGATGTAATCCTATGGTGATTCGCAGGGTGACGGACGATTCTTGTAAGTGTGTCCTTAGTTGTCGATTGACCCCTTTTTAACCCTCGGACGTACAAGGGGGGGGGGGGGGTGGATGCCACCCCCGTGGTTTTCCCAAATTTTAAAAAGATTACCCTACAATGCTGAACTTTCGGTGCGTTCTCTCCTTGCGGAATTTTGTTGTCACCATGTGTCCATGGTATGTGACGTTGCCATGGCAACGTCATTCAGCAGGTCTTGCCAATCGTCATTTTTACATTTTTCTTGTTTTTCCAGTTTCGAGTGCAGTTGTTTTTTTCTTCCACATTCTGCTGATTTTGCATCTCCGTTTT